>NW_028261394.1:35079537-35425787 GCF_051295495.1 Thamnophis sirtalis | reverse complement strand
AGATGCTGAGCTTGTCGACCAGAAAGGTCAGCAATTCGGTGGTTTGAATCCCTAGCACCATGTAATGGAGTGAGCTCCCGTTACTTGTCCCAGCTTCTGTCAACCTAGCAGTTCAAAAGCATGTAAAAATGCAAGTAGAAAAATTGGGACCACTTTGGTGAGAATGTAACACTGCTCCGTGCGCCTTCGGCGTTGAGTCATTCTGGCGACATGACCACGGAGATGTCTTCGGATAGTGCTGCCTCTTCGACTTAGAAATGGAGATGGGCACTGTCCCCTAGAGTCGGGAATGACTAGAACACATGTGCCATTGATATTGTCCTACACCACATTTTTGTTTGCGAGGAGATATCATAATAACCCTGTTGCAATCTGAAAATCTGTTTTTGTTTTTTTTGCATTTGCAAAAATTTAAGTGATGTTGACGGATTTCTTCTGTTTCTTTTTTCCTTTTGTTTTCTCTCTGTGTGCATATATATTTGAAGCAGCAATAAAAAAATCAATGTAGGCATTAATTGCCATATGTGAAATATCAAAAGCAAGCTCTACTGCCCTAAAAAAATGATATATCTTTACTGGAAGTGATGTCTGATCCTGACTTTTTAGCAGAGCTTGGGGATTATGTAGATGAAATGAAAACCATATGGATATAGCTTTAAAGTGGAATTAGCGAGCTAAAACGTTGTACAAATTATATTAGTATGATGTAAGCTTAAATATTACGATGGTAAATCATTGGACCAAAATCTTAAGGAGAAACGTAATGTGTATCCATGGCGATGAGTGCATTAAACGTCATATAACCTATTGCCTGCTTTCTATCTCATCTCCCTGACTTTCTTCTTTTCTTAACTTTCTCCCATCTCTTTTCTTTCTCATCTTTCTCCTTTCAATTTTTCTCCAAAATGCTGTTTTATTTTTTTTTAAATAAGCCTCTAGTTCCATAGGCTTAAACCAATACTTGAATGCTACTGAGAAAATCAGAAGCTTGTGAAGGTGCAAAAATGGATCCTTTACAATGATCAAACCTAATTAGGAACTAAATATCAAATGAGATGTATGAAGAGGGAATGAACATCATAAGATGAAAACTATCCATCACGGCAGAAGCAATATGAACCAACCCCCAGGCAAGATATAGAAAATCTTCATATTTTGCTAATACTAATACTTCTGTTAGTACTAAAAAAAGGGCAGTTTCACATTTTGTATACTTTTCTCCCAAAAGATACTGTCAAGTTATAAAACTGTTCTGATATCAACTCCTAATGTCAATCTTGCCTCTCAACCTGCCTTCCATTGAAGACCTGTATACGGCACGAGTCAAAAAGAGGGGCTGTGAAAATATCTACAGACCCCTCACATCCTGGATATAAATTGTTTCAACTCCTACCCTCAAAATGACGCTATAGAGCACTCCAAACCAGAACTAGACACAAGGACAGTTTTTCCCTGAATGTCATCACTCTGCTAAACAAATAATTCCCTCACCACTGTCAAACTATTCACTAAGTCTGCATTACTATTAATCTTCTCATTGTTCCTATCACCCATCTCCTCCCACTTATGACTAAATGACTGTGACTTTGTTGCTTGTATCCTTACAATTTGTATTGTTTCTTAGTATGATTTGATTGCTTATTTGTACCCTATGACTATCATTAAGTGATGTACTTTATGATTCTTGAAGAATGTATCTTTTATTTTTATGTACACTGAGAGCATCTGCACCAAAGACAAATTCCTTGTATGTCCAATCACACTTGGCCAATAAAGAATTCTATTCTATTCTATTCTTATTCTTATTCTTATTCTTATTCTTATTCTTATTCTTATTCTTATTCTTATTCTATCCTTATTCTATTCTATTGGGATGTGGCTGTCTCAACAGAAAGTCCCAGGGAATCCAATAGGGCTTCGTTGAGCTATGGGATTAGTTCCAATATTTGAGAGGTTGCCAAAAAGAAGAGAGGATAAACTTATTGTCCAAAGGACCAGAAGGCAAGAAGAGAAACAATGGATGGAAATTAACCAAACATAAAATTCCTAACAGTGAAAACACTTAACTACTGGAATGGCTTGTCTTCAGAAATTGTGTAAATCACTGGAGGCTTTTAAGAAGAGACTGGAAAGTCAGTTGTCTGGAATGGTATAGGGTCTCCTGCTTGAGCAGGGGGCTGGATTAGAAGACCTCCATGGTCCCTTCCAACTCTGTCATTCTGTTATTTGCAGTCTTACCCAATCACATTTGGCTATTTGAGTACACCTCTGAGGTCAGTATAAATAAAATAGTTAATGAATAGTTAATGAAAAAATGGGTAAAGAAGTGAGATATGCTCTTATTTTAAAGCTCGTTAAAGTTGACAACAATTTTTTAAAATGGTGATATTTTTTTTGTACCAGAAGCTTGAACAAAACCAGATGCTACTTTTATGAATATTGGAGACATGACACCCGTGCTTTTGCTGATGAGAATCAAAAGCTCTTTTTTCCAAAAGATTTTTGAAATATGTACACCCCTAAGACAGATTCTCCCCCCTCCCCCCTCTCCAACCTCTCCCTCCCTCTCTCTCCCTCCCTCCCTCCCTCCCTCCCTCTCTCTCTCTCTCTCCTTCTCTCTCTCTCTCTCTCTCTCTCTCTCTCTCTCTCTCACACACACACACACACACACACACACACACACACACACACACACACACTCAGGCCTTTCACCCAAAAAATATTTCCATCTTCAAAGGAACCATTTCATCAGTATGTAAATCTTCAAAGGGGGAATTGCACAATAACATGAAGACTCTCAAAGGAAGAGAAGTTGCCCAGTGATGTAAAAACCTTTATAAGCTCCTCGGTGATTTAAAAGTTCTTCAAAGTAGAAACCACCTCAAGCAATGCAAATTCTTATGGTCCATGGGAAATCACTGAATAAGAATGCTTACACGATATGTAATCTTTAAAGTGACAGTAAGTGTTATTTACACACGCGCACATATGCATACAATTTTTCAAGGACACTGTACAATCATATTACCAATAGTATGCCTTGCAGGCATCAGAGAAGTGATGAGCTCGTATTCATTGCCTCTGACTATTTCTGAAAGCATATTTCTCAATAGGAAACTTAGATTAAAATCCTCCCACACTCCCTCTCTCCCTCTTTTCTTTCTTTCTTTCTTTCTTTCTTTCTTTCTTTCTTTCTTTTTCTTTCTCTCTTTCGCTTTCTTCTCTGTAAGATTTCCCTAGGCATAATTGCTGTGGTTTTGCCAACATATACTGTACATAGCTATCATTCAGTTATCACTCATCTCAAAATAGCCTAAATTGCCCAAAGAATATATTCCTTTATATGAATATTGGTTATGTAGTTTACTAAGATCGGGAGCAGAGATGGTCACCACTTTAAGTGGTTTAGTACATGAAATTTCCATGCATCAGTTAAAATACCAATTTAAAGAGTTTCAATGCAATGAAATTCTCCATGAATGAAGGCAAATGTACATGTCCCAGGATAATGTTGCAGGATCCATTCTAGATCGGTCACAGGGACCAGAGGTTTAGTCTTCTGAGCTTTTGGACTCATGCTGAAACCCAACATCTGTCTTACCAGAAGGTGAGCGTTGGGCTATTCTATGTGTAGTATTTAGCAATAGCAATTGCACTTAGACTTATATACTGCTTCACAGTGCTTTACAGCATTCTCTAAGCAGTTTATAGAGTCAGCCAACTGCCCCAACAATCTGGGTCCTCATTTTACCAACCTCGGAAGGATGGAAGGCTGAGTCAACCTTGAGCCAGTGAGATTCCAACTGCCAAACTGCTGGCAATTGGCAGTCAGCAGAAGTAGCCTGCAGTACTGAATTCTAACCACTGTGACACCATGGCTCATGGTGTCATGGCTCATTTATGTGGTTCTTGGTTATATGTGGCATTTTTTTAGTTGTTGACTAAGGTGTTGATGGCTGGTTATTAAGTCATGGGCTGTTGTTTCCTTGAGCTGCCAAGACCTTGGCCTCTTAGGTGCCTGATAAGTGGTGGTAAATCACCACTCCTGTTGCCTGATTTGGTGGGGGGGGGGCATTTCCCAGGCTTCAATCATTTTCCTGGTTATTTTTGTACCTGTTCGGCCAACAATCCTAGTAGCTTTGAAATTGAATGCATGTCCTTGCTTGTTGCAATTTGAGATGACCAATGAATTTGGGTCTTCTTGTCTGACCACTCACTTGTGTTCTTGTAATCTGATGGTTAGCTGCCTTCCCACACTGTCCTACATAGTCACAGAAGCAATCCACGCAGGGGATCTGGTAGATTACATTAAAATATACATCTTGCCTTGGCAATGCATGATTTGCCAATGTGATGGGCTGGCTCAGTGGTGGGTTTCAAAAAAATTTAGAACCTCTTCTGTAGGTGTGGCCTGCTTATGGGAGTGGCTTGCCGGCCATGTGACTGGGTGGGAGTGGCTTGCTGGGCATGTGACTGGGTGGGAGTGACTTGGCAGTCATGTGACTGGGTGGGTGTGGCCAACTTGTAAAATGTGGTGAAACTCACTTAACAATGCTCTTGCTTAGCAAGCAAAATGTTGGCTCAGAAACTCTGGCATCATGCAAGTCTTCAAACTACAAGACCCTTGCACCCTTTAGAAAAAAAAAACCAGGGGTGTTCAAACTTGACAGCTTTAAGACTTGTGGACTTCAACTCCCAGAATTCCTCCTCAGTCATATTGGCTCAGGAACTCTGGCATTGAAGTGTCCAAGTCTTAAAGCTGTCAATTTACAAGACCCTTGCACCCCTAACCCTTTAGAAAAAAAACCCAGGGGTGTTCAAACTTGACAGATTTAAGACTTGTGGACTTCAACTCCCAGAATTCCTCCTCTTGCTCTTCATCTTGATGATGTGCAGACGGGCAGGGGGAGGGAGCTGGAACCGGTTCTAAACGGCACTGTAGATTTGTGGAACCTCTTCTATAGAAGAGGTTAGAACTGGCAGGAACCCACTCCTGGGCTGGCTGCTAAAGCAAGGTCATGGCACACACTTGAAAGTAAATCAGGAAGACTGTAGCTGTGGGAGTCTGTGTGGCAAGAACAAAGAATGCTTATCAACAAGACATATGCATGTGTAAAGCTTGTAGCAATTATGGGCAGTTAGACAACTTGCAGACCTCAGCTAAAGGTTAGGGATGGCCTGCAGCAAATGAAATGTGTATTAGATAACTCCTGGGGCATTCATTAGGCAAGGCTTAGGAATAGGGATAGCTAGAGACCAATAGAACAAATTGTAGAATTATTACTAAAATGTTTATTAGATGATATTTCTTATTATCTCACCTTGTCCGGCCTTCTCCTTTAGTGAAAATGTATGAAGCTTACTTAAGCCTTTGTTCTTGGTTCTTTGGACCAGGAACCCTTTTTTCTTGGAGTACTCCAATAAAAAGCAATCTGAAAACCTGCACCTCATGTGTGGTGTCCATTATTGGCTTTGGCACCAGGCTCAGATCTGAATTGCGGACAACAAATGCATGCCAAATGTGAAGGAGAACTCAAAATACACCACTAAATTCCTCAAAACACAATGGTCTTCTTCATTACCACTACAGTGGCAAAGGAAATGTGGAAAAAAACATCACTCTCTCCTCCCCATAGTGTTTTTCCTGCTTAAAGCTAAATGTAGGCCAGGCTCTCTTTTTAAAACTTCTTGTGTAGTCCTCTGATCTTCCTTGTTAGTCCATCAAACCAGCCTACCATATACTCCAGGGATTACAGATCAGCTCCATCAGATCAGAAAGAATAACACCTGCAACTCTTCTGAGAGCTTTAGATAATCATAACATAAGGTTTCACTCTGCACGGAATCTATTTATTCAGATGGTTTTGTATTCTTGCTGTTTTTAATACACTGAAGCAGTGCAAAGCATCTTAAGATTCCAGGTTCATTAAGAACAGCTGGCAATGTTAGACTATGGCAAATGGGCAGTTTACAGCTCTCTAGACGGCTCGCCTTGTTAGCTCCGGTTGGCATTTCATTATCTCCCCACTGTTACACAGCAGAATTTCATGTAGAGTTAGCACTAAGAGATTTTTAATATATATGTACATAAGTGTTCTGCAGCATAGCTGCATCCAAAGGAGAAAAATATACATGTGTCAGAAAGTGTTGGTGAGGCACATTGTCTAGAGAGGAGCAACTTGCAGTTGTAGTACTGGCACTTAGACTTATATACTTCTTCATAATTTTACAGACCTCTCTAAGTGGTTTACAGAGTCAGCCCACCAAAATCTGGATCCTTCTTTTACCCACCTTGGAAGGATGGAAGGCTGAATCAACCTTGAGCCAGTGAGATTTGAACTGCCGAACTGCAGATAGAAGTCAACTGAAGTAACCTGCAGTACTGCACTCTAACCACTCTCTAACCACGTCTGCTCTAGTTATCCTTCCCTTTTATCTTCCTTCAAGGAAATCCACAGCCTCCAAGGAAACCTGCTGACAATTTCTGTTCCATGCATTTGCTTTCAGTTAACGGGGACAAAAAAACCCCCAGAGATATAGATACTTTTTTGGGTATGATCCCAAAGAATAATGCCTGAGAGAGATCAAAGAGCAAAGGTTAGCCTAGACTGACATAGGAACTTCAAGGGGATGGCAACAGCAAGAATGCTCTATGCACCAAAATGGTACAATATTTTAATTCCCACAATGGGTGATTGACTGAAAAACCTGGTGGAATTAGCCGCGATGACTTCTTTAATTTAAAAAAGAAAGAAAGAATACAGCTAACTTTGTTTCCACTTGGAAAATGGTTCACTTCTGGACTCGCTTGCCTGAGGTAGAGAAAAATTGAAGCTTTGACTCTGAGTTTTGTTGATTAGATTGGTTTATTATTGTAGTCTAATCCAGCGACGTGCAGTCAGGGGAGGCAGGGGAGGCAGAGCCTCACCACTGTCATCATGAAAAAAAAAATTAAGAGGAAAAAGGCTGAGATAGTTGCTGCCAGAGTCACAGTGGATGACTCTGCTTAGTGCTATACTGTTTAAAAAAGCCTCTAAAAAAGTGCCCTCTACGGGAGGAGGTGGGAGAACCACGTGCCTCATTTAGTCTGACTTTATGATCACTTGAGCAGAGTTAAGCAAGGGTTAAAAGCCGAAAAATTCCTTATGTACATGAGGCACGTGGTTCTCTTGCCTCCTCCTGTAGAGGGCGTTTTTTAGAGGCTTTTTTAAACAGTTAAGCAGAGTCATCCATTGGGGACTCTGGCAGGAGCTAACCCAGCTTGACCTCAGCAGCTCTTGCCTTTTTCCTTTTACATTTTTACATTTTCATGATGGCAGGCAACAGCAGAGTTGAAATCCTCTGTGAAACAGCTGGAAAAGGTATGTAGGTCAGAGAGTGGGGGAGGAATTCAAAATTAATGTAATTTGTAAGTAATTGTAAGTAATTTGTGTGTGTGTGTGTTTCTTCACTCAAACAAACTCTCTCTAAATTTGAGAGAGAGTTTGTTTGAGAGTAAAGAGAGGGAAGGGGGGAGAGGCAGGGAGGGCAGCCTGCCAGCTTTCTTTCTCTGGGTCCACGGCAGCCCACCAGCAGAGGCGGGCCTTTTGCCCGCCTCTGCTGGTGGGCTGCCGCTTTCTTTTGCCCAGAGACGGGCAGTTCAGGCGAGCTAGCGGGCTGGCACTTTCTTTCTTTTGCCCAGAGGTGGCAGCCCGCCTGAGCTGCCCGCCTCTGGGCAAAAGAAAGAAAGTGGCAGGCCGCCGCTGGCTTTCTTTTGCCCAGAGGTGGGCAGCTCAGGCGGGCTGCCACCTCTGGGCAAAAGAAAGAAAGCAGCAGCCCACCACTGGCTTTCTTTCGCCCACCTCTATGTTGGACATAGCGGTGGGCAAAAGAAAGCCAGCAGCGGGCTGCCGCTTTCCTTTGCCCACCTGTCAGAACTCAGGTGGGCGAAAGAAAGAAAGCGCCTTAGACAGTGGGATGTCGGGAGAGAAGACTGCATCACCAGCCATAAACCTCACCACATGTCACTGGTCTAATCGTAATGTATACAAAGATAAATCCGAAACACAATAGATCTGAAATGCTAAGTCTCCCTGAATGACCCTGAGTTCTACTATTAATGGAGAAGTGTGTGCGTGCGCGCGTGTGTGCGCGTGTGTGTGCGTGTGCGTGCGTGTGTGTGCGTGTGTGCGCATGTGTGTGCGTGTGTGTGCGTGTGTGTGCGTGTGTTTGCGTGTGTGTGCACGCGCATGCACGCGCGCAAATATTTCTCCATGTTGTGTTTGATTTTTTTCAGTTACTTCATGGTTTGCCATGGACTTCTTTGAGAATAGTTTACTCAAAAATATGTTTAATAAAATATTTTTTTTAAAAAAAGAAAGGAATAGAGAATACTTCACCCAAGTTTTCTTGCCAACAGTATGTAACTGTTTTGCCATCAACTTCCTAGGGGATCTTTTTTTAATATTTAATTTGCCAGTTTAGCCTATTAATTCTCATTCTATGTACTGCATCTCTATAAATTTTTTATACCTGTCTTTCTATGAGATAGTATCTTAGGAAAAACAAGAAAAACAATCCTCAGGCACATGTTTATGAGCAGATTCTTGTGGAACAAGTCACTTACTTTGGAACCTATCTGCAGGGTTACTTCATGGTTTCTTTGATGCTTTTCTTTTTTTAAAAAAAAAATCCAGTTCTGGAGAATATATGTGGCACTTGGACATCAAAATTAATGACTGTTGCACTACATAAGAAAATTATAGCTCCTTGTTAAGATTAGTATGGAATATTTCTATTAAAAGAAACTCACATCTCTAAAGGAAATGTCAGGTTAGATAGTATACTAACCAGGGACATAAATAGATGTTCCCTCCAATGGCATATGACTATATAATTTTCTCTTTTCTTCTAAAATGGAGTAGTTGCAATCACTAGGAGGAAAAAAAAAAAAAGAGCACCACAACCATAGCATTCTGAAGTGGTTAGAAGTTGTTTAGGAAGGAAGAAATGAATAGTTTGAGATGTAAAGGCATTTCCACAGTGGATGAGGATAACTATTGGTTACAAGATTTCAGGATTTATTTAAAGCCATATTTATGGTATTTCCTTAGCCTTTAGCATCATATGCTGTCTCATAGTAGTCCCAGAATTCAGAGGAACAATATATAAGAAGACAATTGAAGGAAGATTTTCACAATAACCCCTCCCCCCTCCTTTTTTTTTTGAAGACGAATTTAGCTATTTGTTCAATAAATTTCTAGCTTGCTTGTCAGGGTAAAATGTCATTAAATTATGACTGTTGTTCATAGTGATAATAGTAAACTAATATATATATATATATATATATATATATATATATATATATATATATATATATATATATATATATATATATATATATATATATATATATATATATATATATATATATATATATATATATATATATATATATATATATATATATTCATTCTGAGGTTTTTGTGGGTGTCAGTATGTAGGTCTCTAGTTGTTCAGGTTTTCTCCCGCGTAAAATTGAAGATGTCTTGGCGACGTTTCGACGAAGTCTCATTCATCATCTTCAGGCTACTTCAGGCTTGGTGCTTCCAGGAGCAATGTGTGACAACATTGCTCCTGGAAGCACCAAGCCTGAAGTAGCCTGAAGATGATGAATGAGACTTCATCGAAACGTCGCCAAGACATCTCTAATTTTACGCGGGAGAAAACCTGAACAACTAGAGACCTACATACATACATACATACATACATACATACATACATACATACATACATACATACATACATACATACATACATATATATATATATATATATATATATATATATATATATATGTAGGTCTCCAGTTGTTCGGGTTTTCTCCCACGTAGAATTGGAGATGTCTTGGCGACGTTTCGACGAAGTCTCATTCGTCATCTTCAGGCTGCTTCTGACTACTTCAGGTTTGGTGTTTCCAGGAGTATACAAACACACACACACACATACATACATATATATTCATTCTTTAAAAACTATAGAGTAGAGTAGAGTAGAGTAGAGTAGAGTAGAGTAGAGTAGAGTAGAGTAGAGTCTAGAACAGAACAGAACAGATTAGAATACTTTGTTTGGCCAATTGTGATTAGACACACAAGGAATTTGTCTCCAGCACAGAAGCTATCAGTGTACATGTAAAACAACAGAGTAATAATAATTGTAAGAATAATACCAATAAGAGAATGTAGTAGAAAAGATGAGAAGGATAATAATAATGCAGCCATACTACATGGGTAAATATCCTTAGACATAAGACAGTGCTGGGAATTAGGTGTTCAGCAGAGTGATGGCACAAGGAAAAAAACCGTCTTTGTGTCTAGTTGTTTTGGCATGCAATGTCCTATAGCATCATCCTGAGGGGAGGAGTTGAAACAGTTTATATCCAGGATGTGATGGGTCTGTAGATATTCTATCAGCTCTCTTTCTGGTTCATGTAGTATACATGGAAGACAGGATGGTTGCAATTGTTTTTTTTTCTGCAGTCCTAACTCTCTGTTGGAGTCCAGATCTGTACTGTTTGGTTGCTGTACCAAACCAGAGGGTTATAGAAGAACAAATGGCAGACTCAATAATTCCTCTATAGAAAATGTGTTATTGTCATTTCTATGTTAACAACATATTTCAGAGTGTAGGACATACCAGTTCTGCGGCCTCTGAAGAACCCTCTGATGGAAGGAAGTGACCAGGACTTATGTGAAGCTGAGAAAACTCAGGTTTTAACGGGGGAATAGCTTGAGTCAAAGACTACATCTAGAATGAAAAAAAAAAGAGATGATGTTAGAATCTGAACTTTTTCCATCCCTAAAGAAAGAAATCTATTAAGATCCAACACATTAAGGTATAGTGAGTGGTTAAGAGTAAGACTTCATAGGACCAGGAGGGCTCCATTTGATTAAGCAATACCTGGGGACAGGCATGAGGCATACCAAGCAAAGCAGATTCAAGTTCACTTATCATTCCCACTTTCTTGTAAATGTATTTTTTTAATGCTGTGTGTTTTGTGTGCGAACTTGTGTGCAGTGATTAGTAAAGTGTACCTATTTGCTCATTCATTTTATGACTACTTTGTCTCACCTGCCCCTCTTGGGTTTGTCAGAAGTCTGATGACTTAGAGGTTGACTTACTATCCCTTTTTAAGTTTCTTTTGTACTTTTTCATTTGTATTTGTAGTATTTATGTTTACAAAACTGGAGTCAATGATAAACTCAAGGATAAGTATTTGTGAAGACTATACCAGCATGGATGGTCTCTCATCTCCAAAACTTGGATGTTCTACTGTGAAAGATTTAACATGCAATAAAGTTGGAATTAATTTTCACCTCCTTTGGAAGAGTTGTCAAGTCAGTCTTGATTGTTCATTGTATACTCATTAGTGAAATACAGGATCTCAGAATTGGTTTGTCAGAGCTCACACACCCCTCATTTGTCTAGCTGATGAACTTCCAGTCGAATCCAGTTTGAACCAATTTAGATCAATTTGATTCCGAGTTATCGCATCTGAATCTTCAATTAAAGTCAGACTTTTTCAGAAGATCAACTTAATTCAGAAAGAAAGAGTCTGTCTCTGAGTTAGCAAAAAAAAGGCCTTAAAATTATTGCCCCTGTTGAAGAGCAACCAATTTGATTTGATAATTTGATCCACACCAATGACCTAATTTGGAGATTTAAGTGAATTTCCTTTGAACTGAATTGTTAAACCCTTGAATCAAATCCTTATGTGATATAATTGCCATGCATCAAGCTGAGGACTTGTGGTTTAAGTATTAGCAGATACTTGGAATACATCACTGTCAGAGCTAAAGCTGCCAACAAAATAACATTCCACCATCGCTTGGCAATTAATGGAACCAATGGAAAACAGCTGAAGAATGATAAAAGAAGTGTGGTGCTTTTTGGATTGTGATACCTTCACTTTGGAGTTTTTATTAGTGGAGATGCATTAAGTGTCAGTAATATTTTATTTTTCACCAATTTTTTAAAGACAGGCTTCCTTATCAGGAATTTTGGTTACTGTTAATGTATTTTTGGTCCTAGTTCCATTTTTACATGTCATTATTATTTAAATCTCATATCCAAAACGTGTTTTTTTGCACACAGAAAAATGATTGTTGTGATATCCTTGTTGTGGTTATACATGGGTACCTAAAGTTTGATCCCCCCACCAAATCTCTCTCCCTCCCTCTCTCATCTATCTATCATCTCTATCTATCTATCATTTATCTATCCATCCATCTGTTCAGAAATGTGATTGGACTTTTTCAGTAAGAAAACAGTGACATGAGTGCAGTGATAGAGAATTTTAATCTTCAGTTGAGAAAAGTTTTTAAAGAACAGTACAGTGGTGGGTTGCAAGCGGTACGCCCCAGTACGGGTGTACTGGAGCCTGCCTGGAGCAACAGATATCGTACCAGTATGGTGCTCCGGAGGGCCCGCCCGCCCACGCTCCTTACCTGTCCTTTAAAGCCTTCGATGCTTCCGCACAGGTGCGTGCATACAGCGCCTATGTGATGTTCCGCCGAGCAGCTGGAGCATCGCAGAGGCTTGCAGAGGTGTCATTGGCAGGTACGATGCATCCGTATCGATTGGAACAGGATCCGGAACCCACCACTGGAACGCACCACTGGAACTCTAATTCTTTACGTGCCATAATGTTATGTATGGGTGTACTTGAAACCTGAATGTTCAGGAAAGCATTCTGAACCAAAAGAGTGAAGATTTTCCAAGGTATAAGCTGGGGAAGGCTCTGCTGTCATGTTATTTTCTTGGTATAAGATAAAGGCATAAGTACTGGATTGTAGCTGGTTTGATTGAAAGCCTAATATAATGCCATAGCAAAAAGGACAGTCAAGCCAAGGGCATAATAAAAGATTGAGAAAAATTTCTTTTCCTTCTGTCACATTAATTCTGAAGCTGCTCTGAAGTGCTAATAGAAAACAGAAGTAGCCATGCAGTGAAATAGTACACAAAGATCTTGGTGATTGGTAACTCCATCTAAAGACAGGCAATTTAATTTTTTAAAAAACAAAAAAAAGTTTATATGGAAGTATTTCTGAGTCAATGGAGAACAGAACAGCGCTGGGACTGCAATTTTTTACTTTGCTAGTCTTACAAATAAAAAGAAAGCTGAATACAAGTATGCTTAGATCCGGCTCCATCTGAGAACTGCTCTCCTTCCAGCTAGTAATTATCATTTTTGTCATCCCAAAGGAGGAAGAGTAGCTGCTAAGCATCTTTGCTTCATACCGAGCAGATATTTGTTTGGCTTTCAGATTAATACAACCCTGTCTGATTTGCATTCCATGAACTTAAAGAGAAATGGGAATGCAATCATGCTTTGGGTTTCACGCTTCTGTGATAAAAAAAATCCTTGTAACTGGAAAGATTATATACACACATAAACACAAACACACACACGCACGCACACACACACACACACACACACACACACACTCTCTAAAGGAAAGTGAGTAAAAATATGTGCATGATAGCGTCTGCTGAAATATACACTTCCATAGATTGCTTTGAATACAACCTTTTTCCAAGCATTTTTAAAAACAAAATTCTAGGGCAACAGTTGTCTAAGATTAATTTTCTCGTTTACTCTGCTGAGAGCACTTTGAGTTGGCTCCAGAGCTATGCTGCTTCCAAGAAGTAGCTGTGATTACAGTCAAGGCCCAATCTGGGTTGTGTGTGTGTGTGTGTGTGTGTGTGTGTGTGTGTGTGTGTCCACCTAAGCAATTCCAAAAACTTGTGACTCTTCTAAGCAACTGTCCTTTTTACTGGGACTTGGAAAATCTTGGGAATCTAAGGAAGTTGAACTTACATGTGGAAATGATACAAGTGGAAAGCAAGGCAAAATGCTGCATACTGTATTTTAGCACAATGGTATGATTTGAGGTATTTTTTTTAACACTAGAGCAAATGGTAAATGAGTGGCAGTTTGGATTAACATGAATCTTAACAGAATTTAGTAGCAAAGCCGTGTCCGACCCATTGAGACCCCATGGACAATATTCCTTCAAGCCTCCCTCTCCTCTACCATCTTCTGGAGTCCATTTAAACTCATGCCTATTGCTTCAGTGACTCCATCCAGCCACCTCATTCTCTGTCATTCCCTTCTTCTTTTGCTCTCTATCGCTCCCACCATTAGGCTCTTCTCCAGTGAGTCCTTCCTTGTCATCAGGTGGCCAAAGGATTTGAGTAACCATAAGTCTCTTCAAACAAGAAGATTCTAAATTAACTCTCAACTCCCCCCTCCCCCCAAAAGGTGTCAGTTATCATAGACTATTGCAGCCAGAACTCAAAATTTAGAAAATATTAACAATGGCCTTGAGTGACACCATGACAAAAAATGTCAAAATGTCAAGGCATATACATTTGCAATATATCATTACATCATAGTATGAAAATAACAGAAAAGATGAAGATCCAAAAAAATTGTGGTTGAAGGTAAAATGGTTGGAAATATTAGAATAGTGACAACCAGGCTGCCATAGAGCCGAGGTGGCCCAGTGGGTAGAGTGCAGTACTAAAGGGCAATTCAGCTGACTGCTAGTTCGGCAGTTCGGCGGTTCAAATCTCACCGGCTCAGGGTTGACTCAGCTTTCCATCCTCCCGAGGTGGGTAAAATGAGGACCCAGATTGAGGGGGCAATATGCTGACTCTGTAAACGGCTTAGAGAGGGCTGAAAGCCCTATGAAGCGGTATATAAGTCTAACTGCTATTGTTAACTGCTTTTGCTATAGTTTATTCAGAGATGTAATGAGACATTTGATGAGGCCAACAAACATACAATTTTCTAGCAACTTTTACTTTATATGAGTAAAGGTAAAGGTTCCCCTCACACATATGTGCTAGTCATTCCCAACTCTAGGGGACAGTGCTCATTTCTGCTTCAAAGCTGAAGAGCCAGCACTGTCTGAAGATATCTCCGTGGTCATGTGGCTGGTATGACTAAACAACGAAGGTGCACAGACCACTGTTACCTTCCCACCAAAGGTGGTTCTTATTTTTCTACTTGCATTTTTATGTGCTTTCAAACTGCTAGGTTGGCAGAAGCTGGGACAAGTAACGGGAGCTCACTCTATGATGTGGTGCTAGGGATTTGAACCGCCGAACTGCTGACCTTTCTGATTGACAAGCTCAGCGTCGTAGCCCCTGAGGCACCACAACCCATCATATAAGTGTCCCTAAATCCCTAAATCACAATCACAATCTCTCTCTCTCTCTCCTTCTGTCTCTCTGTCTCTCTCTGTCTCTGTCTTTGTCTCTGTCTTTGTCTCTGTCTCTCTGTTTCTGTCTCTGTCTCTGTCTCTTGTTCTCTCTCTCATAGGTGGAGAGGTAGACTAACAGTTTATGGAAGGAAGAAAGGAAGGAAGGAAGGAAGGAAGGAAGGAAGGAAGGAAGGAAGGAAGGAAGGAAGGAAGGAAGGAAGGAGTAAACTGAGTTACAGGATTTTCAACTTCTTCCTTACTCTTACAGGGCTTTGAATGAGCCACAATAATGCTGAAGCAATGCCTGACTGAATATTTTTCCATTCAATTGTGTCTGATTCTAGGACATTTCCTGGACAGTGGACAAGTCTGTACAGTTTTCTTGGCAAGCTCCAAAAGCGGCTTTTCAGGAGGCAAAGGGACTTCTTGTTTTTCTTTGAAGATGTATCACTTTTCATCCAAGATGCTGAAAAATGAGAAGCAAAACATCTTCAAAGAAAAACAAGAAAATCTAATTGCCTCCTGAAAAGGCACTTTTGGGACAACCAAGACCTGGATGACAGAGAATCTCCACAGACAATCTCCACTTTTCTTGGGAAGGGTTTTTTCAGAAGTGGTTTGCAATTGCCTCCTTCCTAGACCTGAGAGAATGTGACTGGTCCAAAGTAACCCAGCTGGTTTTATGCCTAAGGCAGGACTAGAATGCATAGTCTCCTGGTTTCTAGCCTTGTGCTTAAACTCTACATTAAACTGGCTCTCTGTTTGATTTCTACAGAATACCGATTTGATGTGGGCAGTTTTCTGTAGCTCTTTGGGGCTGATAGGTTGAAAAGCTGCAACAGGATGCTCTGAACCAGAGCAAGTCTATCTCGGTGCAATATCCTCCTCAGTCCTACTGGAAGATAGATACAAGAATACTATGGCCATTACCTGTATGGCCTTGTGTGAATCTATTGAGCATGTCTGCCTCTATGGTGAATTTTATAGGGAACACCGCAGAGCCCTAATTGTTCTGCTTCTGAATAAGATTGCAGGGTTTTCCAACCAAAAACTGTGCAGAGCTTCTGCTATCTTATGCCAATCCGGAAAAGAAGAGTGAATTTGTACGAGTCAACATTGTGGTTTATATTATATTACTAGCTGATGAAACTATGTGATCGGGCTATACAGGAGAAATTCAGTTCACAATCCATTGGCTCAGTGGTAGTCGGTGATTGAAACACCTAAGGGAATATTGCTCCCACCACCTTGAGTCAGGAAGCAGTTCCATAGGTGAAGGCGTAGACATTTTTGTGAGCTACTGACGTTTGGTACTGTAAGGAGCCCCAGACCACTCCTGAATGAAGGAATGGAACATCTGCCAGTTTGAACTGAGGTAACGGAATGTCAAGCAACTGGTAGTTGGAACAGAGTTTTCTCAGGTAGGGAGAGGGAGTAGAACTCCTTAATATCAGAGCGTGTTAATTACTGTATAAGAAATACTAATTATCTGATGGTCATTTTGAAAAATCCTTTCTTAGAGAGCATCTAGAAGCCAAGAGGAACATACGTGCCAAATTTCAAGTTTGTTGGCTTTACAGTTCTGGAGATTTCGTGATGAGTGAGTGGTATTTGGCTTTTATAGAGAGAGAGAGATTTGCCATGCGAGTGGCAAAATGTAACATTTTTTTCATGCTTAGGAACTATCTTCCTTTAAAACATTTTTTAGGTTTTTGTTATGATAATTGTAAAGTTGTTCATGAATATTTAGAGAAAATTCTATACAATGGTCCTTCTATGGAATGAGGGGAAAAAAGGAATGAGGTTTATATCCTTCCCCTATTACAATATCAAAAAGGTGCTCCTCATCAAAAACCCTTTGGTCAGGTAGAGAAAGAAAATCAGATTGATTCAGACTGCCCCAAGGGTGCTTTTTCAAAAGGCAGCTGGACTTTGCTTTTCCTTGAAAACGTTTCGTTTCTCATCCAAGAAGTGTCTTCTGTTATTGAACTTCAGTAACCGAAGAAGCTTCTTGGAGGAGAAGCAAAACATCCTCAAGGAAAAACAAAGTCCAGTTGCCTTTTGAAAAAGCACCTTTGGGGACAACCATGACCTGGATGACTGAGAATCTCCATAGACCGATGGATTCAGAGAATCTATTTTTTTTCCTCTAGCACTTTCTATGCAATATATGCTTTTAAAAACATTATTACATCTACAGGCAGCAGCTGTTCATTTCAGCATGGTTTTCCAGGAGTGTCTAAAACATGAAATCCTGTTTGTTTGTGCTAATAATTAAGACCTGATGACCGAATCAGTAAGCAGTCAATCAAATTGTCTAAATGAATTTAGGATGGGAAAACGATTCCAAGGTAACAAAATAAGAGAGCAATAACCATTTCCTGAATCTGGCGCTTACCTGAAAAATTGAATCTCACGTTAGTTCTTTCAAGCTTTCATAAGGAACAGAGAATGAAAATACAGCAAAAAATATGTGGTTCAGTCTTGAGAAATTGATTCTGAAACTCGGTCACCTGAGGGGGATTGATTAAAACAAAACAATTTAAAACAGTAATTTAAATTATGGAAAGAGAGGGGGAAAAATATCTCACATGGACCACGGTTAAATTATTGACTCAAAACAAAGTTCCAGGATTGTCATCCCTGTACTTCACTGATTGCTGAAATGTTTAAATGTTGATTTGGAACAAAATACTCTTCATAATAGGGTCAGGATCTGCTTCTTAATTAAAAGAGCTGCTGCTCCAGCCAATTTAGAGATGCCACAAAAATATATCTCATCCCTCCAATTCTTTTCCCATAAGTTTTAATCAGGGGAAATTGAAGTCTTGTGCGCGTAAGTGAATGTATAATCAGTTTTCAATGTCTTCTGTTTGTACCAAAAAAAAATCCATCTCTAAGATGAACATCTCAGACTTGTAAGAAATGATTAATGAGGATATTACTCAAAATGTAAAATATTATACATCTGTGATGGAAAAAGCCAACATAATCCCAGATCAAGGCAAGAAAAAAAGTTGTTTAAAAACAATAGTCAATAAGCCGAAAAACATTCTTGTTTATAAAAATAGCAAAAGGAGAAACCAGGAGCCAGTGTGTTGTGGTTAAAGAATGCTAGGCTAGAAATCAAGATTTGCCGCAGTCTTAAATAAGATGCCAGCTGGGTAATTTTGGGCCAGTCTCTTCCATTCAGTCCCAGGAAGAAGGCAATGGCAAATCACTTGTGAAAAATGTTGCACAGCAAACTGCAGGGATTTGCACAATTAAAACTGACTTAAAGGCATGCATGTGTAGTGGTAACTGTGAGAGGGATCTTGGAGTCCTAGTGGACAACCATTTAAATATGAGCCAGCAGTGTGCAGAAGCTGTCAAAAAAGCCAACACAGTTCTGAGCTGCATAAACAGAGGGATAGAATCAAGATCATGTGAAGTGTTAATACCATTTTATAATGCCTTGTTAAGGCCACACTTGAAATATTGCATTCAGTTTTGGTCGCCACGATGTAGAAAAGATGTTGAGACTCTAGAAAGAGTGCAGAGAAGAGCAACAAAGAGGATTAGGGGACTGGAGACTAAAACATATGAAGAACTGTTGCAGGAACTGGGCATGGCTAGTCTAGTGAAGAGAAGGACTAGGGGTGACATGGTAGCTGACATGGTAGTATTCCGATATCTCAGGGGCCGCCACAAAGAAGAGGGAGTCAAACTATTCTCCAAAGCACCTGAGGGCAGGACAAGAAGCAATGGGGGGAAACTAATCAAGGAGAGAAGCAATCTAGAACTAAGGAGAAATTTCCTATCAGAACAATTAATCAGTGGAACAACTTGCCTCCAGAAGTTGTGAATGTTCCAACACTGGAGGTTTTTAAGAAGATGTTGGATAACCATTTGTCTGAAGTGGTGTAGGGTTTCCTGCCGAAGCAGGGGTTTCGACTAGAAGACTCCAAAGTCCCTTCCAACTCTGTTATTCTATTCTAGACCTTGCACCATTCCAGATAAATATCTGTCCAATCTTTTCCTTAAAGAGTTTAAATGGCAGTCCAATCTCTTCTTAAATTAAAAACAGATGTCTAGGGGGATTCTCAGTCATCCAGGTTATGGTTGTCCCAAAGGTGCTTTTTCAAGAGGCAACTGATCTTTCTTTCATTGTTTTTATTTAAAGACATTTCTTTTTTTCATATGAGAAGCTTCTTCAGTTATCACTCAATGGTGGGGAATGGTTTATGTTCCTTGCAGTCATCTGGTCATTATTACTGTTTCTGAAAGCTGTTGCCTCTGGAAAAAGCACCTTTGAGTTAAAAACAGGTGCCTGTTGAACATGGGTGTCAAACTCGCCGGATCACGTTGCTGTCACATGACTGATCGCAATGATTTTCCCTTTACGAAGCTGGGGTGGGCATGGCCTGCGCATGACGCATCCGGCCCATGGGCCAACATTTTGACACCCCTGCTGTAGAAAGTTCTGTCTCTTCAGAACTTTCATGTTTGCTTCATCTCCCCGTTTCTCAAATGCTGCTTCCTCTCATCTTTTTCTACCTTATTCTTGGGTTTCTCTAAGTGGCACTTTGGAGCTACTGTAGCGGATGCTGCTAATGAAGGCATCCTTTTTCTGTGACATTGAATCTTTCTGAACCTCCCTGACTGCTCGCATTCTGACCATTAAATTAGGAGAGAGTTGTCACAACCACATTAGGATAGAGACTTGCCCAGAAAAATCAGTAACGATGATGCTCAGATTTTTTTTAAAATCAGATTTTATTAACTAGCATATCAGTCACACAATACGTTGATACTATGGAGAAAAAAAGGAAATGTAGTAAGAGCAGCCAGTGGAGCTGCAGCGGAGGTTGGGGAGGAACATGGGTGAGTCCTGGAGTTTGGGGAAGGCTCTGATGAGGGCTCTGTGTTGGAGGCAGAGAGGGGACCAGAGCCGTATGCCAGCTGTCAGTTGTCTTCAGAGTCAGACATCAGTGAAGCAGATGAACAGCTGGAGCCTGTTCCCAGTGTGTACATACAAGGAGTTGCCAGATGAAGGGAACAGCTAATGAAAAGGGGTCAATTTGGGAGTAAGACCACAAGTGGACGACGAATGGCCCCTCCCAGAGGAAACAAAAGAGGAGCAAAAGAATGGAGTTTGCAGGAGACAATTAGTTCACTTAATTGCCTCGTGACTCTCCAAGACTCCTTGCCAAGTTTTGCAGATATCTGTCTGTCAGCTCTCTAAGCCAGATAAGGTCTGTGACTGTAAATCCTCCCTTGAAAGATTTTGCATGTGAATCAGTAGAATTCACAGTCAATTAATAAAAGGGTTTTTTGTCGGCACCAGGAGTTTGCTTCATGCTCTTGGGAAGTCTGGGTCAGAACCCAGACACCACCTTGGTGCAGTTGTGCCAGCCTCTTTGCTGGGGGGGGGGGAATGATATCGGACCTAATTCTTGATTAATTACATGTTACATAAAGCACAAAGGATTATACTGTAGCTTGCTACAGATCATCACTGAATGCTGAACTGCCAAATATTTCATTCGGTTTGATTCAGCCTTAAGCCTTTGGTGTCCTGATATTCAGCCAACAAATACAACCCAATCCTTAATATGGAAAGCTTTTCTTTTTTAACAAACTGGTTGTGATAAGAACAGGCAGCCGAATAAAGCTTGTCTCATAGCTGTGGATGATATGATTGATTTTCCCCCTGCTTTGTCAGCCTCTTATTTTTGAAATCCTACTAAGGAGTTTGGGCATGTAAAATAATTTCAGATTTTGAGAATTAGTAATGAAGAAACCAGTAAAGCACAAACAAGGCAAGTTTTGACATGCACTAATTTACCCACTCTGTCTTTACTCTAATACAGAACGATGAAATCCAGAAAGAATGTGATCTGTGCCTAAAAAGGAGAATGTGAATTCCATTATATGAAGAATGCACATTTGCTTCAAAAATATGTCTCATCACAAACGATAGCATTTGTTTGTTTATTGCAGCATTTGGGTGGTGGTGGTGGTGATGATGATGATAATGATGATGATGATGATGATGATAACAACAACAACAACAACAACAACAATAATAATAATAAATCAAAATACAGGTAGTCCTTAACTTACAACAGCTCATTTACAACAGCTCATTTACAACAGCTCAATACAAAATTAACAATTGCACTGAAAAAAGTGACATGGCCATTTTTCAGACCTATGACCTCTCCAGCATCTCCAGGATCACATGATTTATATTTGGATGCTTGATAATTGACTCACATTTATGACAGTTGCAGTGTCTTGGGGACACGTGATCCCCTTTTGTGTCCTTCAGACAAGCAAAGTCAATGGGGAAACCAGACCCACTTAGCAACGGAGTTATTAATTTAAGGACAGCAGTGATTCACTTAACAAATGTGGTGGGAAAAGTTGCCAAATGGGGCAAAGCTCACTTAACAAATTCCCCACAGCAACATAAATTTTGGGCTCATTTGTGGTCATAGGTTGAGGACTACCTTCAATTTTACAGTAATTACGACAGGCACAATGAAAGGTTGAATAGAATAATAGAAAGGCTTCCTTCCTTCCTTCCTTCCTTCCTTCCTTCCTTCCTTCTTTCCTTCCTTCCTTCCTGTCTATGGAAGAGATTCTTAGATCAACATTCTTTCCCTTAGCTCTTCATAATTTTATTAAGGTAATAATTGTAAAAGGCTAATTTGCATACCCGTCTTCTAAAGGGATGTTGCTGAATCCCTGGAATACACCTTGGAATTAGTCTGCCATAATTTGTAGAGATCAATAGGGATTTAGCCGCTAACCCTGATATCAAAGACAATATGTTTCTGAATGCTGATTTCTGGAGAACTCAGGTGAAAAGATTGTAATGGAAGGACGTTTCAGTTGGACTCATCATGTTTGACAATATTGGTAACAGAATGGTGGACTAAGTCATCCAGATAGTCTTAAATCCCATTCTTCTGATAGCCCATTTCCTTTAAAGGCCGATTTCACAGCCTTTTTCTGTTAACCAGGGAATCTGGTTAACCTGGTAGAACATGATTAGAATTCTTTGGATGACCAATGATTCTACTTTTTAAGGATAACTTTGTCACTAGGAACCCAGAGGGGCCACAGGCCCCCCCAAAACATTCTTTCACAAAGTCTTCCCTCTAATTTCATTTAACTTTTGACCTTCTGCCATTCAAGCACTGGGGAGAACTCTATGGTCTTTCTCTATTGCTTGGGGGGAGAGAGGATTTCATCAAGAGAAGAAAAGGCAAAGTGAGAGGAATCCATACCTTGTTCTTGCTTCAGCCCCACCATCCATTAAAATCCAAAAGTAAGCTGACTTGAGAGAAGTTATCCTTCACATAAAGAGAAAAGGTTTGCTTTTTCCTCGTTCAGAGATGTTTGCGTTTCCATTTTTTAATTTCTTCATGGGAATTATTTGTCCGTAGATAAGGAATCCCTTTGCACTAAAAAACTACTTGCAAATCCCCCCCCCCAAAAAAAATGATAGCAAAGAAGGTAGAGGTATATGGGCTGCTGGAAAAAAAAGAGGAAGTGAAAGGACAGTTTGGGCTAGTAAGTTTTTCATTTTTGGCCAAACTTGGATTTAGAGAGTGGGAAGTTTGTTCTGAAAGACAGGATCTGCAAGATCCTTCAGAACTTAGTGCCTGAGGTGCTCATTTCATTTTTGCTGACTGGTAGTGCAGTAACAGCTGGAACCCTTCTTAATCTTACAAGGGTTCCTCTATACTGCCAACTGATGTTGGCAGTAAAATTCTCCAGCAGGTTCATTTCCAGTTTTCCTTCCATTTGATAAAAGAAAATTTCCTTTTGAATGGTTTGCCAAATGAGAGAAGAATGTCCATTAAGCTCTCATGGCTAAGACATTGCAACATGGCAGTTATGTGGTTTTGGGGGGGGGAATGTGGGCAAATGTCCAGACTTTCAGGGTATGATAGTCTGGTAGACATAGTCTTTCTACTTTTCAGATACAGTAAAGCCTTCAGATAAGAGCGTAAACAAACTCCTGCCACGAACCCTTAACATTATTCTTATTGCCAGGATTGCTGCTATTCCTTTCTTTGTGGAAACGTGTCCACTGGAAAATTTCAAATGTCCATTCCTGTTGGTGCTATCCTGATAGGTCATTGCTTCAACAGTTGCAATTAGGACTCAAAGTCTAGGACAACTCACCATGACCAACTCACCACAGCCAACTAGCCACAGAAAACTCACTTAGTGATAGTCATAGGTTACTAATAAACAATCAAATTATACTAGGAAACAAATAAAACAATACACATTTTAAAGACACAAGCAACATGGTGACCAGTTAGACTAATATCAAAGAAATGGTGGAATAGAATAATTAAAGAAAGGATGCAAAAGAAGAAACAAAATGTAATGTACATGACAACAACTAAAATATCTTTTTAATTACTTTAAATATTTAAATTGGATTGCTGAATTTTCGTAATGTGCGTGCAGATTGAGTTTTCTCATCATAAGTTGGCCATGGTGAATTGGCTTCAGCAAATTGAATACACCAAGTCTGGTACCCAAGTGCCCTAGGAGTCAGGCCATTCCTCTTCAGCTAGACTTTGGGGCTACCAATTATTGTTCCTCCTCAATGTTAACTTGAGCAGCTGATTGAGCTAGAATTATTTTGTCTGCTCAGAATATGCTAGGAATAGGAAAACCACGCACAAACAGAATCAATAGAAATAATGTCATAAATAAACAGAGAAAGATATACTAGTCCAGGCCTTCATGGCCAGTGTCTGTTGGGGATTGTTGAGCTTCAGGGTTTGTGGTTTAGGCAATGGATGAATGTCCAAACCACAGATCCTGATGATTCACTGGCAACCGCAGCTGGCATCTTCAGAGATAAAGTAGTTGGCTATGCAATTGTGCAGGGAGTGATTGCATTTCTGTCTTTATAGCCAGATGACCCCCCACCCCTTTCTGGCCAGTTGACCCTGGGTCAGTTGACTTTGGTCAGTTTAGCAACCAACTTAATAACTGCCTTGCTTAGCAATTGAAAATTCTGGCTCCAACAATTACGGTGGTAAGTCAAGGATTGCCTAACTCTTTTCGTAACTTGGGCAAACTTGCCGCTTGAGCAGAACAAAGAGTCAACTCGAAAATATGAATTGAAATCAGAGTGCATTTTTATGACCAAAAAAACCTCAAAGGAGGCCTTTCACAAGCTTCTTTTGACTATTTTTTTATTGTCACCTAAATCTCTGGGTGAGATGCACACTCAGAGATATGTGGGATCTCCCATATAGCAATAGCAATAGCAATAGCAATAGCAATAGCAATAGCAATAGCAGTAGACTTATATACCGCTTCATAGGCCTTTCAGGCCTCTCTAAGCGGTTTACAGAGAGTCAGCATATTGCCCCCTACAATCTGGGTCCTCATTTTACCCACCTCGGAAGGATGGAAGGCTGAGTCAACCCTGAGCCGGTGAGATTTGAACCGCTGACCTGCTGATCTAGCAGTAGCCTGCAGTGCTGCATTTAACCACTGCGCCACCTTGGCTCTATAGCAAAGTTTTGACATTTTTGTGTGCATGCATGTGTGTGTGTTTGTGTTCATGCATGTGTGTGTGTGTGTGTGTGTGTATGTATGTATGTATGTATGTATGTATATATGCTAATCTTGTCTTTATAAAATAAATATATAATTTCAGGATGGGATACAGAGATTAGCTACATTGCTTCAAGATTTTTTTTATCCCCCCTCACCCCCCGGTGGAGTTTGGGATTTTGCTTTTTAATTTATTAAGATGATGATTAGGAGGGCCCAAATGAGCAAGCAAAAAGAAAAATAATAATAATCAGAAATATAATATCAGTGAGTGGACCAAGGAATTTCTGGAATTCATGTATATTATGTTGTGTGATGAGGTAGGTGTACACCAACACATATACACATAAAGAGAAGGAGAAAAAAATCCACATACACAGATCAACCACAGGTATCCATAAGTATCAACTACAGGTATAAAGGGACTTAAACGCAAAATAATGAATCTAGATGTCTGTAATTCTCGCAAATATCATGCAGTCTGTTAAAAAAAAATATTTTGCTCTTCATGTTTTGTGTGCTGGAGGTGGAAAAGGTGCTAGTGGGAATTTATGAAATCAACATCCACATTTCTTCTTTACCTCCCATTTCTCTAATCTTTGCGCTGGAATATATCATAATATTTCTAACTCTAGTTGATAAATCTGACACCATAAGTCTGTTAAGAAGGAAAAACAGTTGTCATCGCATATTATAGAACTGAAAGAATGTCCTCGGCCCAAGACATAATTTCTGCTGAGGCACGTATTTGCATTTCACAAGAAATATAGAGTGTTTCTTCCCTTTCCCGACTAGGACTCAGTCTCTTGCTGGAACAAAAGTTAAATAAATAGATAATAAATGCATCAACTCAAATCAAGATGCAAGACGGAACTCCATTTCCAGGTGCTCCTTTGTAAACCAATAATTATGACTCCCTCTGTGGGCCCCGGATTTATTTCATTTCCATGTAAAATACTGTTGCCTCGATAATGGGTCAGCTGCAATATTGTTCTACTTCTTTGGTTACCCACAGTTATGCTAATTGTATGATAAGGCCCATGTTATTAGATTCTGCATTTCATTTTTGGTAATACTGCTCAGTGGGATGCTTGTGAAAACCTCACTTAATGCTATAGACATAACTGCGTCTTATAAATACGAATGCACAGTAATAATGTTAAAATAATCTAAAGGCTGTCTTAATAAGCACTTATTAGAATGGAAGTGAGTTGTGTGCTGATCCTTCTCATCCACATGGTTTTCCGCGAGTCTAATCTTGTCTTTCTAAAATTAAGATGTAATTTCAGGGTGGGATAGAGAGAGTAGCTACATCGCTTCAAGATCCTTTTCTATTTCTCCCCGCCTGTGGAGTTTGGGATTTTGCTTTTAAATTTATTAAGATGAGGAAAAGGAGGGATCAAATGAGCAAGCAAAAAGAAAAAAAAAATAGAAATATAATATATAAAAAGTGAGTGGACCAATAAATTACTGGAGTTGTAGTTAGTACAGGTAGTCCTTGATTTACAACCTCAATTGAGAACAGAACTTCTGCTGCTAAGCAAGGCAGTTGTAAAGTGAGTCACATCAGATTTTATGACACTTTTTTGCAATGGTCATTAAGCAAATCACTGTAATTGTTAAGTGAGTCCTGCGGTCATTAAACTGATCTGGCTTCCCCATTGACTTTACTCATTGGAAGCCATCTGGAAAGGTTGCAAATGGTGATCCATGGGGATCTGCATCAGTTGTAAGTGTGAGGACCTGTCATAAGTCACTTTTTGCAGTGTCATGGTACAACCAATGGTTGTAAGTTGAGGACTATGTGTAGTCAGTATATCATTGATAAGAAATGAGCCAAAATACATTAAATGTAATGTAAGAATTTGACTCCTTTCCTTGACAGAAATAATAGCTCTTGTGAGGATATACATAGGATTCGATCTTTGGTAACTCTAGCACATATTAGGTAAATTCATTCACATGTCCTCAACTAATACCCATTTATTTTTGAAGAAAGTTCACATCTGGAATTTTCTTTCTTTCTTTCTTTATTAACAAACCTGTAAAATCCACACACACAAAACTTAGACGTTCACCACATTTACACGATACAATACAAACAGGAGCTTCCTGTTCTTTCTAATAGCAATTATCAATCGATACCGCTCACCTTATATTATTTCCCCTTCTATTGTATTTCATTTGGATTTCACCATTCTTAACGCTCTTATTTTACTCACCACTATTATTTTTTGAGTTTTGTTATATTCCTTCATTGATTCTTTCCTCCATCCACTTATACCATTTATCCCATCTGGAATTTCTAATCCCACAAATAAGATGTGAGGCAGGGTGGACTGCTTGAATTTCCCAGCTTTGTGTCATTAACAAGCTCTGATGTTGAGTGGGGTCAGAAACTGGCTCTTTTTAGTACAAGGGCAATAACTTAACCAAGATTTTTCGATCTGAAACTCAATGATGTGCAGGATTTCACATGTTCTGAATGTTCAGAAGTAGTTCTCAGCTTAAATGAGCAGCTAGACCTAGACATGGTCTAGGCCTGACTAATTTCTGTTCCGACCCAGACTTCCCGAGAGCATGAAGCAAACTCCTGGTCCTGACAAAAAACCCTTTTATTAATTGACTTTGAATTCTGCTCATTCACATCCAGCAAAGTCTTTCAAGGGAGGATTTGCAGTCACAGACCTTATCTGGCTTGGAGAGCTGACAGGCCAATATCTGCAAAACCTGGCAAGGAGCCTCGGAGAGGCATGAGCCAATTAAGTGAACTAATTGTCTCCTGCAAACTCCACTCCCCTTTTGCTCCTCTTTTATTTCCCCTGGGATGGGCCATTCATTATCCACCTGTGCCCTTACTCCCAAGTCACCCCCTGTTCTTCAGCTGTTCCCTTCATCTGGCAACTCTGTGCTCGCGCATACTGGGAACAGGCTCCAGCTGTTTGTCTGCCTCGCTGATGTCTGACTCTGAAGGCAGCTGATGACTGGCATATGGCTCTGTCCCCCTCTCTGCTTCCAACACAGAGCCCTCATCAGAGCCCAGATTTCATGACTGGCCCATGTTCCTCCCTAAACTCCTAACTGTCCAAATCTGGTGGGTCACAACACTTTATTGGGTTCTTCCTACAATATCAGAATCTTCCTAGACTGTTTACCTTCCCTTGGGAACAACAGATAAGGTCCCACGCACTTAGTGGTGGTCAAATCTAAGTCTCTTGTGGATGCACAAGGATTCAAGGCTAACTGCCTGCTTGATCCTTCCTCCTTTAATACATATTTGTTGGAAAGTTCCCTTCCTGGGCTGGGAACATTGCAACAAATAGTTATCAAAAGGCATATAGGAACCACTAAATGGTTTAGAGAAATAGATTCAAAATATTCATTAAAATACATGCCAGATTAATGCAGAAGCAAGAAAAAAAACAACCAGATGGAATGTGTGAATGTATTTGAATTGACATGGGGTGGAATCAGAGTAGTTTTATGCAACGAGAAGGATAAATAGATTTTCCTGTTCTTTTCTTTTCTCTTTTCTTTTGGCTGCAAGTTTAGCCTGCTTTGCCTTCTTAAATTCTAGCTTAATGCGAAAACATCAACAAAACAAAAGATCTAAAATTAATTCTGGCATTAGGACATGAGCAATTTGCCTCAGACCTGATACCTTTAAGTTCATTTGCATTTTCCCCTTATCAGAATAAGTTACTGATGCATATTTTGAGTTTAATAAAAATGGCAGAAAGGCAATTTTGATTAATACCAGACCCAAGATCTCGGTTCAACTTTTAGTAGAGAGAATTTGTTATCCATTTCTGAGAAAACTAGAGACGTTCTGGGAAAAAGCTTAAGTATGGATGACTTTATTTTCTAAGGAATTGGGTGGCTGTTTATAAATACTTGTAAATTGAGATGGAACTTATTCAACTTTAAACAAAAGAACATTCCTGAACTTCCTCTCTGTTTTTATCTAATACTTGAAAACTTCTTCTTCTTTGTAGTGTTTCTTAATAGAATAAACCGCTGAGGTGACTGGTTCAAGTAAAACAAGCTTTATTGAACAACACTAACTAGAACTGAACAACAGAGAGCCCATTTGACAGCTATTTATACAATAGCTGTCAAACGGGCAACCAATCAACAATCGTTCTTTCTCCTGCCGGAGCTTGCTGCATCTCAACCAATCAGGAGCTTCCTGTTACCAGCTGACTCCCCACTCGTAACCACAAGGACTTTACCACCTCCTCCTCCTCCTCCTCCTCCTCCTCCTCCCCCCTCCTCTTCCTCCTCCTTTCACAAAGTGAAATCTGCCAAATCTTTAGTCGATATTGGTCTTCTTGGGCATTAAGTTCTTTCCAAGAATGCAGACATAGTGTCTAAGAGAACTATTGTTGTTGGTCATTAGAATACATGGAATAAAGTTTCATCAGTATGATTTAAATGCCTAATTCAAGTTCAGGGGCAGCTGCTAAAGCCTAGTCTGATAAATGGATAAAATGGAGATACAGTATAGAAGTAGTTGGTTGACTGAAATTAATGGTATTTTTACTTTAGAAAGAGATGCAAGGGAATTGTTGCTATTGTTGGAGAAATAAATGGCCAGCAGGTCAGGAAATAACCTTTAAGCTCCATTTGATTGACTAGGTATAACCATTCTTGTTCTGGCTAACCTGATTTTGATTTTGATGCTTCATCCTTTGGTAAAAAAGGACTCTCCAAGCTTTGGGACTCAGCTTATTTTTTTTTCCTCACAGATAAACTAGGTGCTGCTGTGCTTTCAAATGTGATTTCATCTTGTTACTTCATTGCAAACTTTTTATGGTTTTAAGTAAATTATTTCTGGGGGTTCTTATGAAAGCCCCTAATCAGTGTTCCTTTCACAGGATGAGTATCTGGATGATGTCTGGGATGCCTTAGTTAGTAAGCAGTATTTATAACTGGCTGTTATATTTTATTTTTTTGCTGGGGTTTTTTTTTATTCTAGTGTAGCATATCAAGTCATGCAAAATTATCTCTCCATATCTCTTTTTCTCCTCTCTCCCCCTCTCTCTCTGTCTGTCTATCTATCTATCTATCTATCTATCTATCTATCTATCTATCTATCTATCTATCCATCCATCCATCCATCCACCCACCCACCCACCCACCCACCCACCCACCCACCCACCCACATCTATCTATCTATCTATCTATCTATCTATCTATCTATCTATCTATCTATCTATCTATCTATCCTCTCTCTCTCCTTTCTGCCTCTCTCTTTTCTCTCCTCTCTCTCCCCTCTCCCCCCCTCTCTCTCTGTGTCTGTCTGTCTGTGTGACTGTCTGTGTCTGTCTGTCTGTCTGTCTGTCTGTCTATCTATCTATCTATCTATCTATCTATCTATCTATCTATCTATCCTCTCTCTCTCCTTTTTGCCTCTCTCTCTTCTCTCCTCTCTCCCCCCCTCTCTCTGTCTGCCTTCCTTCCTTCCTGCCTGCCTACCTACCTTACCTATCAATCAATCAATCAATCATCTATCTCTATCTATTCTCTCTCTCCATCCCCCCACTCTCCCTCTCTCATCATGATCTGTCTGTCTGTTTGTCTAGCTAACTAGTTATCAACCTTGCATAAATTAACTAAATAAATAACTAATTAAACTAGTCAAATAAAGTTCATGAGCAAGGCCACTGTACATCTGGCTGCTAAAAGACGGTGGCAGAAATGGAAGGGCTCTTTCAGCAGTCAGCTATCTTATGTTTCAGTAAACATCTGAGAAACAGAATTACATACTCTATTTTTTCTACTTTCAACAGGCATTTCCTCTGCTCAAATTTCAAACTCAAGAGCGTATAATGAACCCCTTCTTCTCCTTAAAAAAAAAAAGAAAATTCCAGCTATATACACTTTTGTGTTAATAGGAATTTTTAAAACTGTAATGATGGGAGAGCTGAACTTTGCGGAAAGAACAAACACAAAAGTAGATATTATTGCCATTAATTTGTTCAGCTGGTCTGCACTCTTTGGGCTATACGCACACAGGGACTGGCACTGGCACAGAGAGAGAGGGGGGAGGGAGGGAGAGAGAGAGGGGGGGAATAGAATAGAATAGAATTCTTTATTGGCCAAGTGTGATTGGACACCCAAGGAATTTGTCTTTGGTGCATATGCTCTCAGTGTACATAAAGAAAAATAAAATAGAATACATTCATCACGAATCATAAGATACAACACTTAGTGATAGTCATAGGTTATCAAATTATACTAGGAAACAAATAAAACAATATAAATTTTAAAGATACAAACAACATGGTTATAGTCATAAGTGGGAAGAAATGGGTGCTAGGAAGGGAGAGAAGAATAAATAGTAATAAGTCTTAGTAGATAATTTGACAGTGTTGTGGGAATTACTTGTTTAGCAGAGTGATGGCATTCGGGGAAAAACTGTCCTTATGTCTAGTTGTTCTGGTGTGCAGTGCTCTATAGCATTGTTTTTAGGGTAGAAGTTGGAACAATTTATCTCCAGGATGTGAGGGGTCTGTAGATATTTTCACAACTTTCTTTTTGACTTGTGTAATACACAGGTCCTCGATGGAAGGCAGGTTGGTAGCAATTGCTTTTTCTGCAGTTCTAATTATCCCTTGAAGTCTGTGTCTGTCTTGTTTGGTTACAGAGCTAAACCAGACAGTTATAGAGGTGCAAATGACAGACTCATTAATTCCTCTGTAGAACAGAATTGAGCTTTCTAAGTTGGTGCAGAAAGAGACAGACAGACAGACAGAAACAGAGACAGAAACAGAGACTGAGACAGATGTCAAGAGTTTTCATTGGTTCATTCACACCAGTAGGCTAGCTGACACTTTGCTATGTGTAACCACAGCAACCAAGCATGCCTTTGAACCCCTTAATTTGTATGTTAGGCTTGATACAACTTCTAAAGAACAATCAGGAACCCCCTGCTTGGGGTAAATGGAGTTGCTGTTTTGCTTCTCTTCTCCCACCCTGCTTGTCAGCTGATGGGGCTGTCAAGATATTCTAATTGCTGCAATCAGTTTGCCTTTTTATAGATGCCTGCCTCCTCCCATAACTGCTTCAGTGAAGGCTCAGCCAGCTGAATTAAGGAGCAGAGCAGAGCAGATCCACACACATGAAGCCAGACTATGGAAGAGGCTCATTAACTACATTTACCATACTGGAAAAGGCTGGAACCAAAATTAGTTATTGAACTCTACCATACAGTTGATTCCTCCCAAAATTAAATGCAATGGTATATAAAAATATGCAGTAAAAGGCTGGGCAGTAAGATGCATCATACTGCAGAGTCACTGCACAATTGGGACAGCATGAAAATAACAGTGATTAAATGTTGGGAAAACTGCAGCAAGACAAGCAATCCTAGGTTGCAATAACAGAGGGATAGAATCAAGATCTCGTGAACCATTAGTATGATTTTATAAAGTCTTAGTAAGACCCGCTTAGAATCCAATTTTGGTCACCCATCTTATAAAAAAGATATAGAGACTCTGGAAAGAGGGAAGAAAAGATATAAATCTGATCAAATTATACTTATTAAAGTGTCCAAGACAGGAAATATCCTGATCTTTTGTTCAGTTATTCCAATAACAGGTAAGAGTGGCTGGCACTCTTGTTTTCCAAAATATGGGCAACAGAATCAGTCTGGTATACTGGTTAAGACTTCAGGCTAGAAACTGGGAAACTGGGAGTTTTAGTCCTGCCTTAAGCACAAAGCCAACTGGGTGACCTTGGGACAATCCCTCTCTCTCGGTGCTCGGAAGGGAGCAAGGGCAAACTACTTCCCAAAAAGCTTGCCAAGAAAACTCCAGGTATCATCTAGGCCAGGGGTGTCAAACTCATGTTGTCACGGTGGCATCATGTGACATATCATCATGTGACTTTCTTCCCCCCCTTCGCTGAAACCAGGCAGGTGTGAGGCCAGCATGTGATGCAACTGGTCCGCGGGTCGCGAGTTTGACAGCCCTGATCTAGGCAATCACCAGGAGTCATTGCTGACTTAAAGGCCCACCTACGTTTGAGTCACAGAGCCAAATGCAGTGGTATGTTGCGTCTGCTGCTCTACTAAGCTATTGACTTGAATTTGTGTGTCTGTGTGATAGTATGGACTTCATAACAAAGGGTATTGTTACCCCATTCAATATAATATATCTTTTGGAGATACTAATTTACTCACTCCGTCTTTACTCTAACACAGAAAGATGAACTCCGAGTTGATGTGATCTGTGCCTAAAAAAGAGAATATGAAGTCCATTATATGAAGAATGTACATTTGCTTCAAAAATATGCCTCATCACAAATCATAGAATTTGTTTGTTTATTGCAGCATTTGGATGATGATGATTTGGATGATGATGATGATGATGATGATGATGATGATGATGATGATGATCATCATCATCATCATCATCATGATCATCATGATCATCATCATCATCATGATCATCATGATCATGATCATCATCATCATCATCATCATCATCATCATCATCATCATCATCAAAATACAGGTAGTCCTTAACTTACAACAGTTCATTTAGTGATCGAAGTTAACAACTACACTGAAAAAAGTGACTTATGGACATTTTTCAGACTTATGACCTCTGCAGCATCCCCAGGGTCATGGGGTTTATATTTGGATGCTTGATAATTCACTCACATTTATGACGGTTTCAGTGTCCTGGGGTCACGTGATCCCCTTTTGTGACCTCCTGACAAGCAAAGTCAATGGAGAACCAGATTCACTTAGCAACGGAGTTATTAATTTAAGGACAGCAGTGATTCACTTAACAAATGTGGTGAGAAAAGTTGCAAAATGGGGCAAAAGTCACCTAACAAATTTCCCACTTAGCAACATAAATTGTGGGCTCATTTGTGGTCATAAGTTGAGGACTACCTTCAATGTTATGGTCATTATGACAGGCACAATGAAAGGTTGAATAGAATAATAGAAAGCCTTCCTCCCTCCCCTCCCCCCTCTCCCTCCTTTCTCCCTCTTTTCAAAAATGGAAAAAGCACTCCTTAGCTTTCAGGCTCAAAATCTATTTTTCCACTTGGTAGGAGTGAGAATGTTTCCAAAAGTACAGAATATGCTTGCGGATCATTTTTCCTCTCTTTCGCAAAAGAAATAATAACAAGCCTGCTGAGAAATTAGCTTAGCATGTGTCTCTGGGTGACTGAGGCCAGCTACATTCCATGCCATTCCCTCCTCCACCTCTTCCAGGAGACTCTGAAGAGTAATTAATAAGCCCAAATATACTTCCCTCCCTTTTTTGTTCCCAAGTCATTCTGGTATCTCCCTTTCGCTAAACATTCTGTGCAAATAACTTCCTTATTTCTTCTCTTTTAACAACTAAGCATTGAAATCTTGACTGCTGACATGTAACCGCTTTGGCTTCTTATTGGTTTGACCATCGTGGAGGAGATGGTCAAAGATCTAGTCATTCATGCTTAAGGATAGTCAGACGATTTCCTTCTCACTAAGCACTCTCTGGCCTACAATGTTGTACAAAAGGAAAGTCGATTTGTTAATGAGGGATATTTTAAAACACTTGCTCATCAAGGAATAGAATCATAATTCGGAAAAAAGAACCCTGGCAGAAAATCGCCTCCTCGTTTGCTTGCTCATAGTTTAGCCCATGAAATAAAATAATAATAATAATTATAATTTTCAAGCTGTTCCTCTGAGCTGGTTTGTAAATGGTTCTGGCAAAGCTTGCCATGATTTTCTTCAGGAAATGTTTACCTCTCCTTCGTCCTGAACTTTTGGGACAGGAAAACAAAAGCACAGACACTCCACAATCAGGGGTGGGCTGCTGGGCGTTTGCAGGGATTCGGGAGAACCCACAAATCCCAGTCCTGGCTGGCCCCACCCACCCTTCCCAGGAGTCCCCATGCAGCCTGTTTTGGATGCAGGTAAGTGGAGGAAGGCCAGAAATGGACCCATTTCTGGCCTCCAGAGGGCCTCAAGAACCTGGGGAAGCTGTTTTCGGTTTCCCCAAGGCTCAAGGAAAACCTCCGGAGCCCGAGGAGGGCAAAAACATCCCCCAGCTAGTCAATGCAGGAGGCTGACTAGCAATAGCAATAGCAGTTAGACTTATATACCGCTTCATAGGGCTTTCAGCCCTCTCTAAGCAGTTTACAGAGTCAGCATATTGCCCCCAACAACAATCCGGGTCCTCATTTTACCCACCTTGGAAGGATGGAAAGCTGAGTCAACCCTGAGCCGGTGAGATTTGAACAGCCGAACTGCAGAACTGCAGTCAGTTGAAGTAGCCTGCAGTGCTGCATTTAACCACTGCGCCACCTCGGCTCTTAGACCACTAGACCATGCCCACCTAGCAACCAGGCAGAGAACCTCTTGATAAAAAAATTTTAAGCCCACCCCTGCTTCACATTCAGTCACTCTGCCCCCCTTTCTCTGCCCCATTGGCCGTAGGACTTGCTTTGGTCTTATTTCCACAGAGCTCTTGTTCCAGATTCAACAAGGGGTTAACTTTGCCTAGATACATTCTTTTCCTTATGCCTGCCCATCATCCCGCAATCCAGCTAAATGCGAAGCAGACTTTAAATGCTTTAACTATGGGTTATAGTTAACTATAAACAGCTGTTGCCCAATAACAGCCTTTCCATTTGTAAGTTGAAACCCCCATTCCCTCCTTTCTGTAATGAGGAAATTCTTGAACTTCATCTCCAGGAAGGGATGGTGGTTGTGTGTGTGGCAGTAATAAGAATTTATGGATTTTCCTCCCTTCCCTCTTCCCTCCCCCCTCTCCCTCATGCATATGGGAATGGGGGCGAAATAGAAATGTTGACTCTGCTCTTTCAATATTTATATAATTCTGATTTGGCTACTGAAAATCACAATATTGCTGCTGCTGTAGTAATTTCCAAACCATTAAAGGAAGAAATATCTCTCTGCATTTTGTTCTCTTTTATAGTTTCAAGCTTAGCTTCATTCTTTAAGAGATGTTTAATTATATATATGGGTTTTTTTAAGTGGAAAAAGGGACCCATGCAAAATGCTGACTATCCAAAACATAAGGGTCATTGTGCGTTCAGTTGAAGCCTCACGCTAAAATATATCAGCTATTCTACCAGTCTCCTGTTCAACTTTTCCCCTCCCACGCTCCTCTCCTCTCCCACGGACATACCAAAGTAGGGGGACTATTCTTTGCTTTATTATATTTACATGTTGAGCAGTCAAAGAAAGAATTCTGACTGCAGACCCAAACATACCCTTCTGTCTGCACGCCATAGCTTTTTATAATGGGTTTCCTGCCTCTCCTTCTTTCCCACCGTTCTTGATTTCTAGCAGAGGCATTTTACTTTTAGCATTGAACCTACATTGAACCATGTATAATTGACACTGGATTTTATTATAGATTTTAGTTGTCATTTAGTATTTTATACTACCCGTGTTTTCCCGAAAATAAGATAGGGTCTTATTTTCTTTTGACCCCTGAAATAAGCTCTTGGCCTTATTTTCAGGGAGGGCTTATTATATTTGAGTTGCAGGAGGCAGCGAGCATGCTCACTTCATGGCTGCTGCTATGTTGCAATATTTTCAGGGCTGGCTTATTTTTGGGAGAGGGCTTATTTTAGTGCATGCGTTCAAAAGCCTGATTGGGCTTATTATCTGGGAAGATCTTATTTTCAGGGAAACAGGGTAGAAGTTTTAAGTGTATATAAACAACAACAATTTATTATTACAGTCTTAGACCAGTGACCAGAACAATTAAAAGCACTCAGTGTATATACACTTAAAATGTCTAGTATAAAATAATAAATAATTACTAAAATCTATAATAAAATCCAATATCAATTATACACGGTCTGACTATAAGATAGTTGCAATCCCTAAATTGTGTGGCCCATTGTAGGTTCAATGCTAAAAGATAAGTGATTTAGCAGTGCAAAGGGTTTGCCACAATAGTTACACAACATTGCTATGGTGGGAAATGTATATGTACTGAGTACTTTTATTTGTTCTGGTCGCTGGTCTAAGACTGTAATAATAAATTGTTGTAGTAGTCATTTGAAGATATTAAATCTAAAACCAGAAGAAAAGAGTTTAAACAGCTTGTCTGAAAGCAGACCCCTTTCTTTGTGGTACCACTTTTAATTTTACATTAGGAAAACAAAATACTTTCTGAGATCTCATAGTAGTTTTAAACTTCTCCCTAAATTGGAACTATGGAGTTTAGAATTTGCTTGCAAATTATGCATTCTGAAGAAGCCAATTCATCCACTGGTGTTGACAAATATCCAGGCTGAGGTTCATGGAAGGTCCTGTTTAATGATCCATGGAAGCTTGCCAGTGTCCCTCACTAGCTCTCTAGAGAAGTTATCAATGAGACTAAGTTCATAGACTGTGTTAATCCATAGTATCTTTAACCAAAGCTTACTGAATAAATTATAATTGGCACAACACTCTAAATATAGACTCCAATTTACAAACCACAAACACTGTACACCACACACACACACAGACACACACACACACTTCCCAGTAAACACTAAGCCACACAAACCACAACAGGCTTAGAATGATGTACACGCTCCTCTGTGTCAGCCTTCATTGACCTGGTTCATATAACTTGCAAGGTCAGTGTTTGTTTAACCTCAGTTTCTTGACTGCATTGCAACTGGGTAGGATCTTTTCAGCTTTCATGTGATTCATTGTGGCAGGCTGTGTTTATGACACCATTGAGTGAATGGTATTTCTATTTCATATTGTTGTAACCTTAACTATTTATTTAGTCAAGAAAGTCAACATGAGATACCTCCATAATTTAGACAACTACGCAAAGAGGGATCAGATAAGAGTTGAAGTGTTAGAGACAATGGTAGGCACTGTAGGTAGAACAATGGGTGTTGGGTGTTTTTAAGAATGAACTGGAATTAGACTTTGGTATTACTAATACTACCAGATCAGGGGTTATGCTTTCCATTTGGGGAATTGGGTAGATCTAGTCTAGTGGAAAAAAAAACAGACTATGGGTGACATGATAGCAGTGTTCCAATATTTGAGGGGCTGCCACAAAGAAGAGGGGATCAACCTATTTTCTAAATAGGGCAGGACAAGAAGTAATGATGGAAACTAAACAAGGAGAGAAGAAACCTAAAACTAAGGAGAAATTTCCTAACAATGAGATCAATAAATCAGTGGAACTGTTTGCCTCCAGACGTTGTAAGTGCTCCATCACTGGACACTTTTAAAAAGAAACTGGAGAGCCATTTGTCTGAAATAGTATAGGGTCTCCTGCTTGAGCAGAGGGTTAGACTAGAAGACCTCCAAAGCCCCTTTCAATTATGTTATTCTATTATTCTGTTAATTTCTTCTGAACTGTATGGACCACTCCATTCAGATAGTGGTTTTCTGTTGTTTTTAGTATTCATCCAACAAGAAATCAGATGGCAGGATGGTGTGCCCAAAAGATATCCTTCCTTATCTCCAGGAAAGTGAGAATTGTCAGATATTTGGGTAGCATGAGAGATTCCCGTGGGATCAGATTCTGATGTTGTATGGGTCCTACTGAATTTTTGCAGTCAAAAGTGGGTAACATTTTAGAATCAATTTTAAACAATAGAACCAATCCATTATATGTATAAAAGTGGTGGCAGGATGTAATTTACTCAGGATCTATTACGGCTTTAGAGAAGTAAGTAATTATTATCATAACAGAAACATGACTGACTAAAAAGTGTTCCATGTTTCTATCGGCTCCTCTCTTTTTCTTTGGCTAACCCTGACTGGTCATTTTCTCATACTTGTTTGAGGTTTCTGCAGCGACTTCAAGAAAATGTCTTAAATTAAAACCAGCTGAAACAACATTATTGGGTGAAATGTTTCTGCACCACTGGATGAAATGTACAGGAAAGGAAACCAGTCAGACAAAATAGAATTTATCAGGGGGAAAAAATGGTAAAATAAGCAAGCAAGCAAATGACTCAGATGTTTGACTTACTTAACTATTTGGGGAGAGGGGAAGGTGAACTGGATGTTTCATTAATTCCTGTTGTGGGAAAATGTCCAAGAATTATTAAAGGCTGTAGAGTAGATGTCTTTTCATCCAATGGAGATATATATATATATCTCCAGTGTGGTTTTCAATTTATGGTTAATCATAAAATTAGACTTGTTCTGCTCTTGAGTAAGCCTCAGAAATGTATATTTTTCTTTCCCAGTTAAAGGATTAACAATTTGGCCATCAACTGAATATTATTATTCTGTCCTCAGAGTCTTATGTGACTGATGTAGTGTTTTTGGAGGTCTTTCTGAGGAACGCAAAAACATTGCAGTCTTTGTGCATTGCGCTTTTCTATTTTCTGAATTTCTTTTTTTTTAAATGTACCTGAAAACTCCTGGCTCTCATTGTCAACACAGCTTCAAAGGAAACGGCATTCTGTATCTAGAAATGCCATCTGCACTCAGACTTTAATTGATTGAATTGGCAGGCTAAATCAACCTACATTTAAGTCCTATATATATCAATGTGTGAGCAAGGCATATTCAGCTTGGTAGCCATTGTTGGGAAAATACAGACTTTATGGAGTGTGCTGAACATGGTCAATCCTGTTATAGTTGGTAGCCAATTCAATTGAGAGTTGAATGCAACAGTGGTTGCATTCAACCCCCTGCTCAAGCAGGAGACCCTATACCATCGGGATGAGTTAGACCGATTGCTTTCGTGGTGTGAAGAAAATAACTTGATCCTTAACACCAATAATACCAAGGAGCTTATAATGGACTATAGTAGGAATAGATCAGACATCCAGCCCTTGGTTATCTATGGAGACCGAGTGGGACAAGTGGTCAGTTTTACATTTTTGGGTGTTATCATAAAAGAGGACTTGACCTGGGGCAACTCACACTGGTCAAAAGGGCCCAGCAGAGATGAAACAACCTGAGACTTCTCAGGAAACAACAACTGAATGAAAAACTGCTGGTGACCTTCTACCGCTGCACCATAGAAAGTATCTCAACTTACTGCACCTGGGTATGGCTTGCCAGTTGCACAGTGGCAGATAGGACAGTGCTCCAGAGGGTTAAAGTCATTGCCCAGAGGACCATTGGTTGCCCTCTCCCCTCTTTGAAAGAGCTTTATAACTCCTGCTGCCTCAAGAAAGTTCAAAATATTCTTTAAAAAAAAACACCGCATTCTGGGCACCCTTTTTTTTTTAACTATTACCATCTGGCAGACGGTACAGGATAATAAAAACAAGGACAAATAGGCTTAAAAACAGCTTCTATCCTAAAGCAGTAACTATATTGAATTCTATGGTGTAGTGCAATGTTAGTGCAATATCGGGTTTTCAATTTCAATTATATAGCATGTGAAGGATGTGTATTTGTATTTGTATTTTTATAGTTATAATATACATTGAAGGTGGCATTCAATTTTGTTGTACAGTGTGCCATGACAATAAAGTAAACTAAACTGAGTTCCACCTAGATCAGACTGAGGTCAATTGCAAAGGAGATGATCTTACCTGATTATGTTATTGAACATTTTTATGTGTGCCAATATACTGTATTAATTTCCCCCTTTTTATTATCCTGATGATGTGTTGTGACTTGAGCTGGTTGTTTGACTAATCAATAAACACTAAATGAAAATGGAAACTGTTGGTCGATTGAAGACATGGGGTCAAATAGGGATGACCCTCAGATGGAAAGTATATCACAATAAAAAAAAAGAAACATTAACATGTATAAAAGACAAAGTACTATTTCCAAAAGCTATTTGTACCGGGGGAGGGGGGGAAATCCTTCTGCCAAAAACTCTCTTCTGTGGTTAGATCTTCCACTCATGACCACCCAAAAGCTAATAATCTTGGCTGTTCCAGAAGATCTGTTCCACTGCATATGGAACCATCAGTGTCAATCTTCAGCATAAATGATTATAATTTTTATATAAAAAACTGACAGCGGAAAAGTATCCAGTGTTCCATTAAGTTTGTTTCATAGTTTGCTTTCTTGGTTTATTTATTTATTTATTTTTAAATTATTTTTATATTTTATTTTATATTTTATTTTTACATTTTATATTATCTTATGTGTTATATTTATATTTTATGTTTAGATTGTATTATCAAATTAGTGGCTTAATTTTAATTGTAGTGTTATTGATCATCATTTTGGTTTAAGTTTTTGAATGTGTAGGGCATCTGGAATCTTCTTGGGCTGTGCTGGCAGATTAAACTCATAAATAAATAGATAAATAGAGAGAGCAAGTGGGGGAAATGCAGTGAAAATAAAGGAGGCCTCACTAGTTAACTAGAGAGAGCCGAGGTGGCACAGTATTTGGAGTGCACTACTGCAGGCTACTTCAGTTGCCTGCTAGCTGCAGTTTAGCAGTTCAAATCTCACCAAGGACAAAGTTGACTCAGTCTTCCATCCTTCCAAGGTGGGTAAAATGAGGGCCCAAATTGTTGGGGCAATATGCTGACCTTGTAAACCATTTAGAGTAAAAGCGCAATGATGCGGTATATAAGTCTAAGTGCTATTGCTAAGTGCTAGACAGTTAGCTAGACAAACAGACAGACAGACATTCCAAAGCTTTGCACGATGTATCTGAACTGAGCTATAGATGTTTCTCCAAAATGTAGAATAATTGCATTGCTTTCAAACTCTATTATCTCTTCTCTGGAATAAACCAAGAGGCCTTAAGATATCTGCATTCTTTTTTTGCTTCTATCTACCGCAAAGCAATATTATATTCAAACCGTAGCAATTGAAGCAATCAAAAAAAAAAAAAAAAAAGGCCCTTCCAAATGAAGACAGATACGGCACTGGAAACCTCATCCTTGAAGTGATCATTAGCAAACGTTTGAAACTACGATATGACTGCTGGGTTGCACAATTTGTAAAACTATCTTGCCATAGAAAAACATCAGGAAGGAAATGTGGCTGGGAATAAAAGAAGAAAACATATAACAGCAACTCACCAGTGCAATTTCTTTTGAAACCCACCAAAGATTCCTTTCAAGGCATTTCAAAGGGCTGTTGGATTCTGCAAATGACAAAAAGTATGTTTGAGTGTCAGAAAGAAAGGGAACGTGGCGATAAAAAGAAAATAAAAAATTACAGCATTTCTTGTCATGACCAATTATGACAATATGAGCTGCAGATTATCTAGCGGGATTGCTGTATTTTTGCAAAATATCTTTGATGTAAAATTTGTAACATAAATCAGGCTGTGGCTCTGTGTGTGTGTGTGTGTGTTCCTAATTGCTGCTCCTATGCAGATTAAAATGAAATTATCCCTCAAGTTCTGAAACTCTTTCCTTTTTACTGTGCTGTTTCCAGCTTCGATACTATGATGGCAGTCCCAAAGATTGCTTTGTCAAAAGTCAACTGGACTTTGTGTTTCCTTGAATAGAATAGAATAGAATAGAATAGAATAGCAATAGCAATAGCAATAGCAATAGCAATAGCAGTTAGACTTATATACCACTTCATAGGGCTTTCAGCCCTCTCTAAGCAGTTTACAGAGTCAGCATATTGCCCCCAACAACAATCCGGGTCCTCATTTTACCCACCTCGGAAGGATGGAAGGCTGAGTCAACCTTGAGCCGGTGAGATTTGAACAGCCAAACTGCAGAACTGCAGTCAGCTGAAGTAGCCTGCAGTGCTGCATTTAACCACTGCGCCACCTCAGCTCTGAATTCTATTCTCTGAATAGAATTCTTTATTGCCCAAGGGTGTTCGGAGACACAAGAAATTTGTCTTTGGTACATATACAATACAATACAATAGCAGAGTTGGAAGGGACCTTGGAGGTCTTCTAGTCCAACCCTTGCCTGGCAGGAAACCCTATACCATTTCAGACAAATGGCTATCCAACATCTTCTTAAAGACTTCCAGTGTTGGGACATTCACAACTTCTGGAGGCAACTTCTGTTCCACTGATTAATTGTTCTAACTGTCAGGAAATTTCTCCTCAGTTCTAAGTTGCTTCTCTCCTTGATTAGTTTCCACCCATTGCTTCTTGTTTTACCCTCAGGTGCTCTGGAGAATAGTTTGACTCCCTCTTCTTTGTGGCAACCCCTGAGAAATTGGAACACTGCTATCATGTCTCCTCTAGTCCTTCTTTTCATTAAACTAGACATACCCAGTTCCTGCAACCGTTCTTCATATGTTTTAGTCTCCAGTCCCCAATCATCTTTGTTGCTTTTCTTTCTAGAGTCTCCACATCTTTTTTACATTGTGGCAACGAAAACTGAATGCAATATTTCAAGTGTGGCCTTAACAAGGCATTAAAAAGTGGTATTAACACTTCACGTGATCTTGATTCTATCCCTCTGTTTATGTAGCCTAGAACTGTGTTGACTTTTTTGGCAGCTGCTGCACACTGCTGGCTCATATTTAAATGGTTGTCCACTAGGACTCCAAGATCTCTCTCACAGTGACTACTATTGAGCAAGGTACCACCTATACTGTACCTGTGCATTTCGTTTTTCTTGCCTAAATGTAGAACCTTACTCTTTTTACCATTGAATTTCATTTTATTAGATAGTGCCCAATGTTCACGTTTGTCAAGATCCTTCTGTATCTTTAGCCTATCTTCTGGAGTGTTGGCTATTCCTGCCAGATTGGTGTCATCTGCAAATTTGATGAATTCCCCATTTATTCCCTCATCCAAATCATTGATGAAGATGTTTGAAGAATACTGGGCCTAAAACAGAGCCTTTGGGTACTCCACTGCATATTTCCCTCCATGTAGATGCAGTTCCATTGAGGACTACATGTTGAGTGTGGTTGGTCAGCCAGTTACGAATCCATCTGGTGGTGATGCTGTCTAACCCACATTCTTCTTTTTTATCTTATAGTAGGTTATGGTCTACCTTATCAAATACCTTACTGAAGTCCAAGTAAACTATATTGACGGCATTCTTCTGGTCCACTAATTTTGTCACTTTGTCAAAGAATGCAATAACATTAGTCTGGCATAATCTGTTTTTGACAAATCCATGTTGGCTTTTGACTATTACTTTGTTTATTTCTAGGTGTTCACTAATTCATTGCTTGATTATCTTTTCCAGAATCTTTCCTGGTATTGAGGTCAGGCTGATAGGTTTGTAATTTCCTGGATCTATTTTTTCTCCTTTTTTTAAAGATGGGAACCACATCAGCTCTTTTCCAGTCTTCTGGCAGTTCCCCGGTGCTCCAGGATCTCTGAAAGATATAGTTCAGTGGTTCTGAGATCTCGTCTGCCAGTTCCTTCAGAACCCTGGATGTGTAATACATCCGGTCCTGGTGATTTGAACTCATCTAGGGTAGACAGGTGCTCACTTACCATTTTCTTCCCTATTTCAACTTGTGTTTCTAATCTAACTTCTGAGGCTGTTTTTGATAGGTTGGACTATTTTATCCCTTTGTGTAAAGACAGATGCAAAAAATGAGTTAAATAGTTCTGCTTTCTGCCGGTTGCTTGTCACCTTCTTGCTACTTTCTCCCAGCAATGGACCAATTGTTTCCTTAACCTTTTTCTTGTACACTGTCTGTGTACATAAGAGAATATAATACATTCATCAAGAATAAAAAGATACAACACTTAGTGATAGTCAAGGTTACGAATAAGCTATCAAATCATACTAGGAAACAATTAATATAAATCCTAAGGATACAAGCAGCAAAGTTACAGTCATGCAGTCATAAGTGGGAGGAGATGGGTTATAGGAACAATGAGAAGTAATAGTAATGCAGACTTAGTGAATAGTTTGACAGTGTTGTAAGGAAATTATTTATTTAGCAGAGTGATGGCCTTCAGGAAAAAACTGTTCTTTTATCTAGTTGTTCTGGTGTGCAGTGCTCTATAACGTCGTTTTGAGGGTAGGAGTTGAAACAATTTATGTCAAGGATGTGAGGGGTCTGTAGATATTTTCACAGCTTTCTTTTTGACTTGTGCAATACACAGGTCCTCAGTGGAAGGCAGGTTGGCAGTCATTGTTTTTTCTGCAGTCCTAATTATCCTCTGAAGTCTGTGTCTGTCTTGTTGGGTTGCAGAATCAAACCATAGAGGTACAGATGACAGACTCAATAATTCCTCTATAGAACTGAATCAGCAGCTCCCTGAGCAGTTTGAACTTTCTGAGTTGGCACAGAAAAAACATTCTTTGTTGTGCTTTTTTGATGACGTTTTTGATGTTTCACTTCTCATCCAAGAGGCTTCCTCAGTTCTGTTAGACCTGAAGAAGCTTCTTGGATGAGAAGTGAAACATCTTCAAGGAAAAACCAAGGAAGGCCAGTCGCATCTTGAAAAAAGCAACCTTTGGGACAACCATGACCTGGATGACTGAGAATCTCCATAGACCATAATGGTGATATTCTAATTTTGAAAGGTTTTGATAAGACAACCCCAGTTTCATTCAGATAGTAAATGTGAACAGATCTATTCCTCTCTCCCTCTTCTCACCGTCTCTTGTTTGGCCAAGCAGTTATAATTCATTCTTAAGTTATCATTCCATTCATATTTGTTTTGTGAAGTTTTGTTGCTATATACTGTGAATTCACCTTTAGTACTTGTTCGGTTGTGCTGTTTTTTTCTTTCTTGTTGTATTGATTGAATCTGGCTCTGAGAGGCACTAATGCATGGTGGATTATAAATATTAATATCTTCTTTTTTTGGGTCTCTGCATGGATAAATCTATATAAGAGCTGTCAAACTCCCACACTACTTTGTAGATTATAAACCAAAAGAAAAAGAACAAGAAAACCTTTTATACCTCAACTTTGTGTACACTTGCGTATACACCTGTGTGCATATGAGAGGGAATGAAATGTGTGTGTGTGTATGTGTGTGTGTGTATATGTATGTATGCATGTTTGTATATACACACATACACCAAATTATAATACTTCATGAATGATACTTATTTCTATTTATGTTTTAAACTTCATTTGGTTGTTTAGTGTTTTTATTCCTTTTGGTTTTTCCTTCCTTCCTTCCTTCCTTCCTTCCTTCCTTCCTTCCTTCCTTCCTTCCTCCCTCCCTCCCTCCCTCCCTCCCTCCCTCCCTCCCTCCTCTATTTCAATCTTTAACATAGATAGTAACATTTTGATTAGTTAAGGAGAGGTGTCTGGATATGAGTTTGTTATATGATAACAATTGATTCTCTTTTTTTCCAACTCATTAACTATCCTTTTTGGTACCTTCAGCCAATGGTTCTAAATACCATATGTCCAGGTGTGATTCCTCTAACGATTTCTGAACTTCGTACAGGTGCAGTCTCTTTAGCCTCCTTTACAACTACTGCCAGTAAATTTCATTAGAAGTTTGTTGAATCCTCGTGATTTAAGAAGGTATTTATTTATGGAAAAGTCTTTGCAAACCTGGCTAGGTTCCAACTTGAGTGAGAAATTTGAAATTCTCTGGTGTGTAAATCATCCTGTACCTAAATATAAGTAAGTTAGAAAAAAGAAATGAGGCTATACTTCAGTCAGTCAGTCACTCACTCATGTTCCAGGCACCTGTGGGCCGACTACTGCAACTTGGTCTAATTGTTGCCTATTAGGTCCTTTTGTGGCAAAAGGACTAGTTAGTTGAGGGACGTTTCTTCCTTCACAGTATCTGCTTGGCCACTTTGATCCTACAGAGTTAACATGCTCTAGATTTCTTCAATTGAAGTAATACTCTCTCAGAACTCAGAACTTTGGAAGTGTGCCTTCTCTCTACCAAGACTGCCTTCTGGAACAAGGTGGTCTCTGAGATCTGGATGTCTCCTATCTAGTCAGATATTCAAGCTAAAAGATAACTGGATGGATGGATGGATGGACGGGTGGGTGGGTGGGTGGGTGGATGGATGGATGACAGGTGAATAAATAGGTAGCTATATGACAAATAGGGCGATGATAGATAGATGATAAATAGATGGATGATAGATAGATGATAGGTAGAAGGCAGGCAGGCAGATGATATGTAGATAGATAGATAGATAGATAGATAGATAGATAGATAGATAGATAGATAGATAGATAGATAGATAGATAGATAGATATGATAGATGATAGATGATAGATGATAGATGATAAATAGATTATAGCTAGCTGATTAGCTAGGAGAGAGAGAGAGAGACAGACAGACAGACAGACAGACAATCAACCAAGAACTTTTTAGGATTATTTCTAAATGTGATAAACATTTCCTTGTGGAAGACAAATATTTAGCTTCCTAACTATTTATTTTTGTCACCATTAGCACATAGCAGATTCAAATTTGTTTTTTTTGGGTTTATGACGGAAAGCTGAAAAATCCCATAGGAGAAAAACTGAAAACCACAGAACCCAGAAAAACAAACAGAAATGGCTGCAGGGTTGGGGTTTGGGTTGTAATCCAAAATTTGAAAATTTGTTATTGAAACAGAATACTTCCAAGAGTTATTTTATTTTTAAAAAATCTATTTTAAAACAATATGCAGCCTTTGGAACAACATAAAAACTGGGATGCTTTAAAAAAAAACCAAGCAAATTAACCTTTCAATAGTTCAGGTGTGTTATGATGGTTCTTTTCTATACAATTTACCCAGGGCATATAGCTTGTCAATGAATGCTAATGGAAAATATCTTTAACTGATAGAGCAAAACAACATATAATCTTGTGGAATGTTAAATAAATATTAAAAATATTACCTTGAGTTCATTTGAAACCTCAACTTAAGATGCTCTTTCTGGTGTTTAAGAATTCCAGATAGCTTGATTCTCAAGGCATCTAAAGACATGCTTTGCCCTATATCAACTTATAAAATTACACATTGGACTAATATTATTTTTGTCCTAGTTATTATGCATAATTCTACCTTACTTTCTTTTCTGTATGTATCATTGCCTCTTCTTCACAAGTGTTGTTGAAACAATCATTTCCAATGTACAGATTTAAACACAAATGGTTCTTTTCAAACCACTTTTGCTGTATACATACATTTGTACCCATCACACTGTTTCTGTCACAAGCCTGCAGAAACCATAGCTTTGGTGCTGCCATATTGAGTATCCTTACATCTGTATGAACTCTGAAGAGGGTGTGGAAGAGGCAGAGTAACCCTCCTGCCAAAATCTCTCTTTCTGCTACAGTCTAAGGTAAGATAATAGGACTGTGTTCACTGTCTCATAGGATGTAGAGGGCCAAGTTTGTTGATGCATAAGGAAGGAAGTCTTACAAAATTCAATAGGGGCCCATGAAGATCAGAGATGATTTTTTGACAACAGTTCAAGTTGGAGCACCTAAATGTAAAACCAATATGTGGAGCTTCTTAGAGGATAACAACAGGCTATGTGGATGTGGAGAGCCACAGAGCCTGGCTCATCTGCTGGTATGTTGTCTATTACCAGAAACATGTATGGATAATGACTTATTTTGGGGTAATGATGAAGCCAAGAAGGTGACTTCATTCTGGCAATTTAAAGTTTGATGTAGACAAAGAAGAAAGGAGAAGGGAAGTGAAGGAAGGAGGGAGAAGGGGGAAGGAGGAAGTAGAAAGAAGCAGAAAGCAGAAAGGAGAAGATGAGGAGGCGAGAGAAAAGAAGAAGAAGAAAGAAAGAAGAAAGAAGAAAAGGGAGGAAGAGGAGAGAGAAGAAGAATGATTTTTTCTTAAAATTTCTCAAGAGTTTTATCTGAAGATGAGTACCCAGGCATTGGTAATCATGAATCCAATAGCTGCAGGTTTTTTTTTGGGGGGGGGGGGGTGTTAGAAGAAGAAAGTAAATAGAATCCTGTGCTTTGTTCCTTGTAACAGACAGTTAACATAAATCCCAAAAGGCACATTAATATGCAAGAAAAAAAAGTCATATCTCAAGCAGACATTATTAAATCCATTTGATACAGGTCTTGACGAGCTGTTTCAAATTAGGGTGGTTAATGTTTGCGTGTCTCAGAACTGACACATGAAGGGTCTACTGTGGGTTTGTTTGCTTGTTTTGAATCAGTGTAAAAGATCTGAACAACAACAAAAACTCTACAACAACTTCAAAGCGTGAAATCCTGCTTGCTGAAAGAGTGACATCAATAGCTAAATGGTCACCCAAATAGATCTTTTTGTCATTGACACCTCAAAGGAAACTGCATTTCGTGCCTATTTTTTTATTGTAACTTTGGTTACATAAAATGGAGACTTGGCTTCTGTGAAAAGTAAATTGATTTCAGAAAGCTTTATTATCTTTAAAATAGACATGGGATCCTCGTTGGGAGAATGTGTTGAGTGGCTTCTTAGATACATGAGAGAACCATACTATTGAATGTTGAATGTTTAAATGTTTATTTTATTTATATGCTGCCCTTTTCCCCCGAAGGGGACTCAGGGCAGCTCACAACTCAAACCAGGGAAGGGGGGATACAGACAAAATTAAAAACGACACAAAACAATGCATGATTTAAAACACACAACAGTCATACCATTCAAGACGGGGGCAACGGTTCCTTAGCCCCAGGCCTGTCGGAACAGCCAGGTTTTAAGGGCTTTGCGGAAGGCCTGGAGGGTGGTGAGGGACAAGGACAGTTACATATACTTGTCTACACTGGTGAAATTCAAATGTTTTTTTCTACCGGTTCTGTGGGTGTGGCTTGGTGGGCGTGAAAGGGCAAGGATACTGCAAAATCCCCATTCCCTTTCCACTCCTGGGGGAAGGATATTGCAAAATCTCCAGTCCTTCCTGGAGCCAATCAGAGGTGGTATTTGCCGGTTCTCGGAACTACTCAAAATTTCCGCTACTGGTTTTCCAGAACCTGTCAGAACCTGCTGAATTTCACCCCTGCTTGTCTACCCTAAAACATGAAAATCCAAATGTAGATGTAAACAAATAATATACAGTTATCCTTCTATGCAAAAGCACTGTGCAGCTTCAGTTGCAACTACACCCTAGGTTGGCAGATGGTAAGGAACAGCTTGCATTTTAGGACTTCTCCAGCTGGAATCCATCTCTATGGAGGAAGAGAACTAAGCATGATAACATCATCTAATGTCAAAGAACTGCTCTGGATGAGATTTGAGTAAACGTTAACATACATACCATGTTCCCTGTGTAATCCACCCGTCCCATTTTCCATGGAGCACAACATTCTTAAGCAATAAGAACAGTTTGCTGTGACCTCTGAGTTAAGAGGTAACAAATGTATTCATCCTATTCATGCAATGCTTATATAGTTTTGTAAGAAAAGTTTTTTCAAAGGGAAATCTGACCTTGGGTAATTCCTTCAGTTCTCTTTTTCTGCAATGCACATTGCTGCAATGAATTCTCCTTTTATCACATTATGCCCATACTTTTGAATTAGATTATGGCACTATTTTTGGTCCTGTTTCTTTTTAATCAATGTATATGAATTGGCTTTTCACTTAATCTATCAAATCTATCAGCTATCAAAATATTGCAAACAATCCTGATTTGTTCAGTAAATATGGCTTCCTCCATTGGATTTGCTTGTTGGAAGCAACAAGACTGCACCAATAAAACTGGATTAAGACCAAACATGATTACTACGAAACAACTAAGACTGCACTGATAATTAAAGGTAAAGGTTCCCCTCACACATATGTGCTAGTCGTTCCCAACTCTAGGGGGCGGTGCTCATCTGTGTTTCTAAGCCGAAGAGCCAGCGCTGGCTGAAGACATCTCCGTGGTCATGTGGCCAGCATGACTAAACGCCAAAGGTGCACAGAACACTGTTACCTTCCCACCAAAGGTGGTCCCTATTTTTCTACTTGCATTTTTACATGCTTTCAAACTGCTAGGTTGGCAGAAGCTGGGAGAACTAACTGGAGCTCACTCCATTACATGGGCCTAAATATTTGAATCTCTGAACTGCCAATCAACAAGTTCAGCATCTTAGCCACTGAGCCACCTTAGTGATAATTGCCAAAGCCTAAATATCACTGATTTCAGACTGGTTTTTAATATTCTCTCTTTTTAAACATTCTTTCCTCATTTACCCTGAATCCTTTTTTAAAATATGCCATATATGCCCCCCCCACACACACACACACATTACCTGATGCTGGGATACATATTATTCAATTGTGAAATGAGATTTGAATCCTTTGCAAATTGATTTAGGCTTCTATGATTTTAAATGGGGCATTAGCAACAAACTCTCATACAAAGGATAACCTGGATGTTATAGATTAGTTGCATTCTTTGCATCAACAGAGAGAGTGGATGCTCTAAAATCCTTCATCCATATATTTTTCTTGCCAAATTTTGAAGTTTTTAGCTTGCCTGAGCATTTTTTTCTCTTTCCCTTTGAAACAGACCCTAAATAATCTACAACTGTCCTTTTTCTTAATTTTTAAATTTGGTATATAACATGGAATATGCACCGTTGGCCATGTACCTTCTTGTCTTCTCCTTCCTGTGTTGATTGTCCAGGCAGACACAAATGATGTTCTGTGTTAAAGTATAAATTAAAACATTTTCTGGAAAACAACAATGGGTACATTGTGAAATATCAGATTAAATGCTTAGCTAAAATCAGCAATATATGTTGTGGGCCACTGGCGGCCAGCAGTGCTGGCATCAGAGTCAAACAATGAGGAGGGTGGGGAGGAACATGGGCCAGTCCTGGTGGTTGAGGAAAGCTCAGATGAAGGCTCTGCATCGGAGGCCGAGAGAAAGCTAGACAGCAGTGAGGCAGAGGAACAACTGGAGCCTGTTCCCAGTGTGCTCATGCGCAGAGCTGTCAGAAGAAAAGAACAACAACGAAGAAAGCAGGGTCGACTTAGGAGTAGGTGATTGGCCCCTCCCATAGGAAACAAAAGAGAAACGAATGGGGAGTAGAAAGTTGCAGGAAACAATTCGTTTATTCAATCTGGAAAGTTCTCTTTGTGATTATAAGAGAGACTGTGCCAAAGTTTTACTTTGCCCTGTGTTTTGGAAACTAGTTATCTGGCAGCGCTCTAAACGAGATGAGGTTTGTGTTGTTAAACATTCCTCTGAAAGACTGTTTGCTAAAGCCTTGCTGACTGTGAATGAAAGGAATTCACAGTTGTGTAAATAAAAGAGGTTTTGCAGTAACCAAGACTTTGCTTCTTGCTTTCTAAGGAAGCCTGGGTCAGAACAATGTACCCGATTAAATGCCAAAGTAAAATATGAGATTATAGAGTTATATGGCTAATGGATGAAAATGACTAAGTGGAACCTTGGTCTTAATTTGTTGGTGGTCACACTCTGCTTGTTTAGAGAGGACCTATCTGGAAGATTATGACCATTCAATGATAATTATGTTTAAAAGCTTAACCCTGTTCAGGCCTGCCATCTCGGTCAATTTACCAGCCTATATTTCTCATCTTATGTTTCTTTTACTAATGAAATAATTGCACAATGTCCTTTGCCTGGTATATCTGTCAGTGTTCTAAAATAATCTATTTTTCTCTGCAAGCCTGAAATCCATTTTGAGACTGGAATGAAGCAGAAATCCTCTCTCTCTCTTCCCCCCCCCCCCAAACCATAATCTTAACAGGGGAAAAATTCCTGGAATCTGCACTGTATATCGGACATTAATACGATTGAGTGGGTCCAGAGATATTTCACGAGAAGAGTACTCCACACCTCTGCTCACAATAGAATTCCCTATGCCACTAGGCTCCAAATTTTGGGCTTAGATAACCTGGAACTGCACCACCTGCGGTATGATCTAAGCACAGTACGCAAAATTGTCTGCTACAATGTCTTACCTGTCAACGACTACTTCATCTTCAACCACAATAATACACTGGCAAACAATTGATACAAACTAAAAGTAAACCACTTCAAAGTTGATTGAAGAAAATATGACCTCAGCAAGTGTGGTCAACGCCTGGAATGCTCTAGCTGACTCTGTTGTTACATGCTCTAACCCTGGTGTGAGGGGAGCCTTTACATTTTAGCTATACTAGTTTATACAACTCATGATCCTCTCTAGGGACAGAATTCCACTCATGAAGTCTAGGAAATGCCAAGCATGATTAACAGCATCTAAATTGTTGAGAAAAAACAGGAAGACCAGATAGGGTTAAATCAAGATGCTTATTTCTCTAATGAAGGCTTTCTAAATACAAATCTCCCTAATGTAATCTCTGCTTCTAAACTCAAGCACTGCTGTTTGCACACAGTTTTTGCTTTTGTACTTTTTTTTCCCAGGTTATCTTCTTTTGCAGATCTGTTTGGGGAAAGTTGACAGCAAGTGGCCTTTGAGGCTAGCGTTAATGCCAATATTTTCTTTGAGTGAAATTGCGGGGTGGAATTCTTTTTCATCTCTGCTGCAGATTGCAAAATTGTATTGTCCGTCTCGTGAGTGTTCTCTCAAAGATACTTTGCTCGCTCTTGCTAACGTGCCTTGGGTACTCTGCAGCTGAAGGAACCTCCTATGGTCACCAAACAGAGTCTATGATGCCCTATGAACTGAATTTTATGAATAATTATAACTGTAATGGTTTATAATTTAGAAAAGCTAAGTTCTACCAAGGCAGAAGTGACGTAGCTACTAGATACAGCTGGCCCTTAACTTACATCCATTCATTTAGTGACTGAAGTTACAAGGGCACTGGAAAAAAGGTATTTATGATCATTTTTTTACACTTACGACCATTGCAGCATCCCCATAGTGGTGTAATCAAAATTCAGGTGCTTGGCAACTGACTTATATTTATGACAGTGGCAGTTTCCTGGGGTTATGTGATCCCCTTGGTGACTCTGACAGGTAAAGTCAATGAGGATGCCAAGATTCACTTATCTCAAAGGTGCTTTTTCAAAAGGAAAAAAAGCTGTACTATCTCTACTTTCTAACTACATTGTTTTTACAAGGAGTAGCCCATTATTGGAATCCACGACAGTAACTGTTCCTCAAACTATTGGTATGACAGATAGAATGGAATGGAATGGAATGGAATGGAATAGAATAGAATAGAATATGGAATGGAATGGAATGGAATAGAATAGAATAGAATAGAATAGAATAGAATAGAATTCTTTACTGGCCAAGTGTGATTGGACACACAAGGAATTTGTCTTTGGTGCAGATGCTTTCAGTGTACATAAAAAGACAAGATACATTAATCCAGAATCATAAGGTGCAACGCTTAATGATAGTCATAGGGTACAAATAAGCAGTCGGGAAACAATCAATATCAATATAAATCATAAGTATACAAGCAACAAAGTTAGAGTCCTACTGTCAGCATAGCAGAGGGTATGTGTAGCAGAGTGATGGTGTTTGGGGAAAAATCTGTTCTTGTGCTTAGTTGTTATGGGGTGCAGTGCTCTATAGCATCATTTTGAGGGTAGGAGTTGAAACAATTTATGTTCAGGATGTGAAGGGTCTGTAGATATTTTCACAGCCCTCTTTTTGACTCATGTAGTATACAGGTCCTCGATGGAAGAAAGGTTGGCAGTAATTTTTTTTTCCTGCAGTTCTGATTATCCTCTGAAGTCTGTGTCTGTCTTGTTAGGTCATTCTGTCACATTGAGAGTTTATTAATGGATTAGTCTTACAGCCATATCACAAACATAAAAAAACAATAAAATCCAGGATTTAATTCCAGGGTGAAATAGTTAAAAGAAAATACAGTAATAAAATACAAGTATAGTAAAGGCAAAAAAATAATAATCAACATTCAGATAAATACACCCCCTTTCCAGGATCCCTTTGTGTTAAATATATGAGTTCAGTGTTATGAAAGATCTTCTCTTTCTAGGAATTTTAAGTTCTTTCTCTCTCTGTCTCTGTCTCTGTCTCTCTGTCTCTCTGTCTCTCTGTCTCTCTGTCTCTGTCTCTGTCTCTCTCTCTGTGTGTGTGTGTGTGTGTGTGTGTGTGTGTGTGTGTGTGTGTGTGTATTAGCCACGCTGAGATTCCTTGAGACACAAATCAGCATGGAAAACTTTTTTTTTGGAAAGGCAAAAGGTTTAGAAATAAATGACCTCTGTAAATACCGCAGACAGTCCAAATATCATTCAACAATATACTGTAGCTATCAGACATCCAGCTGGTTTAAGAAAGATGGTTTATTTTAACTTTCTTGGCTTTCTGTTCTGCTGAAGCAATGAAAGAAGGGAGGGATTCTTGTCCCTTTTCCTCCTTTTGCAGCAATATTCAAATAAGGTTTTAAAGAGTTGCTTAATTAAAGGCTAATTGAGGTGAATTCATTAAAGGTTTTCCAATCATTCTTATTAGAGTGGTCTTGTTTTCAAAATAAGTTTTAAATATTTGATACACAGCGCTTTGTTTGATCTTAAAAGTACACGGAAAAGTAAACATTAAAAACCTAATTGGAATTGGTGTGCCGTATTGAATTCTCCTTCCTCAAAACTTTCTTCCCTTCTTTCGGATAGCCAATGTGAATTTCACGCAGAATTGAATAGGCTCCCTAAAATAAACGGGCAATGATGTATCTGCGGCAGGCATTCTTCTGAGGGAGCCAGAATTAATGTTTTTTTTTTTTAATGGGTCTGCTGGGAAATGAGAACTAGGCTGAATAATGGTTAATCTGTTTTGTTGCTGGTTGGAAAATTATAACTTTTGTCTGGGATTATCCTTCTCATTTTTGCATTTTTCATCTTTTTTCATCTTGTCTTTCCTACTACCTTCTCCTATTGGTGCCTTATGGTTTATCTCATGTTGCTTGTATTTATGATTGATGATTGTAACTATGATTTCTGATCTATAGCCTATCACTTGTTGTTGGTATATACCTGTGATCGTGTACCTATGGCACACGTGCCCAAAGTGGCATGTTGAGCCGTGTCGCCTGGCACGCACAGGGCTGTCTGTTCCTCTTCTGGATTTCTGGTGTGTAGGAGGACTTGGCAATCAGTTGGCCTTTATGGGTGCAGCAGTGCTAGAAACCAGAAGAGCTGGTCTTCCATTTTCCAGCATTAGGATGCTGATCGGCATGTGAGCATGCGTGGCAGTGACTGGAAGACTTGCTGGCCAGCACACATGTGTGCACCAGACACCAGAAGTTCATTTTCTGGTATGCGCATGGCCCCTGGGCAGTTCCTCTTCCTGTTTAAGGCCCAGACGAGAATGTGCACATGGGTGAAGTGTGCATGCATGTGCGAAGCACTCTCTTTTTGGCACTCGGTGCCCTGTGTGCTCACACATCTCCTCTCTTTTTGGCACTCAGTGTCGAAGTGGTTCGCCATCACTGGTATATACACTAAAAACTTATGTACTGGAAATACATTCCTTTTGTGTCCAATCAAACTTGGCCAATAAACAATTCTCTTCTGTTCTGTTCTGTTCTGTTCTGTCCTGTCTGATCCTAGTAACTATAGTCTCATTCTAAAGAGAAGGAACATTCCTTACATGAAGGAGCCTGTTGTCAGCATTCCAAATATCATGCAGAAATAAATCAGAGTCCAAGGCAGAGCTATCCTTAAAGTTCCAATTTAATAAGACAGACATGTTGGCACGAACAGTGGAATCCCAGATCTAAAAGCTTCCTGGGATTCCACCCAGTGAAAGTTCATGATCTTATCCCCACACCCATAAATCCGTCACATGGTCCAATCTTCTTCGGCCATGCTGGCATCTCCACCCAGCTGGTTCCGGTCAGGTGCAGAGACAAAAGATGACCTTGGGCTTCTAGAAAGGAATGACAACAACACATTCCACAGTTCTACTCATTTCTACTCCCCCCTCCCAATTACTACACTAATGAAACAAATAATAGAGAGTGTGGCAGGCCAAAGATCCTAAAAAGGAATATGACTGCAGGCCTGACATCTGTGTAACCTTACCCTGTCATTGTCAGAGCCCTGAGACAGTTAATGAATGCCTGCATTAATTAATCAGTGGGTTTGCTTTGTCAAGGATGAGTTAACAAAGGAAAATTCAAGAGCAGTACCAAGAAAAACTTTACAAAAATAGAAGTGCTATTAAAATATATAAAATGACAATTCTGTTTCTATATTTTTCGCATGAATGCAAAAAGACTGTGCATTAGGTGATATCATTGGTGTTATAAGCATTTAAACAATCAGAATAAAAAAAACAACAAAAGTGAGATTTTGAAATATAAGTCTTAAGGACAGGTTTCTGAAATAAAGGACTGTTCTTTATAATAAAGGAAGCATGTTGATTGTAACTATCGAATAAAAACATTATTTTTAAAAGTACAAAAATGTTTAGTTTGTAGATATTAAGGAAGTCTTTTGATGCATTTTGTTTTATGATTAAAAGATAAGGTAAAGGTTCCCCTCACACATATGTGCTAGTCGTTCCCAACTCTAGGGGGTGGTGCTCATCTCTGTTTCAAAGCCAAAGAGCCAGCACTGTCTGAAGATGTCTCTGTGGTCATGTGGCTGGCATGACTAAATGCAGAAGATGCACAGACACTTTTACCTTCCCACCTACCTTCTACTTGTATTTTTACATGCTTTCAAACTGCTAGGTTGGCAGAAGCTGGAACAAGTAATGGGAGCTCACTCTGTTATGTGGCACTAGGGATTCGAACCATCAAACTGACGACCTTTCTGATCAACAAGGTCAGTGTCTTAGCCACTGAGCCACCGCTATATTTTATATATATACACACACACTGATTACATTATAATAATATATTCCAGTGCTGACTTTGGGTGTTTTTTTTTTTAGTTCACACGCTTTTTATTTTTACTTGGAACTAGAAATACTGTCAGTGAATTTAAAAAGAAACTTACTCTCATTCCCATCTGAGGTTCATCTAACATTGAGCCAAACCACAAGAATCCAATGTCAGGAAAATTCTGATGGAGGAATTAAGCAAGAAGCATATTATCACTTTTTTGATCAGTTCGCCTCCTGCAAAATATTACAGACCATAAAAGTAGATGTAAAAGATATTTTTTTTTGTTTTTGCATCAAAGGTTTTCAGAGTTTGATCTCAAGCATGAGGGCAATGAAGAAGTGACAGAAGACTGTGTTTGTTTAAGGAAGATGTGAGCCTTACCTAAAATATGTCTTTTAAGTAAGACTTACAAAAAGGGAAAATGTATTAGAATGTGATGAAAGTACAGGTAGTCTTTAATTCATAACTGAACCCAAATTTTTGGTTGCTAAGTGAGTCATTTGTTAACTGAGATTTATCCCATTTTACGACCTTTCTTGCCACAATTGTTATGTGAATCACTGCAGTTGTTGAGTTAGTAACATTAAGTGAATCTAGCTTCCCCATTGACTTTGCTTGTCAGACGGTTATAAAAGTTGATTACATGACCTGTAACCATCATAAATATGAGTCAGCTGCCACATGAAGTTTGATCATGTGACCATGGGAATGCTGCAATGGTTGTAAGTGTGAAAAACAGTCATAAGTCAAAGTTCCTACAGTTTTTGTCAATGCTATCATAACTTTGAATGGCCATTAAATGAAGTGTTGTAAATCAAGGATTAGTTGCAAATTCTCATACAGATTAAAATAGCACAACAATGTGAGTAGGAAGGGAATAATTAGCTAATACTTTTCATTACCATTTAAATCAAATTCATCTTCCCTCCTATTTTTTTAAATTCTACATCCCTTCGGCCCTGAATGCTGCAGAAATATTCATCCGAAAGACAATTTTTACACAGGGAAGTCAAATTATTACTTTGCTCCTCTTACTAGTCAAGATGGATTATCGCTAAGCTACGGCTTGACTTTATACAACTAAGAAAGAGGTCATATACGGGCAGCCATTAAATCAGGGGCAGGAAAGCAATTGATACGAAAATTGCAATTGAAAATATGACATTCACCTTAGATGACCAGATGAGCTAATAATACATAAATATGCTCTGCTGAATTCTAAAAGTTATTGATCTGACTTGTAATAACTGTAGGAGATTAGGAAAGGAGATCATTGATTTTGTTTCGTTTCCTTCTATTGTTGTACAGAAAAAGCTTTCTTCATGTTTTGATTTGATAATATCTGCTTATGCTAAGAGATGTCAATGTCTGAGTAATACTGATTGGTTGTGATGATTTTACGTTGTTATCTATACCAAGAGATATAACTGTTCCTTCCCGGTCAATATTATATACAGCAGTGTATCTACTACACCTTGGCAATTTTAAGATGTGTGGACTACAACTCCCACAATTTCACACTGTCAGCTACCACCTTATGTTTCCTATGCTTCACCTTGTGCAGTGACAGACTCATGAACTGTAAGGAGGGGAAATGATGGGAGGGAATGCTTGGGGGAAAGCAAAAGTAGAAACTGGGCCACCTCGAGATGCTGCTCCAAGGCCATCCAGCTGGAATAAAGAGGGAACCTGCACTCAGGCTGATGGTTATGGAAACATTTTGCATGAACTTGATTAAGTGCAATGGGATGGGCAGCGAGGGGCAGATAAGGCAGGGAAAGTAGAACTCTCAGTTCTGGCTATTTTATTTTTTATTTATTTATTAGTTTGTCAAACATGTACAAGATAACCAGTATAAGTATAAACATGGACCTGAACAAAGGAAATGAGTACAAATAAATGGGGACAGTAGGACATGGGTAGTAGGCACACTGGTGCACTTATGCATGTCCCCTTTATGGACCTCTTAGGAATGGGGTGAGATCCATGGTAGACGGTTGAAGGTTGAAGCTGTGAGGGTTAGAGGATGTAACAATGGAGTCAGGTAGAGCATTCCAGGCGTTGACCACTCTGTTGCTGAAGTCGTATTTTCTGCAATTGAGTTTGGAGCCGTTTACCTTGAGTTTGTATCTTTGTATGTTTATCCATGTGTTATTGAGGTTGATGCTGAAGTTGTCATTAGGAAGCTATGTGTTACAGCAATCCATTTGATCTCTAATAAAACTATACTTTTATCAATAAATGGAGCCAAGGATTGTTTCTACTTAGTGGTTTAAATTGTGGCAGGTCTGACACACACATTCTGGCACTTCAAGTTAATACATCTTAAAGTTGCAAGGAGTAGAAAACTGATCAAGAGTAATGATGTACCTTTTGGTGTTTCTTTCTTTTTCTTTTAAGTAGCAATAGCAATACTACTTAGACTTATATACCACTTCAAAATGCTTTTACAGTGCTCCCTAAGCCGTTCTACAGAGTCAGCCTATTGCCTCCAACAATTTGGGTCTTCATTGGAGGGATGGAAGGCTGAGTCAACCTTGAGAGTAGAGGGTAGATTGCAGTGATCACAATGATCAGGGGTGGGTTTCAACTGGTTTGCACCGGTCCCTGCGATCCGGTTGGTCGCCGAACCTGGAAGTAAGTAACTTCCGGGAACGGCGAAGCCCCCCCCCCCCCACGCCCGCGCACGCCCGCACACCCGCGCCCACTCCTTACCCGGTTTTTACGAATTCTGCGCTTCCACGCATGCGCAGAACGCATACAGCGCCTGCGTGATCCTCCAGGAGCAGCTGGAGCATCGCGCAGACGCTAGTATGCATGCGCACGCCGCATGCGTGCGCGAGGACGCCGCACACATGTGCGAGGACGCCGCCGGCCTCGTTCTAACCAAACCGGTTGGAACGGGGCGAGAAACCCACCCCTGACAATGATGGTGTAAAGTAACAAACTGTGGCCTAGGTGTACAATAGGATTTTCGGGGTGGTGGCATATCAGAGTGAGTCCATCAGCCGTTTTTGAAAATTGGCTGATATTTCTGAGAAACTCAACAAGCCATGGTTGGAAATTACTATTCACTTCAGAATTGATGACATTTCTAAAAATGGGCAACCTCAGACTTTTATGACAGATGTGCCACTTTATTACTTCTTGGATTTAATGTTGGTGTCATTTGCTTTAGCTCTTTTCCAAGGTTTAATAACAACTTGGACTTATATTTCCCATGATCTATGCTGAATAGGAGTTGTTTGCATAGATTCTTTGAATTTAGGCCAAGAAGATATCTATCTTCTAATGTATCTCCCACCCAGGAGGCATTTATGACTGTTTGTAAGATGGGTTAGGTTTTTTTTATTATTATGCTGTAAAACAACTGTTGACTGATCTCTTGAGGGAATAATTAACAAGGATGTGATATGAGCAGATGATGCATCAGCAGTACTGAGATAAATAGAAGACAGTGGATGAAGTGGCTGGGTAGGATATTTTTAGAAAATGTACAGTTATTACTACTAGAAGCAGGTCAAGAAGATGAGTGTTTATCCATGCAATTCAACAAAACATGATTTAGTGTTAATTATCATTTGTTTCTTGTTTGGAAACATAGAAAAATTTAAATGCAAGAATGTGATCAGAGTAGAGTAGAGTAGATTAGAGTAGAGTAGAAGAGTAGAGTAGAGTAGAGTAGAGTAGAGTAGAGTAGAGTAGAGTAGAGTAGAGTAGAGTAGAGTAGAGTAGAAGAGAAGAGTAGAGTAGAGTAGAGTAGAATTATTGGCCAAGTGTGATTAGTCACACAAGGAATTTGTCTCCGGTGCATAAGCTTTCATTGAACATAAAAGATATAGCTGATAAATCATGATCATAGTCATATAAAAATACATTCATCATAAAGCAGTGATGGCGAACCTATGACACGCGTGTCAGTGCTGACACGCGTAGCCATTTGGGGTGACACGCACAGGATTTCATGCGATTCATCCTCGGCTCCTGCACGGCCGCCGAGGATGAAAGAATCTGTGCTGGAGGAACGGGGGGGGGGCGGGACGTGTGATCTCCCCCGCCCACACTCACTTACTGTATCGCCGCCGCCCCTTTCTGAGCGCAGGGGCTGCTGGTAAGGCATGTGTGCCGTGCGCACACACGTCATCAGCGCGGCGAGGGAGGACCCGCATGAGAGGAGCGCGGGAACAGTGCACGCCTCTCTCCAGTCAGGCCGGCACAGAGAGTCTACTCCTGGGACTGTCAGTTACGACCGCACCACAGCAGGGAACAGCGGAGTGCCAACGGGAACTGTGAGCGCCATTATACATTTTTGTAGTTTAAACTATAAATTGCGCAAAATTATGTTTTTGTCGAAGTGACACACAACTCGAGTTATGCTCGATTTTCTGCCGATTTTTGACACACCACGCCAAAAAGGTTGCCCATCACTGTCATAAAGCATAAGATACACTTAGTGATAGTCATGGGATACTAAATAAGCAATCACAGTCATACTAGGAAACTAAATAAAACAATATAAATCGTAAAGATACAAGCAGCAAGGTTATGAGTAGAAAAGGAGATAGGTAATAGGAAGGATGAGAAGAATAATAGTAATACAGTCTTAGTAAATAGTCCGGCAGTGTTGTGGGAATTAATAAAATAAGCTTTAGGGGAAAATAAGTTATTCAGATTATTCAGTGGCTTTTCAGAATTTCATGCAAAAAGCTTTCCCATCTCTTGCTGTGCTTTCCTTTAAAATGGAAGTTCTAAGGGTTGAAGGCTGATGTTTTCAGTATGCAATGCAAGTACTTTTGTATTGAAGATAATTTCAAGCCTTAAATAAATATGTGGTGATTACTTGTACTCCATACTTTTTACCTTTTATGGGAAACCCACCGATAGTTTTGAAATAGGTTTGTGATACCTGAAAAACTAGCCAGTTTTATTGTCTTATAATGGGTCACATCCATTTCATCACATGGAGTCAAATCCTGAAAAATATGGATGCTTGAAATACAATCTCTACTGGGGTTCTTTAGGAGGCGAGAGAGAGGTTGTCTTCTGCTTCCCCTCCTCTTCTTTCTGTTGAAATTACCCTTTATGGATTCATAAATATTTATCACTTTTCCAATACTGATTTAATGGAACACTGCTAATAAATAGTATGTGTAAAGTTGGAGTACGGGTAGATATACACTTCTTTATTGGGACATGGTGGCTCAGTGGCTAAGATGCTGAGCTTGTCAATCAGAAAGGTCAGCAATTTGGCAGTTCGAATCCCTAGCGCCATGTAACAGAGTGAGCTCCCGTTACTTGTCCCAGCTTCTGCCAATCTAGCAGTTTGAAAGCATATAAAAATGGAAGTAGAAAAATAGGAACCACCTTTGGTGGGGAGGGTACAGTGTTCCGTGAGGCTTCAGTGTCTAGTCATGCTGGCTACATGACCACGGAGATGTCTTCGGACAGTGCTGGCTGTTTGGCTTTGAAACAGAGATGAACACTGCCCCCTAGAGTCAGGAAAGACTAGCACATATGTGCGAGGGGAACTTTTAACTTTACACTTCTTTGGTGCTGTATGAAATGTTGTTAGGTTCGCTGTCAAGGAGACATCTTGATTTATTGTGTTGTTGTGAATCTATCTCATAGTCTTGTGACTGTGTCACTTCTATTGGTTAAAAGCTGTTTTAAAATAGGTGGCCCTTAGGAAGCATCTATCCAAGAACTGCCATCCAAGGCCTTTGAAAGATGTAAATCATTCGTTTTCCCAAAGTGGTCAAGAAGAAGAAAGGGAAAGTGATTCATGGCTATAGGCTCAATTGGGACATCCAAACCTCATCCCAGAAGAAAGAAATGACAACCCACTTTCATATTTTTGCTAAGGACATGTCTATAAAATCACCAGGAGCCAATCTTGAGTCAAAATGTAATTACTTCATGCTGTTAGTTAATGAATTTGCAAAATGGCGACATGGAGCAGTTACCTTCTGAATTATTCTTGGGTAGAAAATTAAGCAGGAATTGGTCCAAAGAACCTAATACATTGAGCCTTGCAGGTTGGGTCCATATGATGGGCTTACCCAACAACCTCTTCCATTTTTACATGCATCGTTGAATAAGATTTTGGAGACAATTTGCCCATGCTACTTCAATTCATAGGAAAATCCAATAGCAAAGCAACTGTGTGATGAATTTCTGTAGATGTAATCCCAATAGCAGGGCCAAATGAGTGCCCTGTTCATCACACAACCAACTGGTTATTTATCCTTGCACTAAGGACCTAAAGACCCCTGTTAGCTTGGGGCCCCAATGGAGGAGCATCACCATGAAATTATCGATTAACAACAGATCCAAGTTCCCTCCCACTCTGCCCCAGCCCTCCCCATCTGTAATTGGATTGTGGTGTTTGTGGGTATTAATTAATTTATTTTTACTATATACATATTTTATATTTTATGATTATAAGCTGCTCAGCGTTACCTTGTGATAAGATGGGTGGCCAATAAATTTTATAAATAGCAATAGCACTTAGACTTATATACCGCTTCATAATGCTTTTACAGCTCTCTCTAAGCAGTTTACAGAGTCAGCCTATTGCCCCCAACAATCTGGGTCCTCACTTTACCCACCTTGGAAGGATGGAAGGCTGAGTCAGTGAGATTTGAACTGCCAAACTGCAGCTAGCAGTCAGCTGAAGTAGCCTGCGGTACTGCACTCTAACCACTCCACCACCTATTTATTTATTTATTTATTTATTTATTTATTTATTTATTTATTTATTTATTTATTTATTTATTTATTTATTTATTTATTTATTTATTTATTTATTGTTTATTAGTTAGTTAATGCTATCCACCAACTGGAATGTGTCATTTTAAATAGTGAATGTTGGAATGGGAAGATGTGTTTCTCTATTTGTGAAATTAAGTAAGGAGAAGTGAAGCCCTTTTACTGCCAAATACATGAACACTGATTGGTTGAGTGTTTTCTGAACTCAGTTGTTTATTGAGAAGGGCAAGTTCTGATAAGCTGTCAGCAGTTCAATTTATAGAAAAATAGGCATGCAAACATCACATATTTACTGTATCTTAATAGTTTCAAGGGGGCATGATGGCTCAGGGCTTAAAGATGCTGATCTTGACAGCTGGAGAGGAGCTGACAACTTGGGTTTGAGACCTGAGCTCCATACCACTGGGTGGGCACCTGTTACTTGCTCCTGTTGTGGCCCACCAGCGGCCAGTGGAGCTGGCTGCAGATTTAGACAGTGAGGAGGCTGAGGAAGAACATGGGCCAGTCCTGGAGTCTGGGAAAGGCTCTGATGAGGGCTCTTTGTCAGAGGCCAAGGGTGGGGGGCAGAGCTGTATGCCATTTATCAGCTGCCTTCAGAGTCAGACATCAGTGAAGCAGATGAACAGCTGGAGCCTTTTCCCAGTGTGTGCATGTGCAGAATTGCCAGATGAAGGGAATAGCTAAAGAACAGGGGTTGACTTGGGAGTAAGGGCACAGGTAGACGATGAATGGCCCCTCCCAGAGGGAATAAAAGAGGAGCGTAAATGGAGTGGAGTTTTCAGGATACAATTAGTTTGGTTAATTGGCTCGTGATTCTCTGAGACTCTTTGCCAGGTTTTGCAGATATCGGCCTGTCAGCTCTCCAAGCCAGATAAGGTCTGTGACTGTAAATCCTCCCTTTGCTGGATGTGAATGAGCAGAATTCACAGTAAATGAATAAAATGGGTTTTTGTAGCCACAAGGAGTTTGCTTCATGCTCTTGGGAAGCCTAGGGCAGAACAGCCCCAGCTTCTGCCCACCCAGCTGTTCAAAAGTGTGCAAATGAGAATAGATAAATAAGTAACAGCTTTCCATGCACCTTTGGCATATAGCCATGCTGGCCACATGGCCATGGAATGTTGGCCAAGAAACGGAGATGAGCACCATTCCCAAGAGTCAGACATGACTGACAGGGAAACCTTTACATTTTTAATAGTTTGAAACAATAAAAAAAGCCCTCCAAATGTTTTGTTTTTTTAAAAGTCAAATCAGAAAAGGAGGAAGTCTGAAAGATTGGTTCTTTGAAAGAATCCTACAATATAGTGAACTTAGTCATTCTATTTCCTTAACTTCTAAAGTTATAAGATAAGATAAGATACTTTATTTGTATGCCGCCCTTTTCCCTGGGGGGACTCAGGGCGGCTCACAGTTCAGGGGGAGGGGAGGACAAACCAAGTTACATATAAGACAATACATCGTTAAAAGCACAACATTCATACTATTCGGGTAGGGTTAAGGTCTTTGGCCCCAGGCCTGTCGCGACAGCCAGGTTTTAAGGGCTATGCGGAAGGTCTGGAGGGTGGTGAGGGTACAAATCTCCACGGGGAGTTCGTTCCATAGGGTCGGAGCTGCCACAGAGAAGGCTCTCCTCCGCGTGGTTGCCAGTCGACATTGACTGGCTGATGGAACTCGGAGGAGGCCTAATCTGTGGGATCTAATTGGTCGAGTGGAGGTAATTGGCAGTAGGCGGTCTCTCAAGTACCCAGATCCAATACCATGAAGGGCTTTGTAGGTGACAACTAGCACCTTGAAGCGTACCCGGAGATCAACAGGTAGCCAGTGCAGCTTGCGGAGGATAGGTGTTATGTGGGTGAAACAAGGTGCACCTACGATTGCTCGCGCGGCCGCATTCTGGGCTAGCTGCAGTCGCCGAATACTCTTCAAGGGCAGCCCCATGTAGAGTTATCAACTTTCACCTTTATTTGCACCTTTACTAGTATTTCTTGCTATAGTACAACTCCATCCGTCCACATTCTGCTTGCTTTTGCAATAGCTTCCTGCTGCCTTTTGTTGATAGGTATGGCATACAACGTCCCACTTGAAGAACGTTATCATTATGATTACAGATTACAGCTTCAAGCCAAAACCCGCATTCGTTGCCCCAAACCATTTAGCAATAGCTTGGTGGCCATTCCATCAAAAATGAGTCGAAATGATAAAATGAGTGCATTTGGGGCAGCAGGCATTGGTTGCTGAAGGCAACAAAACAGCAATTGAACTTCTAGGTCTAGCCTAAATTATGACAGATGATCATGTTCTTATGGTCCCCCCAGCTGTCCAATTCACCACTGTCAGGTTTCATCCCTTATGAAAGACTGACCACACTAAAGAAGAAGCTACCCAGCTCGAGCTAACTAATAAAGATTAAATTTAGTATTTCCTACACTGAGGATAGTATATGATGGTATGAATCATTTAAACTGTGTGACACACACACTCTCTCTCTCTCTCTCTCTCTCTCTCTCTCTCTCTCTGTGTGTGTGTGTGTGTGTGTGTCGCTCTCTCTCTTGTCTTCTGTCTGTCAGTTTCAGAGAGAGAGAGAGACAGAGAGACAGAGAAACAGAAATAGAGAGACAGAGAGACAGAGAACACAAACTAAGTAAAGTCACATATTTACTAATTTAGATACTATGCTGTGTTCTGCTTTGGGAAGAAAAACCTTACATCATTTCCAAAATTGGGCTACATGTACATGACCTTGTGTCCAATTCTGGTTGCATTAATGGATCGACATTTGAAGATTTCATCACCACTGCAAAGATTTGAGCATCCTTTAGCTAATATTACAGTTGTGGACGATGCTGTGGCTTGACAATTTCCTGCTCTGGCGGCATTTTGCCACCTGTTAATGGGAACGACATTGCAGAAGGAGTCAAAAGAAATATACGGTGTCATTCTTCTGCAGTAAAAAGCGTCTGTTTACTAGGGGATGCTCTTGGCATGATGCATGGTGGCTTCTAGTCTGCTTGTCTGTCTAAATAATTTTGTACCATCGTACCTTTAAAAATAAATTGCAATCTGTTGTTCAGACTGCAGGAACTCCTACATGCATCCTTAATTTAAATACTTGTCATCTGCTTATTAACAGCAATCTCCACTCTGTCATCCAATTTTACAATTTTGTTTTGGTTGGTGTGGATTTTTTTAGTTTTGAAAAAAAAAAACTTGAACAAATTGACAATAAAATCGTTTTTGGTAGATTTCCCCCGTCCCTCGTTCCCCACCTCCCAATGCACCCCCTGCTGCTCATCAGAGATATAAACTTACATGCAATCTGCCATGATTCCCATGCAGGTGATTGGGAAAAAGGGAAAAGAATATCTCTCAGCTGGAAAGAGGCTCCCCACTGGTAGGACTAGATTATTTACAGAGATTAAGGGTCCTACAGTTGAGGAACCTCCACATAACATACAGTTTTTATTTATTTATGTATTTGTTTATTTATTTACTTATTTATTTATTTGTTTATGTTGAGGGACCTCAACATACTGTAACATACAGGGTTTTTTGTTTATTTAATTTGTCAATCATTTAGGATAATAATAGCAATAGCAATAGCAATAGCAGTAGACTTATATACTGCTTCATAGGGCTTTCAGCCCTCTCTAAGCGGTTTACAGAGAGTCAGCATATTGCCCCCAACAATCTGGGTCCTCATTTTACCCACCTCGGAAGGATGGAAGGCTGAGTCAACCCTGAGCCGGTGAGATTTGAACCGCTGACCTGCTGATCTAGCAGTAGCCTGCAGTGCTGCATTTAACCACTGCGCCTAGGCATTCTAGGCATTAGAATAAACATGAGTATGAATGAAATGGGCATGAATAAATGGGGACAGTGGAACAGGGACGGTAGGCACGTTGGTGCGCTTATGCACGCCCCCTTTATGGACCTCTTAGGAATGGGGTGAGGTCAACAGTAGACAGTTTAATGTTATGGGGATTTGAAGATGTAATAACAGAGTCAGCTAGAACATTCCAGGCATTGATCACTCAGTTGCTGGTCGTATTTTCTGCAATCAAGTTTGGAGCGGTTTACATTGAGTTTGTATCTGTTGTGTGCTCTGGTATTGCAGTTGAAGCTGAAGTAGTTATTGACTGGTAGGACATTGTAGCGGATAATTTTGTGTACTAAGTTTAGGTCAGACCGTCAGCAGCATAGTTCTAGATTGCATAGTTCTAGATTGTCCAAGCCCAAAATTTCAAACCCGGTGGTGTAGGGTATTTTGTTGTGAGCAGCCTTGTTCCAGTGGGACTGCATCAAAGCCTAGAACTGGCTGACTATCTCGGCTCACTGAGCCTCCAGTCACTGGTACCTGGCCTTGCACTCCTGAAGGTCTTCCTTCTGCTTGGAAAACCTATGCTCGTAGTCATCAGTGAGGTGCTTCTGCCGAGCCTCCTTCTTGGTCAGATCCAATTTGAACTGAGCCAGCTGTTTTGCCAACTCTTTCTCATGGTGGCTGCTTAGTTCCAACAACTGCTTTCTATTGGAGCCCTAAGGAGCCCAGATGGGTGAGGAATGGCTGGCAGGGGAGGGGCAAGTAGAGGCTGGCGAGGTTCCCCTCAATGTCCACCCAGCCAGTCATTAGCAGATTATATTAGTGGTCCGTGGAATTTAAAATTATGAATTTAGTGGTCCCTGAGGTCCAAAAGTTTGGGGACTCCTGATCTAGTTTATAATATTGGGACAAGGTCCTTTTGCTATTTGGAACAGCAAACCAAATCTCCATCTATTGTGTTTCCCCGAAAATATGACCTGTCACAAAACTAACGACTTGCCATATTTTTCACGTGGGCAAAAATATAAGCCCACCCCTGAAAATAAACCCCCTGGAAACCCCCCCCCCCACTCTGGCCAGGCAGAGCACTGCTCACTGACCTAGCAGTATCCTGAAGGCGCCAAGCCATGGGAGCTGGGGGGAAAAGCGCTCACGTTGCTTGCCGACTTTGGGATACGGCTAGGTTGGGGAGTGGCGTTCTGCCTGGCCGGAGGGGTGAATTGCCAGGCGGCTGCTCCCTTGTGAGCTGGCTCCCGAAGAGCTGGGTACAGCCTCATAGGCAAAGCAGCCATGAGGTGACAATGCTCATGAGCAGCTGCCCGGCAAATCCCCTCTCCAGCCGGGCAGAGCCCATTCAGTGACCTAGGCGGTATCACTAAGGCGCAAAGCCACGTGGCGCTCTGCCCACTCCCCAGCTCCCGCGGCTTGGCACATTCAGGATACCCCCTATGACAGTGAATGGCACTCTGCCCAGCTGGAGAGGGGATTTGCCGGGTGGCTGCTGCTTCGCCCCTGAAGCTGCACTCTTCAGGAGTCCGCTCGCAAGGGAGTAGCCGCCCAGCAACCCCAAAACAATAAGCCATCCCTGATAATAAGCCCAAGGCCATATTTCATGGGGCAAAAGAAAATAAGACCCTGTCTTATTTTCAGGGAAACATGGTAGCCTCAGTGCTATGGGACCAACATTGGAAAAAAATGTCCTAATGTCTAATTCTGCATTCATCCCCATCTAGAGAAAGAAATCTATCAAGTTGCATCTTGTATCTCTCTCCATGCATCTGATCAAAAGTGCCCTTCATAATAAGGTGCTATTAAACTGTTTATCTTTTTTGCCCTCGTCTTCCATACACATAGTCTTTCTTAGTTTCTTGTTCTGTTCTAGCTTGTAGGGTTGATGGTACCTCTTTTATCCTATTGCTATGTTACATACAGCTTTATGGGTTAGGGTTAGGGTTAGGGTTAGGGTTAGGTTTAGGGTTAGGGTTAGGGTTAGGGTTAGGGTTAGCATTTTGCTAACAGTAATGAAATTTTGAACCCAGTAATGAAAAGTTGTACAACAATCTTAAAAATATGAGTGTTATCATGAATAGCACAAGAATATTCTAACAACTAACTGAATGCTCCATTCTGTATCAACCATAGCTTCTGGGTCATCCCTAAAGGCATCTCCTTGGAGACTATTACACTGGTCCAGCTAAGTTGTGATCAGGACATGAATTGCCATCAACTTGGAATGTTTAAGAAGTGATAACACTAAGATCCAGGACAAGGAAACCAAGCAACCAGCTCTATTTTGTAATATTGTACTCCTGTAATATGCCAAAGACCCATGTAACAACTTACATGGGTTTATCTGCCTTTTTTCCAACATGAAAATGTTCAGAAAATTTTCTAAAGAAGTGAGGAAGGGGGCACTCATTCAGCTACCTCTTAAGAGGTTTCCAAACAGATTGCCATAAACTCACACAATTGCTGTCGACAGTGTGTAAGTTTTCCAAGTGTTAGCATGCTGCTTGTTAGTCATGGTCAATGAAGAGATCTCAGCAGTGGTAAAAGCTAGGCAGAGACTCCCAAGAGATTGTGCTGAACACAAATCTTGGCTTTCCCTTCACTGCTCTTCTTGCACATAACATTCAATGCACAACGGTACATATTAACAATGACCAAGGAACAAATGGATACAAACACATCAGTTTTTATTTCTGAAATAAGGCTTCAGGTAGATACTTCGTGGACTGTAAAATTAAGCCAAATTTGACGTCCCATTCAAATAATGTTTGACTGGGAATTATGATGTCATTCCTGCAAGGATTTCTCTTTGGGAAGAGAAGAAAAGTAAGGTCCTGTGCTTAGGCATGAAAAAAACAAATGCATAAGTGTGGAAGATGTGACATCTGGCTCAATAGTAGTAACTACCATGTTTTCCCAAAAATAAGACAGGGTCTTATTTTTTTTTTTTTGCCTCCAAAATAAGTGCTTGGCCTTATTTTCAGGAAGGTCTTACTATTTTTGAGGTGCAGGAGGCAGCGAGCATGGTCACCTCATGGCTGCTGCTGTGTTTAAATATTTTCGGGGAGGGCTTATTTTAGCCCATGCACTCAAAAGCCCGATTGGGCTTATTATCTGGGGAGGTCTTATTTTCAGGGAAACAGGGTATTAGTAGTACAGCTGTGAAAGAGATCTGGGTGTTCAGTAGACCACCACTTAAATATGAGCCAGCAGTGTGCTGCAGCTTCCAAAACAACCCCCCAAAATGCCAAGTCCACGGCTGCAGCAACAGAAGGATAGCACCCCATGACATGATAGAGTACAGAGAAGAGCATCAAAGATGATAAGGGAACTGGAGGTTAAATGGTACAATGAGCTGTTGAGAGAACTAGACATATCTAGTGTCAGGTCTTTTGGATCTTTGGCCTGCCAGACTTTCTATTATTCTGCTATTCATTTTCTATTGTGGGAAAATGGGAGGGGAGATTGTACGGAGTTAGATGATATGTAGCCATAACAACATTCTTTCTAGAAAGCCAAGGTCACCCTTTGTCTTTGCACCTCTGCCCCTAACTGGAACGGGATGGGTGGAACTGCCAGCATGGCAGTGGGAGATTGGACCATGTGATGGACTTGTGGGTGTGGGAGCAAGATCTTAAACTTTCAACTAGGTGGGGGAAACCGAGAAGCTTTCAGATTCGGGTTTTCCCAGAGGTGCCAACAGCTCTCTTAACAAATTGGAACTTTAAGCAATACTTTGCTTTGGACTCTGATTTACTTTTGGATGCTATTTGGAACCCTGACATCTAGTCTAATGAAGAGAAGGACTAGAGGTCTAGATACAAGGGGTTTGCCATGATATCCTACCAATGGAAGATAATATTTGTAGCTCAGGGTTGAATTCTGGATCTTTGTTGCTCTCTGAGCTTGGTTGTTTTTATCATCAGCTAGCTAACCTCATCTACTACACTGAGGTACCACTGATGATGTTACCTAATTTGGTAATGAAATGTCTGCAAGAAAACAACCAAGACTCAGAGATGACAAAGGACCCCACAGAATTGCTTACTTCTGCTACGTACACCTGCTTTAAACTTTAAATCTTCAGGAACAGGTAACGAGACAACACAAAAGCATCATCTCACATCAGGTGCTGCAAGTGGAACAACATTAAATTATGAACTTTCCCACAGTCCACAGAACAAAGGCTATTATAACTCAGAATTATGCAGAACACATTCCCTATCTAATGTAATTGGTTACATAGTGCAATGAGAGAAGAGTCTAATTTGAACTAATGAATCCAGTGCATAACACAGCAAGGCATTTAATAGTATGGGGATTACAAAAAGTACATCCAGATGTCATTTTAACACAAATGTCCATTTTCCTGGATGCCTTTTAGTCTGGTTTTTTTCCCCCTTTGCATTTTACAAGAAGCGTTAAATCTGATACTCTGATCTGGGCTGCATTATAATAGGATATGCACAGTATTATAACTTCCCCTTCTCTGTTGCAGTTTATATATTACCCAAGAAATGTTCATCTGTCCTGAAAAATTTTCATAAATGTAACATCAGATTAAGAAAGAATGCGGCCATATCAGGAGATGTTAATCAGAAGTGAAGCAGAAAAGCCTCACAGATGCTTCCATGGGTAGGAAGCAAATCCAATATCTTGTCACCCTGAGTATCAGAATTATATACATTATGTTTATGTATCACAAAAAAACATTATTGATACTTTATCCTTTTTTTCTTTGGTAATAGAATCCATACAAAGACACGATATCCAAAGTTTTCTCCTATTAGTTCCAAAGCAGTTCCATCCCTACACAGTTAATTTAGACCAGGATTCCTTAACCACAGCAACATTAAGATGTGTAGACTTCAACTCCCAGAATTTGCAGCCAGCAAATTGACTGTGGAATTCTAGGAGTTGAAATCCACATGTCTTAAAGCTGCCAAAGTTGAGAAATTCTGATTTAACAAAAATAGGTAGAAAGAAGAGTGATCTGACTTTCTATATGAGATGATTTCCTATTCTTTTTTTTTAAATGCATCAGGCACAAAAAAGAATCAAGTTTATTCAGAATTGGGATGATATATACGTATATCAGAAGCTGGCTCTTCAAATTTCTTGGAATAAAAGTGGGATAAATGAAAAGCAAAAAACCAAAAACAAACAAACCCCAAAACAAAGCAAAACAAAAAACAAAACAAAAACAAAGTATGATTTTATTTATTCAATTTCTAAAGCCACCCAACTCAACCAAATTGTTCAGTTCTAAAATAACACAATTAAAAGCATTAAAAAAAACATCCACAACATATGTAGAAACAGAAGCCATGGTTATTCAATTAATGATTAATTAATCATTATATTTTAGCTGAAGGTCAGATTGTAAGTGTAGATCAGCGATGGTGAACACATGAGCACATGGGCCTGAAGTGGAACATGGAGCCATGTTGGCTGACATGCGTGCCATTGCCCATTTCTCTTCCAGGTTTCTGGTGCGCGTGCGATGATCAGCTGCTTTTTACGCATGCAACAGTGCCAGAAACCAGAAGAGCAGATCTTTTGGTTTCCAATATGTGCATGCGCACCGGCCAGCTGATCGTTGCATTTTTGCATTTGCATTTTTTGCATTTTAATTTTATTTGTATGCCGTTGCATGCACATATGTGCCAGTAACCAGAAGGCAAGCTGGCCGGTGCGCAAGTGTATGGCGGAAACTGGAAGTTAATTTCCTGGCATGCGCATGCCCACTTGGCAGCTTCTCTTGGGGGGCGCTCATTGCTGAAAAGGTTCACCATTACTGGTCTAGAGGAATATGACTTCGTTCTTTCCTTTCTTAGTGAGAGCCAGCAAGCAATCTTCTTACCTTGTGTGCCTTGGAGAAAGTCAGTTGAGTCAAGTGAGATGTATTTATAGATGAGTGGGCAACTATGGAATCACACTCTGCTAGAGAACCATTAATATATACTTTTGCCCCTGTATCTCTACAATATTCTTCAGATTGCATCTCAAGAGTACCTTTCACTTGAATGAAAAAGTTTTAGAATAACCACCCCTGTTTCCACAGAGCATGCAGTGAGGTTCTGAAGAGGAGAAATAAAGGTGAACCAATGAAGTAATAGATTACAGAAGCATTGATGTGACTTTAATATTTTAGATCTCTTTAGTTATGGCACCAATATCCTGCAGTAAAGACCTTGAATGGGGCACCCTAATTTTTATTTTATTTATTTATTTTTAGTTAGTTAGTTTGTTGAACATGTACGAGAGAAAAGGTATAAGTATAAACATGGAGTTGAGCGCAAGAAATGAGTTCAAATAAATTAGGACAGGAGGACAGGGATGGAAGGCACGCTGGTGCGCTTATGCACGCCACCTTTACAGACCTCTTAGGAATGGATGAGGTCCACGGTAGACAGTTTAAGGTTAAAGTTATAGGGATTTGAGGATGTACCAACGGAGTCAGGTAGAGCATTCCAAGAGTTGACCACTCTGCTGCTGAAGTCATATTTTCTGCAACCGAGTTTGGAGCAGTTTACCTTGAGTTTGTATCTATTGTTTGGCCGTGTATTATTGTGGTTGAAGCTGAAGTAGTTGTTGACATATAGGACATTGTGGCAGACAATTTTGTGTACTATATTCTGGGTCTTCATTGTATTATTATTGCAATGTTGATCAAGCTGCTGCACTCATGTTAGAAGTGCCAAGATGCTTCCAGATTGAAAGGATTAGCTAATGACATTATATCATTGCCATGGGGACCCCCAGTCGGGGGCTCCTTTCATGTCTCTGGCAGGAGCTGGAGTGAAAAACATGAGCTCATATCTGCCCAACAACAGCTCTCAAACATGGGCTTGTTAACTTCCTGCCCAGGGTTCCAACCACTTGAGCCATCATGTGCCTTATGTTTATCAAGTTTTGAGATGTTGCCATAATTGGTTGCATGTCTATCCTGTTAACAACTGAGATCCCCTAGCACAGGGGTCAGCAACCTTAAACACTCAAAGAGCCACAAAGGTCCTAACCAGAAGCCCCCCATTGAATTCTGGAGCCGACCGGAAGTCCGGTTCCCCCACCATAGAGTCTCCTCCTAGTGAGGCATCCTTTTTCCTCTGCCTGTCCTAACCGAAAGCCCTATCAATTGTGGAGCTGACCAGCAATACGGAGCCACAGCAGAGGTTTGAAAGAGCCACATGTGGTTCCAGAGCCGCAAGTTGCTGACCCCTGCCCTAACAAAAGAAAGGGATGAGATTTCCAGTAACAGCATGATCAAATCAAATATCAATTGATCAGTCCATCAAACATTGATTGACACCAGAATTTAGGAAAGGAAAATAGATAATAAATAATATTGTATTAGAATGGGGGGGGGTTCTCATTACTAAAATGTCCTGCTCATATTTAGATATACTTATAGTATGAACATCTGGCAAACACCCTATTCCCTCCCACCAAACAAACATGTTAAAGTCAGCAATATAGCAGTAGCAATAGCAGTAGACTTATATACCGCTTCATAGGCCTTTCAGGCCTCTCTAAGCGGTTTACAGAGAGTCAGCATATTGCCCCCAACAATCTGGGTCCTCATTTTACCCACCTCGGAAGGATGGAAGGCTGAGTCAACCCTGAGCCGGTGAGATTTGAACCGCTGACCTGCTGATCTAGCAGTAGCCTGCAGTGCTGCTTTTTAACCACTGCGCCACCTTGGCTCTTTTAAGTCTGCAAACAACTGGATGGGAACTTTCTGCATACTCAAAGGAGCAGGTTGTTTCTAGTTGTTCTGAAAATATGTACTCTATTATTCCAAGCCATGCATGCCTGTTGCCATAATTTGCCATTACTTCGAGTGTATCTTCTTGCACACTTCTCCACCCCCACCCCCATATTTGCATTTTGTTTTCTGAAACAGAGGAAAATAAACGGGGGATAATTTTTTGCCAAGTCCCTTTCTAGGAAGATCAAAGTCACAGCGATTTGATCTTAGCACTCTCTGCATTCTCTGAAAAGCCAGTCCCTTCTCTTTCAACTAGTTATCTTTCAGGAGGCAGGGTTTACACCAAGGGCAGCCAGTAGAAGCCTGGCTGAATTTGGGCATTGCTTTGCAATTTTCGTGTCCCTAAAGTGACTGAGGTTTCTGATTACCGCTGAAGAAGGATAGTTTTCTGGCTGCAGCATTTTCTGTATCCTGCTGCTGCCAGTTTTCTGATTCAAATCTTTTGTCTTACTTTGGGATAGATGACTGCAATTCATTTTTTTTCTTGTTTACCCATGACTGTTAGCAATGGGCTTCCAGTGGCAGTGCAGATGCTTGCCAGTTGGCCCACTCTAGCCAACTTTGCTAGCTTTGTTAGCTTCCGGTTAAATGCTATATTGATTGTAAGTTTATCTTGCAGAACAAATGATTGCCCCCAGTCTGAAAACAAGAATACATGGACAATCCCTTAAAGCTGAAGGCTGGCTTGATCTATTTGGCAACTTTTTTTAGAAGAATATTTGCCATCACTACTGGCATCCTCAGCTAATTTGTTTTGGCAGCCCGTTCCTAGCTCATTAAATATTTATTTAATAAAGCAAATATCCATTTCATTCCATAATGATTTAATTAAACTAATATCTATAATATCATAAAAGGCTCATCTTGCCTTTCCAAGAGAGTTTAAGATGAATATCGCCTAAGACTGTGGAGTGTTCAAATCAGCTTTGGCCAGCTTAGAATACATTTGGAAAAAAAACTAAGTATGGTAATTCCCCCATTTAATACAAGACATCTCTTTATTTATCCAGCCATTACTTTATGCCCAATTCTTGGAAGAGTCCCTGAACTTACCAAATCCAATCACTTTGCCATCTTGGTTGCTAGAGAGAATATTTGGAAATAAAATGGTACAGTATTCCAAGTGTGGCCTTGGTAAGGCCACACTTGAAATACTGCATTCCGTTTTGGTCGCCACAATGTAGAAAAGATGTGGAGACTCTAGAAAGAGTGCAGAGAAGAGCAAAAATATGATTAGGGGACTCGAGAATAAAACATATGAAGAACGGTTGCAGGAACTGGATATGTCTAGTTTAATGAAAAGAAGGACTAGGGGAGACAAGATACTAGTCTTCCAATATCTCAGCGGCTGCCACAAAGAAGAAGGAGTCAAACTATTCTCCAAAGCACCTGAGGGTAGGACAAGAAGCAATGGGTGGAAACTAATCAAGAGAGAAGCAACTTAGAACTAAAGAGAAATTTCCTGACAGTTAGAACAATGAATCAGTGGAACAACTTGCCTCCAGAAGTTGTGAATGCTCCAACACTGGAAATTTTTAAGAAGATGTTGGATAACCATTTGTCTGAAGTGATGTAGTTTCCTGCCTAAGCAGGGGTTTGGATTAGAAGACCTCTAAGGTCCCTTCCATCTCTGTTATTCTATGACTCTAAGAATGATGAACTCCTACCCTCTGTGCGAAAGAGATCTTATATGTACTTTTGCATTGCTCTTTCTTATTGATTTTGATGAGCTGCCACAATGAGATCTTTCTTAATTAGCAGCCATGGCAGATCATTTGAGGGAAATGTTCTCTTTTCTCTTAGGTAACAAGCTACCCGTAATCTGAAAAAGAGTCAAGTTTTGTTCAGTTGCCATTGTTGTTTGATCTCATGCTTACTTGGATAAACTAATTTATTGATCTTTCAATATATATTTTTAAGTGACCCTGCACCTGCAGGGGGGAAAAGCCAGTGTGATGATGATGATTTTCAGTGTATTTTTTTCAGTTGATTCTATCTGAGAAAATCCAAAAATAGTATTTTGCTTTTCTTTGACTGTGAATCAAATAAGCTGAACCTAATTGAATACCGGAATACTTAGAACAAAAGGAAGAAACATTTTGCCAGACTTTAAACATTTTAGCAGTGTCTAGGGACCAGATGTATCCTTAGCTACAGACAATAACATATATTTAATATATAAGGTGCCAATAAGGTGACTTAGCACTTGTATTAAATGTTCTTAAGTCATTACATAAGTATATCATAGATGCAACAACACTGTGATGTACATGTTTTCATTTGCATCTCACATGGCTTTTTTAATGAATGCTAGAGCTCACTTTATACACAAAGCAGATCTGGATCCTACCCCACATATTTTGAAGGTTTTCTTGCTTTTCATGTTAGAATTTATATGTGCGTTCTTTGGCATTCCGTCAGGAAACAACAACCTTTCTCTAATTATTATTTTTTTGCAATTCTTATATAAAAACTTTATAGTCAGAGGGAAAAAGAAGAAGAAGAGAAAAAGAAAGGGTTAGATGAAGGCCAGGAGGCCAATTTTGTGAAGCTGTTCTCTTTTGTTCAGATGTCTTCAGCTTTATAAATGCATAAACACCACACAAGTGATGTGCATAATATGACTTCTTATCTTCTTCTTGCTTACAAAACACCCTTTTCTCCCTTCCCTGGGTAGCATTCCAGGTTATAGAATCACCTTCCAATTACGATTTTATAGAATCATCTGCTCAAAGAGGCACTTTTTGTCTCCTAAAACCTTTTACAAGAACGAATTATCCTGCGGTTTTTGTGAACCATTCAATTTTTTTTTTAAGATAAAGGGATGTCTGTTTCTCCTATTGTTTAGTTTTTAACCTGCCAAGGTGCTCTTGTTCTGGCTGGGGAATTCTGGGAGTTGGTCCACAAATCTTAAAAGTGGACAAGGTTGAGAAACATTGTCCTAGATTGAATATTGCAGACAGGAGGCACACTAAGCAATTGAACCACTTCCACATGACCTGCCTCCGTAGAATTCTGAGGATCTGGTGGCAAGAGAAGGTGCCAGGCGCAGAAGTCCTCTCCAGAGCAGGCCTGCCATCAGTTCACACCCTGCTGATGAAAGCCCAGAGACGTTGGGCAGGCCAAGTTGCAAGGATGCCAGACCATCACATCCCCAAACAGCTCCTCTATGGTGAGCTGTCTCAAGGAAAGCGATCACATGGAGGACAAAGGAAGTGATACAAAGACACGTTGAAAGCCTCCTTCAAGTCCCTGGAAATTGACACCACCTCAAGATTGATCGACATGGCGCACACTGATCCACCGAGGCTGCCAGACATCTGAGGACAGAAGAACAACCACAGCACAAGAGAAGCGAGCACTCCACAAAGCCAGAGCTGCAAATGCTGCAACAATGGTGCCCACATATGTGGCAGAACATTTCATGCCCACATAGGCCTTACCAGCCACCTGCCCACAACCTGTTAGATGTCAAGGTCCTCTTCAAACACTATGGACGAACATCACCATCAGATTGACTGTTCACTAGGAAGAGAATAATGATAATGAAAATAATTATAGAATGGCAAATAAGTCTGGCTTTGCAGAACTTTATTGAGCCCATATAAAATCTAATGTTAACATAGGTTTTTATCAAAGACCATCTACTGTCTGGAAAACGCAAGGAGACTCTTCTCTGTAAGCTTTAATTGATCAGGCTGTCAAATACTCAGAGCTGTGAATCAAGTGACAGAACTGTAACAGTAATTGAACATTGCCAAGACACCTTTTTCCCATCAGGGAAGTGACCTCAGAAGAAGAAAAAAATCCATCATGTTGAACAAGTGTTGCAGTATCTGGAGAATTCTGTAACCTTTATGCATGTGCTAAAATGAGATTGCAAACTAAAAGTCTGTTCATGAGATCAGCGATGGATAAAATTGGCATGGAATAAGAAATATGACTCATCCTTCCCTCATCCTTCTCCGTTCCTTGGAGTCCTAGTGGACAACTATTTAAATAGGAGTCAGCAGTGTGCAGCAGCTGCCAAAAAAGCCAACATAATTCTAGGCTGTATAAACAGTTGGATAGAATCAAGATCACATGAAGTGTTAATACCACTTTATAATGCCTTGGTAAGGCCACACTTGGAATATGGCATTCAGTTTTGATCATCACGATCTAAAAAAGATGCTGATATTCTAGAAAGAGTGCCGAGAAGAGTAAAAAGATTATTTTGCAGAGAAGAGTGCAAAGATGATTAGGAGACTAGAGGCTAAAATATATGAAGTACGGTTGCAGGAAATGGGTAGGTCTAGTTTAATGGAAAGAAGGACTAGGGGTGACTTGATAGCAATGTTGCAATATCTCAGGGGTTGCCACAAAGAAGAGAGAGTCAAGCTATTCTCCAAGGCACCTGAGTGTAGAACAAGAAGCAATGGGTGGAAACCAGAGGTGGGTTCCTACCAGTTCGCACCTATTTGGTAGAACCGGTTCATCAAATCTACTGAACCAGTTAGAAGAGGTTCCACCAGTGGACCCAGAAAGCAGGCCACACCTACAGAAGAGGTTCCAAATTTTTTTGAAATCCACCACTGGTGGAAACTAATCAAGGAGAGAAGCAACCTAGAACTGAGAAGAAATTTCCTGACAATTAATCAGTGGATCAACTTGCCTCCAGAAGTTGTGAATGCTCCAAGACTGGAAGATATTAAGAAAATATTGGATAACCATTTGTCTGAAGTGGTGTAGAGTTTCCTGCTTAAGCAGGGGGTTGGACTAGAAGGCCTTCACAGTCCCTTCCAACTCTGATATTCTGTTCTATTCTATTTTATCCTATCCTATCCTATTATCCTCCGTGGCTAAAATGGGTTTCTTCAATTTTATTATTCCTCCATTTTCCTTTTTTTTTTCCTTCTGATGGTGGTGGAGATGTTATACACTGAACTCCCAAATTCCAGCTTCTTCCTTGCAGATGCCCTCAAATAAGAATAAAATCAGGAAGCCCTTTGAAGAATTAGATCCTGATAAGTATGAATGAGCAGACCCAAAATCATTGCTTTTGCACCAAAGTTGGGCCATAATTGATACTTCCTGCCTAGAGTTCACCTGAGCCCCTCTTGGCAATCAGCCTTAGCAATCAGATATTTTCTATGGGGTTTGCAGGTGCATAATTCTGTGTGATTAGATGACTGCAGCATCAGGTATGGAATAAGTAACAGAGAGAGAGAGGATGAAGGAGAAAGCTTGTAAGAGTTATTTCCTATCTTGTTAGAAAAAATACCAAGTTCGAGGAACATGATTTTAGCGAGCCATGTGCTATTGATTTATTCAAAAATAATCCCGAAATCCTGATTGTACAGTCAGATCATTGTGAAATGTTCTAATTGTACGCCTATTGATTTGAACTAGGATGGAACACAAATCATCATCAGATTTGTGTAGCATGGAAATTGAGGGATTTAACAAAAAAAAAATATTATGTTTCCCCCAAAGAGAATGTTTTTTTTTTAATCAACAATTCTTCAACTGTCTCCTTGGCGGATAGCTTTATCTCTCTTTTCAAGTAAATAGGATGATTACATAAATATTTTCTGTTATTTCAGATTTGAAACTGAACAGGAGAAAAATCTTCCCCTTGTTTTCTAGCCTTAGGGAGTTTAATAGAGGGGCAGACTTCTTTGCTCTCACTTTTAAAGTCTAGGACAGGGGTGGGGAACTCAAGACCCGGGAGCCAGAACCGGCTTGTGGGGTACTTAGATCTGACCCATGGGGCCACCCTACAAACAGCGAAGGACTGGCCAACAGTCCTTCTGCCAGCTAAAATGGGCTCCCGAGCTCCGTTTTCAGCTGCCATGGCCTCCTACAGTGTAAACGGAACTTGGGAGGGCTGGACGCAAACCCCACTCTCACCAGGACTGATGTTGTTACCTAGTTGGATAATGAAACATCTGCAAGTAAACAACCAAGTCTAGAGCCCCAAGGACTTTGCAGTTCAGCCCTTAGCTACATATATTATTTTCTATTGCATATAAAGAGTATGAAGCTTTTTTTTTAAAGAAAACAAAGATATAGTTCAAAAAGCAAATAGATTTTTTATTATTATTCCTCACCCAAGCAGCTTTTTGTTTAGCTGAAATAAGTGTAAGTTTGATAGACAATCCAAGCGAAGAAAATATATGTAGTTTAGGTCTGAACTACGCAGTCATTGGTTGTTTGTTTGCAATCTTGCACTGATAATATTATGTAGTTGGATAATGAAACATAATCAAGCAAACTCAGAGAGCACATCTCTTAGAGAAGTTACATCACATGCAGTGGTGGGTTTCAAAAATTGTTCGAACCTACTCTGTGGGTGTGGCCTCCTTTGTGGGAGTGGCTTGCTGTCCATGTGACTGGATAGGAGTGGCTTGCCACCCATGTGACTGGATATGAAGATGCCGACGACACTTGTCAGAACCACCTTAAATTACCTCACACACAGCACTGGCATGCATAAGAATATGATGTAAACTTGTTTTTTAAAAGGCATCTTTGGTTTGCGTTAAAACAATTTCAACACACCCAATGTTCTGATTGCACCACAAACGCAGTAGTCATCCTTACCTTTCACACAGAACCTGAGTTTTATAAATATGAGCATGATAGTGTAGAATAATCATATCCAAGGACCAGTGGTGGGTTTCAAAAAATTTTGGAACCTCTTCTGTAGGTGTTGCCTGCTTTCTGGGTCCACTGAAAAGTCCATTTGACGAACCGGTTCTACCGAATAGGTGCGAACTGGTAGGAACCCACCTCTGATCACATGGTTACAATGGATGTGATGAAGCACCAGCCTACATAGCCCAGAACGACTTCATTCCACTGTTTTGGAATTTGGCCTACCTGCCCACCGTCCCAAATGCATTTTCTTTTCTTTTCTTTTTTTTGAAATTTTTTTATTTTTAAAACAAACACAAACAAACGAAACAAAAAACATAAAGCTATCTTCCATTACAAACAGTGTGTCGGTTGATTACGATTTCTGTGCATCCCTTCCATAGTCCTCACTTACAATTCATATAAAATCACATATTATCAAATCAAATATATTTATTTACATTACTATTATTGTACCTCATTTATTTGACTGTCACCATTATTCTTCATTTTCCACGGGATATATTAAGTATTGGGATCATTTACCCCATAGCAGTTGAATACATCATCTCAAATATCTCCAGGAGTAAAATATTTTTATGTTATATTCTATATCATTCAATTGTTCTTATACTGTATTTACAACATTCTCTGGTAGCTTTCATTTCCATCATTTTTTTAAATCTAACCACGAATAAAATAAATTTTCTACAACCAAGTGTGGAATTTAGTCCAATATCTTTTAGCTTCTATGCAAGTCCACCACATATGAACCAGGTGTCTGATGACATTTCCAACACTTTTCCGACTTGTTCTTGAACATTCTTGCTATTCTCGTTGGGGCGTAGATGCCAACCGTAAAACATACAGATAATTTTTCATCATTTTTCATCATTTTTGAATGATGGAAGGGTAGATTCAAAAGCTACTTTATTAGTTGGCATTCTGTATATAACTGCATAGGCAGGAAACCCCACTTCAGACAAATGGTTATCTAACATCTTCTTAAAAACTTCCAGTGTTGGGGCATTCACAACTTCTGGAGGCATATTGTTCCACTGATTAATTGTTCTAATGGAAATTTCTCCTTAGGTCTAAGTTGTTTCTTTCCTTGATTAGTTTCCACCCATTGCTTCTTGTCCTGCCTTCAGGTGCTTTGGAGAATAGTTTGACACCCTCTTCTTTGTGGCATCCCCTCAGACATTGGAGCACTGCTATCATGTCTCCCCTAGTCCTTCTTTTCATTAAACTAGACAGTTCCTGCAACCGTTCTTCATATGTTTTAGCCTCCAGTCCCCTAATCATCTTTGTTGCTCTTCTCTGCACTCTTTCTACAGTCTCAACATCTTTTTTACATTGTGGTGACCAAAACCGAATGCAGTAATCCAAGTGTGGCCTTACCAAGCCATTAGAAAGTGGTATTAACACTTCACGTGATCTTGATTCTATCCCACTGTTTATGCAACCTAGAACTGTGTTGGCTTTTTTGGCACACTGCTACCAATGATTGTCCACTATGACTTCAAATCTGGAACAAAAGGTCTGGCCAAATGATATGGAACAAATTCAATTCCTAAGTTTGTTCTTAATGAATCAAGGGGCAGCTGCTACTTGTTTGCATGCGACGGCTCTTTCAACCCCTCTTTTAGCATGCAAAATTTAATGGCAATTTTGAATTCTTAGTGATACCACCCATCTTTGGCACTGGCCACCATAAATCTGCTTGTCATACTCAATGGGTTAAATGACTAATGAAAGGAGCATGTTCTTATTCATGAAAGCAGCTGCTGGGAAGTGTGTTTCCTGAGATATACCTTGCTGTCGGTGGAACTGACAGCCATGAAATGATGGAATCAGGTTCCTGTCCTTCAGTGTTGCTTACAGTTAAAGCTGTCACACACTTTTAAAAACAGGCTGTCAAAGAAGAGCCCTTGTTCTGACTCAATGTGGAGAACAACTGCTCGGAAATATCTCAGACTGTTGGCAGTGTTAAATAGTGAGGCTGTTGAGTGCTATTTTTAATCAGTTCAGTTTTATTTCCTTTCCTTTTAAGATTTTTTTTTAAAAAAATGTCTTATTGGACATTTCATACCATGACCAACACAATAATCAATAGGCCAAGACATTCTAGGAATGACTTTAATATCATTTCTACCATGGAGACTACTTTAATTGTACAAAAGCTGCATCTATTGCCCTCCGGAACTTGGGGTTCATAGGACCTGCAGTCTGTGAAGTCAACAGAAAAGCTGGCAGAGAATATTGAGAGTTTGAGTTACAGTCCCAACAAATGTATCAGGCATGGGAGTCGAAACAGGATGCTCTACAACATTTAAGCCTAACTTAATTAATTTGATTATAGGATATTGATGACCTCCATGATGAGGAGGGTTGTTGCAATGGCTGATGATGCAAAATCAAATAATTATTTGTTAGTTGTATTGCCATTATATTGGAAACTTTGAAAATGCAATAGATGGACCAAAACCTGGATTTTGACTGCAAAATCTTAAAATGAGTCCCGCATCCTGACCTTTGAACATTTATAAAGGCAAATCCTATGGTTTCCCCAGTTGTAATGTATGGCTGTGAAAGTTGGATCATAAGAAAGGCTGAAAGCCAAAGAATGGAGGCCTTTGAACTATGGTGCTGGAGAAGACTCCTGCAAGTCCCTTGGACTGCAAGGAGATCAACCTGGTCAGTCCTAGAGGAGAGCAACCCTGACTACTCTTTTGAAGGCCAGATCCTGAAGAGGAAACTCAAAGACTTTGGCCTAATGAGAAGGAAGAACTCACTGGAGAAGAGCTTAATGATGGGAACGATTGAGGGCAAAAGAAGAAAAGGATAACAAAGAATGAAGTGGCTGAAGGGAGTCACCAAAACAGTAGGCGTGAGCTTAAATGGACTCAGGGGGTGGTAGAGGACAGGAAGGCCTGGAGGAATGTTGTCCATGGGGTTTCTATGGGTCAGACACGACTTTGCAACTAACAACAAAGGTAGATCAGACTTGACCAATAAATAGAATCATGGCAAACAAGTTAAAATGTGGCCAATACTTTGACAATTATTTCCAGAACTTTATATTGCTTGCCATAGTTAACAAGGTGTGCAACATAATGGAATGGAATGGTTTCTCAATGCCATGGATACTGCTTGGCTCCTCAACACATTTATAGCTGAACACATCAGTCAACTACACTGGAAAACAATGCTTAGGATAAAGACCTAACAATGGTTAGGATTAAGATTTAGGCATAGTGAAAATAGAGAAAGACATTTTACTGACCTTGGAAGGATGGAAGGCTGAGCCAACCTTGAGCTGGTCAGGATCAAACTGCTGACAATTGGCAGAGTTAGTCTGCAATACTGGTTCCTAACCACTGGGCCACCAGGGCTCTCAGCCTGCTCGCTCCCCCAGTTACATTCTCTGCTTAACTTATAAAAGAAGACGTATTTGAAGTCAAACTACAGTGAAATCAGTGGAGGATTCAGAACATACAACTCCAAGAACCTCTGCTTCAGGCTATTGTGATGAAAATACAGATTACAGCAAATTTTAATTACGGGTTATTCACAGGTAAAGCCTGTTTCAGAGGTGCTTGCCCAAATGCATATTTCTCATAAATTGCTGCAATGCATAATTGATTATTAAGTCACATTAAGTAGGCATCGGGGTGTTTAAATGGCTCTATAAGTATGAGAAATTAGAGTATGCAATTAATTGCATAACAACAAGAAATATTGATTACCTTTCCTTTATTATTTAACATTAAAGACATTATACATATATATTATTGTTGCAACCTTAATGAATTGCTTAAACATTTTTTCCCAGAGATTTTTAAGAGTCGCTTTGATCAGAATTACATTATTGCCCAGCAGTTTTAAATGAATTGCAAGGCGGTCTTATAGACTTCATAAACTGTGCAGTGCAGGCTCTGAACAAACAGTTTGAAAGCCATTAGATTTTTTTAAATGATTAAACTCACATCAGAATATCACTAGAGGCATAAAGAAAATCACCCAAATAGCTTGCCATTCAACCATGGTTTCATTCCTGAAGTGCATATTGATTATAGATAGCTAACCAGGCAACTGCAAGAACTATTTGAAGGGGATAGTTTGGTAAGGATTGAAATTATTGTTCAAAACAAGCAGTGCCCTTCATTCTGTGTTGCACTGGGAATGGATGGCTGAGTGATACTTGCTTAATTAAGGAGTGATGGCCTTTTATACATAGAGGCTAGTTCATACCTATTTTTGTGAAGAAATATCCAAGTGGGAAACATGGAGGCTGATTGGAAGATAGTTTAATGAAGCCGAACCATCAAGCACATGGTCCTGGTGCAGCTGAACACATAGAGTGGAGAGTGAGGGTTATTTATACCCTCTTGCCCTTGAGTTTCCTGATCCTGTGCAGAAATGTATTCTATTGGTTGTTGTAGGGGTCACTGCTAAATGTCAACTCGTAAAGCATTCCTGGCCTGCACTCGAGTTGCCATTGGCAGGAGGGGGGAGAACTGATGGAGCAGCTCGGCAGCCAGGACCACAAGCACATTCCATGCATACTTTTCTCAAGGCTGTATCTCAGGTTACTAGAGCCAGCCAGGGAGAGGCGTGTTTTCTACAGCCCATGAAAGTGCTTTTTTGGAGAATGTGATTTATGATACACCCTGGGAGGCAGGGGTAAACAGGGTCATAGTTGAGCCGTAAATTACATGGGGCAGAGCTGATTTGCTGTCAGGGTTCCAACTGACACGTTGCTCCTAATAAATAACTGGATTTCTTTTGAAACTTGGCTCGAGGCTCATGAGTTAATTAGAGCATCTGTTGGAACCCTGACACTAACCTTGTAGGTTTTCTGAATCAAGCTTGGTTGAAGCTTGCTGGGTGATGCAATGAATGGGTTTTGTTGTGCAGTTCCTATTGTGGCTGAATGGCTTTGCCATGAAGGATAATCCCATCATCCTGGAGCTGAAGGTCGTTTGTTTTGAAGATAGGCTGGCCCAGTCCTTCTCAATGGGCACCAAATATCTGCTGGGGGGGAAGGGAGTTGAAGCTCTGAGTTTCTGTCTTTAAAAACATATTTCTCCTTGAGGGAAAATATAATATTCTGTCTTTTTAATAATATTTCCATTCTTTAAGAGGGGTGGGTGTTAAATTTCTACACTACTTACTTAGGAGAAACAAAATAAGATGGTCTCTTCTGAATATGAAGGAGGAACACACTCCATTTGAATTGCTGCAAATGCATTTCAGGAATTCAAGGGGTATATTATTTGTCTTGGGACAATTACATCTTTCAGCATCTACTTCCACCACCCTCAAACAAATGGGTTGATTTGCTCCATTTCAGCAATCATTAAGTAGGAAACAAGAAAGGGGGAAATTTGCTATGCTTAGAAGTGAATGAGATTTCCATAATTTTTGTCTGTTCATTGATCCAGCACAGATAGCAGGACCTAGCCATCCTTGACAGCTAAGGAAAGCTAAGTGGGGCCAGATCTGGTACATACTTGAATGAAAACTACCAGGAAATTTAAATTCCTTTAAATTTAAATTTAAAATATCATCTGAATATGAGGTGAGCAGTGTGCAGCAGCTGCCAAAAAAGCCAACATATTCTATCCTGTATAATCAGAGGGATAGAATCAAGATCACATGAAGTGTTAATGCCACTTTATAATGCCTTGGTAAAGCCACATTTGGATTACTGCATTCAGTTCTAGTCGCCACGATATAAAAAAGATGTGAGACTCTAGAAAGAGTGCAGAGAAGAGCAACAAAGATGATTAGAGGCTAAAACATATGAGGAACGGTTGCAGGAACTGGATCTATCTAGTTTAATGAAAAGAAGGACTAGGGGAGACATGATAGCAGTGTTCCAATATTCCAGATGTTGCCACAAAGAAGAGGGAGTCAAGCTATTCTCCAAAGCACCTGAGGCTAGAACAAGAAGCAATGGGTGGAAACTAATCAAGGAAAGAAGCAACTTAGAACTAAGGAGAAATTTCCTGCTAGAACAATTAATCAATTAATCAGTGGAACAACTTGTGTATCAAATTGTGAATACTCCAAGACTGGATGTTTTTAAGAAGATGTTGGATAACCATTTGCCTGAAGTGGTGTAGGGTTTCTCACCTAGTCAGGGGTTGGACTAGAAGACCCCCAAGATCTCTTCCAACTCTGTTATTCTATTCTATTCTACTAATAATAATGAAATCCCAGATCTGCCAATTAGGATGGGAAGTTAAAAACAGCCTTAGAAGTTGGCACCGATCACTTCCACATAATGGCCCAGAAATTAATATGTACCTGCCACCAAGAATTGAGCATAATTTGGTATTTTCCATAAGTATTGGCCTAAAGTTGCCATAATTTCTAGATTGAGAGGTCAATTTATATTGAAAAAATATATTGACCTATAGTCCCATACATCTGGACTAAATAGCTTGAGAAAGCTACTTTTCCAGAAAAGTCACTGAAAAAATTATTGCTCCAGTAAAAAGGAAAACTTTAAACAGATCAGTTTCTAAAGCAACTGCTTAAAATTGCATGTATCAAGCTCTTTTTGATACTTTTTGGAAGTAGTGCGCAGTTTGCAGTAATTTCCTAAAATGTTGCTATGCAGATTGTTGCTGTTTCTTTTTGTGAAAGGATGTGGAAGTTTGGGGTTTTTTTTTGTTTTTTTTTGTAAAAGAAAAAAAATTGATCAGAATTCAAATAAATTCAAAGGGACTCATGCAAGCCTGGGGGGCTACAGGAAGATGCTATCAAGTATTAACAATGAAAACATTATAACTTATGTGAGTATGATTTGAATGGGTCCCTGCAGAGATATATTACTTTGCTCATCAAGATGAAAATGGCTATATTCTTTGCTTAGAATAATGAGAGTTGATTCTGATTGTCGTTATAACAAGCAGGAAGGGAAAAAATGAATAACAAAAGATAACTTGAGAATCTGGGAAACACACAAACACACATACTGTCTGAGACACTAGACATATTGTCCCACACAGCATCTGGGAACAATGTAAGCAAAGCTGCTGATATGGCAACATATATTTTATACCTATTTCCTAGAACAGCGGTCACCAACTGGTGGTCCATGTACCACTGATGGTCATGGAGAAAATTTTGGTGGCCCTCAGAAAAATTATTTGCATTTTTTTATATTGCACTAAATACTATTTATGGTTTTTTAAATTCATATTAGTGGTCCGTGGGATTTAAAATTATGAATTTAGTGGTCCCTGAGGTCCGAAAGGTTGGTGACCCCTGCCCTAGAAGAGAAATCTGCTCCACGTGTCTCCATTTTATTTTATTGCATCTGATAAGGAAAAACTACCTTATTTATTTATTATTTAAATTTAAATGCTGCCCATCTTGCAGCCATGCAACTTTGGGCAGCTTAACAATGTTAGTCTTGGAATCATGAGTTTGTTCTACATGGTGCACATTAGCATGAAATCCAAGTCATATCATATTCGAGGAAGTATAGACTATCAAAACCACAGATGTTTATTAGCTCAAGAATTCAGACATGATTCTACACTCTGTCCAAGCTTCTTTAAAGGATGCTGTCTTCACCGTATATTGATAATGTGTGTCCATTGTGTTCGAAGAGGACCTTGACATCTAACAGATTACGGGGCTGGCCATGATGTGTCTGCAGGTGGCTGGTAAGGCCTATGAGGGCACGAAATGTTTTGCCACATGTCGGGCAGACACGTGTGGACACCATGGTTACAGCATTGGCAGCTCTGGTTGCAGAGTGCTTGCTTCTCTTGTGCCATGGTTGTTCTTTTATTCTCAGATGTCTGGCAGCCTTGGTGGATCACCATGCACCATATCGATCGATCTTGTGCCAGGGTTTTCCAGGAGGTGATATCGAGATCCAGAGTCTTAAAGGAGGCTTTCAATGTGTCTTTGTATCGCTTCTTTGTCCCCCGTGCAATCGCTTTCCTTGAGACAGCTCACCATAGAGGAGCTGTTTGGGGATGCGATGGTCTGACATCCTTGCAACATGGTCTGCCCAGCATGTCTGGGCTTCCATCAGCAGGGTGTGAACTGATGGCAGGCCTACTCTGGAGAGGACTTCTGTTTCTGGCACCTTGTCCTACCATCGGAGCCTTAGAATTCTAGGGAGGCAAGTCATGTGAAAGGGGTTCAATTGTCTAACGGGCCTCCTGTATACAGTCCAAGTGTCACCGGATTACCTTGCTGGCTTTATTGCCCCCTATGCAATTTGAATTTTCCTTTGCATGTGAAGGACACACTTGCCTAGTGAAAGATGCTCCCTACGCAAATCAGAATTACAGCTTACTAAATACAGACTCTCTTCTAAAGTAAAGGGGGATTTAACTCTGGGAGTTAACTCAACTGCTGCCTATGGAAATCCACCATGAGACTTCTGCTTTAGACATTGAATATTTATGGTTGTGAAGAGACAGCAAAAGAAGCTTATGGGCTTCTTTATTATAGGACTGGATCCAAATTGATCCATAATTAAACCATCTACAACCTCTGAATGCAACCTAGATTTTTTGGGAGGATAAGATATACTGATGTTGAAGCTCACATTCTTTGGCCATCAAAAGAGAAGAGAGGACACTGTTGGAAACTGATGTTAGAAAAGATTGAAGGCAAAAGAAAAAGGGGGTGACAAAGAATGGGATGGTTAATGGTGTCATCGACATGATGGGCATGGTTTTAAGTGAACTCTTGGAGACAGTGGAGGACAAGGGGGCTCCTATGTGCTCTGGTCCATGGGATTGCAAAGGGTTGGATACAACTTAGTGATTGAGCAATAACAACATACCTAGATTCATTTGTATATATTTGAGGAAGGTTTGCTGAGAAGGAATTGCAGGCAGGCAATTGCTTGCCTCTGATTAGCAGGGGCAATAATGCAAGGGGACAGGAATAGTATGCTCTGTCTGCCCTCATGTATACCAACTTCAAAGTAATGGTCAAAGAGCTTTGTGAATGCAGAGTTGTGGCACAAACAAGGCAAGGAGTTGTGATGGCCAAGCCTCAGGTGGCAGGGTGCTAGCACAAGACTCAGAATACTAATGACAGTTATCAAACCCACTGAAACTTTCAGACTGTTAAACTCTTAATAGTGCTGAGGCAAGCACTTTCACCACATTTCCCCCTTATCTTATTCAATTTGATGAAGGGGGGTTTCAGAGGCATTTTCATGGACTAATGCATTTATTTCATTAAGGAGTGACCAAGTGGTGTGTCTCTGAGAATTTCAGTGTTCAGCCAACCTTAAGTCTTGCTGCAATCTCTTTGGCTTCTCGTGAGTGTGTGTGCCTTCAAGTTAGTGTTGACTCCTGGCATCTCACTGGGTGGGTCCCTGGGGCTTTCTTGGCAAGATTTCAGAAGTCGTTTGTCATTGCATCTTTCCTGGGGCAGAAAGAGAGAGAGAGAGACAGAGAGAGAGACAGAGACAGACAGATACACACACACACACACACACACACACACACACACACAGAGAGAGAGAGAGAGAGAGAGAAAGACAAAGAGACAGAGAGACAGAGAGACAGAGAGACAGAGAGACAGAGAGACAGAGAGACAGAGAGAGAAACAAAGACAGACAGACTGACCGTCCAAGGTCACCCAGCTGGCTTCTTGCTCAAGGACCAGAACTTTCAGTTTCAGGTTTTTATCCTGATACCTTAACCACAACACCAAACTGGCTCTGCTTGCCTGGCTTTTCAGATGTTTGTTAAATCCCAAGGGAAGATACAAGAAACTCCTCCCATAGGATTGGGAGGTGTGGGTATCCAGACAGGATTTAAAAGATGGAGGAAATTGTAACGGAGAAACACACGGACACACAAAAAGAAAACCACCCCAAAAACACAAAACAAAACAAAATTATAACCACTCCCACCACCACATTTGGTACTAAAGGCTCTCCTGAAATTCAAAACTATTTTTCAAACATCCAAAGAATGGGGGGGGAAGGGGAATCTCCCTTTTGGAGAAATAAACTGAAATTGAAAAGCAATTTCCAGCACAAGATTAGTTCTTTAGCCTGAGTTAAAGGGTATAATGCAGGGATGCAGTGGCTCAGTGGCTAAGACGTTGATCTTGTCGATCAAAAAGTTTGGCAGGTTGGTGGTTTGAATCCCTAGTGCCGTGTAACGGAGTGAGCTCCCATTACTTGCCCCAGCTTCTGCCAACCTAGCAATTTGAAAGCACATAAAAATTCAAGTAGAAAAATAGGGACCACCTTTGGTGGGAAGGTAACAGTATTCCATGTGCCTTCGGCGTTTAATCATGCCAGCCACATGACCACAGAGATGTTTTCGGACAGCTCTGGCTCTTTGAAATGGAGATGAGCACTGCCACCTAGAGTCAGGAATGACTAGCACATATTATACCTTTAAAGGGTATAATAATCCATGTGGGCAACAGCACCAGAAGACTATGGCTGCTACTTAGGATAATGAAAGATTTACAGGAATATGGCTTTTTTTCCAGTTTTAGGAACTAATGCAGATCTGCAGAACTTAACCTGTCTCACAAGTCTGGCACATTAGGTACTAAATCTCATGAATTGAATCTGCATACCATCTAAGACCAAACTGAGGTTGGGTAGATTAGTTCAGAGTGTCGTGAAAACATGGCCTCTGACTTATATTACCCTGCAATCTGTTATCCAGGAAAGGTAGTTTGATGCTTTCCAGATGTTAGACGGCAACATGCAGAATAGATTGCCAGGGGCTGCATTTTATGAGGCAGATGGAAGTTCAACCTGGGGCATCTACAGGAACTATTGTTTATGTTGTTCTTCAGGCTGATATTATGAAGTGGAAGAAGCCTCTGTTTGAAGAAGCGAGCATGGTCAGAAAAATAAGTAAGCCCCCATTAAGAACAGATTTTCTTCACTTCATTCAACCAAGTACTATTCGTTCTAGGGGTTACAATTGCAAGGGGGGGGGGATGATTCTGCAGAAACAGCAGTGAGATGTGACCCCTTTCTCTCTCTCTCTGAATGGATGCACACAAATACACACTTCTAACCTTGCGTCATTTTATCTCTGGTAATACTGTACTTCTAACCAGAGCCTACAAAACATTTGCTAGACCAGTTCTTGAATACAGCTCATCTGTCTGGAACTCACACTGCATATCGAACATTAATAAAATTAAGCAAGTCCAGAGATATTTTACGAGAAGAGTCCTCCACTCCTCTACTCACAACAGAATCCCTGATGCCACCAGGCTTCAAATTTTGGACTTGGACAACTTAGAACTTTGCCGCCTTCGGTCTGACCTAAGCATAGTACATATAATTATCTGCTACAATGTCCTACCTGTCAATGACTACTTCAGCTTCAACCACAACAACACAGGAGCACACAATAGATACAAATTCAAGGCAAACTGCTCCAAACTTGACTGCAGAAAATACAACTTCAGCAACTGAATGGTCAATGCCTGGAATGCTCTACCTGACTCTGTGGTTTCATCCCCAAACCCCCATAACTTTAACCATAGATTGTCTAATGTTGACCTCACCCCATTCCTAAGAGGTCCATAAAGGGGGCGTGCATAAGTGCACCAAGATGCCAATTGTCCATGTCCTAAAGTTTCCTTTTATTCGTATCCATTTCATGTATTCAAAATCATGTTTATACATTTATATGTTGTCTAATACATGTGTGACAAAATAAATAAAATAAAACAAACACACACACACACACACACACACACACACACACACGCAAACACACACAAGAACTAACAATTAAAAAGCAACCCAACAAGAAGAAAAAAAAACCCAAGAGGTATTCTGTCCCAGGCAAATAATAAATATGGTTTCCATGTGTAACAACATGCTTAACTTGATTACTGGATTAATCCATATATTATTATTTTTTGAGGTTCACAAAATATGCTAAACCATCAGCTTACAAAGCGTCTGGGTTTGTGCAACCTATGAATACATAAGCCTCTTGTTAACATTGAATCAGCTTAGCATTTTCCAGGAATGAAAGTTTCCCTCCCCCACCTCCCATGCTTTAACCCGAGACGTTGAATCAAGTCAGCCAACATAAACAAAGAGATCAGAAGGAACTCCACCAGTGACCAAAAGTAAGAATGGAGAGACTGCACGGATGTTTTGGGAAAAAAAAAACTTTAGGAGAGAACTCTAAGCGTGTGTCTGTGTGTGTGTTTGTGTGTGTGTGTGTGTGTGTGTGTGTATTCAACAAATGCTTTGATGAGGATCCAACCCAAATTAAACCAAAATCATGCAGAAAAAGCTGATTGGGATCAAAATTACCTCCTTTATTTTATTTTTTTTCAACAGTGGCAATAAGATAAGGTCTTCCGGTGCTCTGAAGTTTAGTGATACCGCTCTGTAGCCCAGGACATATGGCTCCCAGCTTCTTTCCTTCTCATGCTAAGAGCATCTGCTGCCTCGCCCTGCCCAGGCAGCCCCTTCTCCACCCTAAAAGCTGTTTCTTCACACAGACAGGAACACATCAGATTTATCAGGATGCAGGGGAATGTTTCCACATGGTGAGTGGCCTATATTTGGAAGCCCTCGTTGTGCTGCTTGTGGGACATCTGGAAAGAAATATTTAAATAAGAATCATGTGGCCCTTTTTGCCTGGTGTTGGAAAATAGATCTTTGCGCATCTTTGGAAAATGGATTCCAATGGATTTCATGGAGGGACTTTTACGAGAAATCTCTACCATTAGTTAGGTAAAGGTCCCCCTCGCACATATGTGCTAGTTGTTCCTGTCTCTAGGGGGTGGTGCTCATCTCCATTTCAAAGCTGAAGAGCCAGCGCTGTCCGAAGATGTCTCCATGGTCATGTGGCCGGCATGACTAAGCATCGAAGGCACACAGAACGCTGTTACCTTCCCACCAAAGGTGGTTCCTATTTTTCTACTTGCATTTTTACATGCTTTCGAACTGCTAGTTGGCACAATCTGGGACAAGTAATAGGAGCTCAGTCCATTACGTGGCACTAGGGATTCGAACAGTGGAACCATCAACCTTTCTGATCAACAAGCCACTGAGCCAATGCATCCCTTACACCATTAGTTGGAAGCAATAAATTTTGGTCTTATTTGGCCTTCTAACAAAATTCCCGAGAGCAAAATCATACTAATTTCAATATATAGGAGGAAAACATCCCCCTTGCTCTCTTCCCTCCCTTTTTTTTGAAGTTTGCTGCTGCAGTTTTTTTCCAGTAGAAACAGCTGGCCTGTAAAATGGTTTCTTCAGCTAAAACAATTCCTGCCTCGCTTTAAAATTTCAGCAGGAAGCTGCTGTTTCATCATTTAGCCATGTTACCAATTTAAATGTGCTCCCCTGAGTTTGAGGAACCAAATCAGCACGTGAGGGACGGAAGGAAGTATTTTCAGGAAGTATAATGTTAACAAATATTATTATTCATAATCCCAGAGGTTCTTGGTCTCTTGGGCATCTGAAATTCTAATGTTTAAAAACTTTCACAACGTCTATCATAAATGAGATTTATTGCAGAGCAATGATTAGTCATACTGAAAGGGTGGAACAATTTGGCAGCTAGAAGTGCTTGTTAAAAGTACAACTGCAGTCAAATTGGGACATAATCTCATTTGCAGGGACACCACCCTTTGTTCCTTTAAATCTAATTGTTAGGACGCTTTCATGTTTTTGCATTTTGACCTCAAAGAAATGCAAATTAATATTCACCACGGGCTGATCTTTTGCTGTTTCCAGGGCAGCTCTGTGGGCAAGATCTAAGCACTCCATGGGCCAGATCCCATGGGTCAGATCCGGCCCCAGGTCTTGAGTTTGACACCCCGTTGTATATCCATGAACATGTACTTACTAAAAGCATTTGCAACCCTTTCTTGGCTACAAAACTCTGAGCAGCCACTAGATGGAAGCAAAGAGTTATAGTTTCTTCTATTTCTCTGCCGCTCTCCAGTTCTCCAGATGTTTCCAGCCCCAATATAGTATAGTATGCTTTGACTTTTTTTCCTTTCCCCCTTTCTCTAAATAGGAAAGAAATTAATATTTAAATATTTTAACTCTAGAAATGGTGATATGCCAACTACCAGTAGGTAGCTTCACAGTAGCTAACTCAATCCAACTGGGTGAGTTCGATATCTATGTTCATAATGGGGGTGATGAATAAAATATACCTTTTTTAAAGGAGCCTTTAAAATATTTAATAGTAAAGTGAGACGCTGGGATAATTTTAACAAAGCTGCTTGTAATAATATTCTCTAGTTTCAAACAAAAACAAACCATAATTATGAAGCTATTCTTTTATGAAAAACAAAGGAATGGAAGATTCCCCAGGTTCTTAGAATAAGTTCTTTGAATTGGTTAGTGTTCAACGAATCCTTTCATTTAGCAGCTTCATGATTGTTCCATGAACCTCTGATGTCAGTCAATCCATCAAAATATGGATTAATTTAACGGTCTCTGCTGTTTCATCTCTACTGTCCATGAAAGAGAGAAACGATTCAAGATTTCTTCACCATTTTAACCATCTCAACAACTTCTTTTTTCAGGGGTTACAGTTTCTTCTGGGACCACAAAGTTTCAGAGAGAAGGTAGAAGAAGAAATTGGTAGTGCTCAGAGCCAAAGGTAAGTAAAGACATCTTTTCTCCCACAAATGAAGGCAAATGTCCCAGGATAATGCTACAAGATCCAATCTGGGTTAGTCACCCAACCAGAGGTTTAGTTTTTCCAAACTTTCGGACTGGTACTGGAGCCCATCCTCAGGGAACTTCTCTTTATCATAGTTATTGCTATTTCAAAATGTAGGGCTGAGGTCTCAGTTTCCTCCTCCCTCCAACCTGCTGCATGGGATAGAGACATGCTACAAAGAAAATAGACATGCCAGAGAGATAAAATTGTAATCAATAGGACAGTTAGATAGAGGAAGGTGTCTTATCTGGATTTGTCACCAGGATCAAATGTTTGATTTTCCAAACTTCCAAACCATCTTCAGGGAAGTTCTATCTCACCAGAATGTGTTCATTCTCTCTAGCACAAACTAAGGTGCATCTTATACTCCAGGGCGTCTGATACTCCGAAAAATACGGTAATCAGTAGAATGGCTTGCCTCCAGAAGTTGTGTGCATTCTGTTTCTCTTTTAGCTTCTAAATAAGCTTTTATTTTCAATCGTAGCTTGCCTGCAGCCCAGGTTTGGCTTTGTTCAAGGATGCTGCAAAAAATGCATCTTTTCATTCAGAAAAGGTTGAGTCACTGTCCGCTTGTAACCGGACGTTCATAAAAAATGCAAGAACCAAGCCAAGATAGATGACCTGACTAATTTTATGAACAGTGTGATTTCAAAATGACGCCATGGCTGGAGGAACACAAAGAAATCTGTCCTTTCAGTCTCAGTGACTAATAGGCAAAGTCTGGGGACTTTAATTGTTGTATAGCAAAATTAAATGCAAAGTATTTTCTTGAATGCATTTATCCATGTGACTAGATTGTAGAATCAGGGAGTGCTATTTTCTTCAGGCCACACCAGAGGCGGGTTGCTCCTGGTTCAGCCGAACCGGTAGTAGCAGTGGTGGGAAGCTCCACCTGGATGCTTCTGTATATGTGCAGAAGTATTGCACCCACGCAGGAGCACACCTGAACTGGTAGTAAAAAAAAATGGCAACCCACCACTGGGCCACACCATGTTTTTCTGGATAATATTGGTTAGAACGGGGAGCTGGATTCTGTTCTAAGGTATCTTTTATTCTGCTGCAGCAAGATTGTTCTGGAGTATGAAATATAAATCAGACCATGGTTAGATATCCTAATGGAATTGGCATCCACCTTAAATCCCTTTTTTGCAGTTTTCAACATCCCATCCAATCCTGAATACTGAGAACTGATGGCACAATTTTTAATTCAAAGTGTAAAATACATACAAAGAAAATATCCAAATACCATTATTGTTAAAAACTGTTGTGGGTATTAGTTGCACAGTCATCCAGAGGTTTAAACTCTCTCTGTTACTTCCATCCACCTACCAAGTCCTTCTTAAGGACCTATAATAAACAGATGTTGCTTTGATGACGTTAAAAATATCATCACAGGCAGGGCCGGATTTTCCTATAGGCTAAGTAGGCTTCAGCCTAGGGCCTCAAGATCAAGAGGGGCCTACATTCAAATTGTTAGCAAAATTAAAATTACACTATTCTAAAAACAGTGAACACTAAAACACTGAACCGAAAATAAGGAGAAATTCTACGCATATGACTAATAAACAAACATAAAAATGTATTGGTTAAGATCGTTCCAGCACTGCGGCAGTTGGGGAGCCCGCCCATGTTCCCGGCACCGGCAGTCGGGCGAGAGGCACGGCCGCTCCCAGTAGCTGCCCCATCGACGCGGAACCCACCAGCGGCCAGGCAGGTGAGGGCGAGGGGGGCCGAGCCGGGCAGCTGAGTGCAGCAGGGGAGGCGGCTGGCCTCACTGCCTTTGCCGCAGAGCAGAGCCACCCTCCGTCGGGAGGCCAGCTATATATATTGATATATATTGAGATATATCACAGTAATGATGTATTTTATTGTCTCTCACGTAATTTACAAACTTAAAAATGGGAGGTGAAAGGGCCTCATAAGTGGAATAGCCTAGGGCCTCTTTTCATCTAAATCCGGCCCTGATCATAGGGTGTAGGCTGTTCTAAATAAAGCTGATGGTGATGTTGCCAATGCCATTGGTGTTCATGTGATGCCCCAAGTGTTTTGGGATTGTATCTCCCCTATGTGGAGATGCAATTCCCTTGAGTTCATCTCAACTTCTAGTGACTACATGGACATATCTATATAGCACTTGTGGAAACAGAGCAGATCAATTGTATTTCCTTCTTCCAGGGGAGCTTTATTTATTTTACCCAGATTAGCTTACAATTTTGGAAATTCTAGTTCTTCTCTCATATTGGTATTAATAAGCATTGACTCTACTTAGCTTTTTTGAGGTCCATTAAGGCCAGGGCTTCTACTTACCATGACTGTTTGTAAATGATATTTAACAAGTCGTGATTGTTTTTTCCTTACACAATAGTGAAATTTGGGGTCCATCCCCCAAGACTCTTCTGTGTTTTATGCAGCCTTCGTTCATTAAAAATCCCCAGTAAAACCATGCTGTAGGCAAAATTCAGGCAACAATGCTTCTCAGTGTTTGGATATATTTCCCTCCTCTCTCTCTGATTCTGGAAAACAGAGACAGGAAAATCACACAGAGATATGTGATTATGGTAAATTGTCAGCCAAGCAATGCTTTCCCAGCGAGTATTATTTCTCTGAAAATAACACCATGTTGATGACAGAGCAAAAGGCATCTGTGGGAAATAAACAGAACCTCTCTGCTTGTAATGGAAGACAGTATTGCTGCTCTGAATAGCAGGAACACTAAGAATTTAAAGAACAGCCCTTCTTGGATCCAAGTTATTCAGTAGCCCAGAACCTCACATGCCCGCTATCAACTCAGCTGCAGGCAAGAGAGAGCTTTCTGTAATTACAGCTTTATTTTAAATCAATGGAACTGCCCGACATTGCTTTCCAAAAATTTGAAGAGATACTAATAGCCGTGGAAGGCATCCACAGCTCTTCCTAAATGGCCTCCATCCATTCTTTAACTAAAAGGGTTGGTATTAGCTGCCTCCCAGTGAAAAGGCAGATAATGGATACTAGGATGGGTCAACCCAAGCATTAAGAGATCACAACATCGTGTCTTTGAAGTAAAGAATAATATTTTCCGATCTGGTTGTGGATACAGTTAATAAAGGACTGAGAATGAATTCAATTTCAGCCCATCTGAACTCATTTGGCATGCATGGCATTAATTATTTTGAACTTCAAGAAAAAGGGAACATTGTTTCATTCAGCCAAGTTGATTACATAATGTTTTAGATCTGAGCATATAGTTTCTGCTAATTTCTGGAGGTGGGGAAATTAGTGGATAATTACCTATTCAATTTTTGAAAAAGGCAGCACATCATTTAAGGGGAGGATTTCTTCATGTAGAGTTGAATATTCTATTGGAAGTCACGATTACAACACGAGGCCTTTCCTAACTATTTTGAACACCTCTCTCTGCCCATCAAGGGCTTCCATTGTAAAGGTTCAATTCTGTTCATTGCAGTAAACACCATTTAAATATGAGCCAGCAGTGTGCAGCAGCTGCCAAAAAAGCCAACACAGTTCTAGGCTGCATCAACAGAGGGATAGAATCAGTGGTGAGTTTCAAAAATTTTTAGAACCTCTTCTGTAGGTGTGGCCTGCTTTGTGGGAACTCACTTAACAACGCTCTTGCTTAGCAACCAAAATGTTGGCTCAGAAACTCTGGCATTTGAAGCACGGAAGTCTTAAAGCTGTCAAGTTACAAGACCCTTGCTCCCCTAACCATTTGAGAAGAAAAACTCAGTGGTGTTCAAACTTGACAGCTTTAAGACTTTTGGACTTCAACTCCCAGAATTCTTCCTCTCGTTCTTCATCTTGATGATGTGTGGACGGGCGAGGTCGGGGGGAGCTGGAACCAGTTCTAAATGACACTGTAGCTTTGTGGAACCTCTTCCATATAAGAAGTTAGAACTGGCAGGAACCCACCCCTGGATAGAATCAAGATCCCGTGAAGTGTTAATTTCACTTTATAAGGCCTTACACACTTGGAATACTGCATTCAGTTTTGGTCGCCATGATGTAAAAAAGATGTGGAGACTCTAGAAAGAGTGCAGAGAAGAGCAACAAAGATGATTAGGGGATGATTAGGGGATTGGAAGTATATATATATACAGCACAGGTTCGAATCCCAGTAAGAGTATGGCTAGCTGATGAGAGCTAAATAGCTTGAAATAGATCTATACTAGTCTCTCTTTATTTATTTATCAGCACAAAAAAGAAACACTAATATATATATATATATATATATATATATATATATATATATATATATATATATATATATATATATATATATATATATATATATATATATATATATATATATATATATAAAAGAATTTTTTTTACAACCCCTGGTAAGCCCCAATTAGGGAGAAAGCTAACTGCTTCCATCATCTGTCCTTCGGCTCGTCACAAGAGTCCATCACGACAGAAACCCAATATTTTTACTGTTGCCTTTGTTATATTTGTGTTTGTTTTTATTTTTATTTGTGCTGATCTATACTAGTCTCCCTTTATTTATTTATCAGCACAAATAAAAACAAACACACACACACACACACACACACACACACACACACACACACACACACACACACACACATATATATATATATATATATATATATATATATATATATATATATATATATATATATTAATAAACATGTAAAATAAACACACACAAAACCTAGACATATACCACATTTACACAATAAGGGGGGGGGATTGGAAGTTAAAACATATGAAGAACAATTGCTGGAACTGGCTATGTATAGTTTAATAGAAAGAAGGACAAGGGGAAACATGATAGCAGTGTTCCAATATCTCAGTGACTGCCACAAAGAAGAGGGAGTCAAGCTATTCTCCAAAGCACCTGAAGGCAAGGCAAGAAGCAATGGATGGAAATTAATCAAGGAGAGAAGCAACCAAGAACTAAGGAGAAATTTCCTGACAGTTAGAACAAATAATCGGTAGAGCAACCTGCCTCCAGAAGTTGTAAAATTTAATGTAATATAAAAAAAAATGCAAATATTTTTTCTGCAGACCACCAAAATTTTCTTGCGGACCACCAGTTGGTGACTGCTGCTCTAGGGGATCCAACCATTCCTGTTTAGATAGCATTGAATTAAAGTTCAGGCAATCCCCCCTCCTCAAGAAAACAATTCCAAGATGCTTTGATTCAGATAACCCCATTATAATAAACTGATTAACTGATTGATTGCAATAATGTGGAAACCAGCTCCCTACCGCTGATTGCAAGATTCTTGTTTATAATTCATCACAAAACAGCCTTCATAGATGTCAAGGACAGTGACACATGTCAACCCTTTCCATCTCCTTTCCACCACAACTTAAGTACATCTGCCTCTCTAATGTTCAGTGTCACATTTTTAAAACCAGCCTTCATTTGGGCATGATTACATTCTCCTCTTTTTTCCCTTCCCCCCCCCCAAAAAAAACTTCATGCTACAGAGAAATTAAAAAATTAGTGGCAAACAAAGGAGTTGAGTGCTGATACAGAGAAAGATCATGAGTTTGCACAGTAGGGCACCTTCCAATTAATCATAATTAATAAGTATATTTTTGGTCAATGATGCATGCCCCCACTGCTTGACTCAAATATGTAAATAGTTGCAAATATGTAGAACATTAGTAAAGGTAAAGATTTCCTCGGTCATGTCTGACTCTACTAGTGCTCATTTCTGTTTCTTAGCAAGAGAACCAACATTGTCTGGAGATTATTTCTGTGCTTATGTGGCCAACATGACATCATCTGGGAGTGCAGAGCTTGCAGTGAAATATGCTAGGAGATCACTAGTAGGTGGAAGCAAAGAATTAGAGACTTCATTATGTTTTTGCTTCCATTAATAGCTGTCCAGATATATTACAGCTCAGATATAATATGGCTATATTGGACTGCAAATGTATGATACTGAGGATAGGATGCAGAGAGAAAAAAATATCCTTGTTTTCCTATACAATATCTTGATATAACAAATTCATGAATTTACTTTGACACCTCTGGTTAATATAACTCAGAAAACGTATTTGGGGACTTCTGAGTGCAATTTTAATCCACGGCCCTCCCTAGACAACATTTCATTTGCAAACATTGTCGAATATATATAAGCTTGCATCACAACATCACAGATCCTTTCAGGCGCAAATGAGGAAGCTGGATTTTAACACACATTATTTATCTGATATCAACTTCTCTGTTTAAATGCAAGGAAAGTTGGGTGGAGTTCTATGATTTATTCTGTGCAAAGACTTGTTGAGCTGGGTTGGGCTGAGACTATCCTGTTTTAAATTCAGGATCACTCTAAAGGAAAGAATTTTAATGTATGTTTAGGATGCAGTTACATAATTGATGGTGGGTAGAAAGCATTTCGGCTTTTTATTTTAGGGGACAGGCTTGACAGAAAAAGATGTAATACACCATGAAATTTGGGTGGTGCTATCTGAGGAAGATCTGGGGGCAGAAAAATGGGCCCTGATTTGCGAACCCATGATTAGAGCATATTGTAGGAGCCAATTGCAGTTAATTCAATTATTAAGCAAACCTTAAGTGGATGGATTTACATTCTATGTTCAGAAAGTTGATTCACATCAATGAGTCCAGTTGATTCAAATTGACAAAAAATTGGGAGGGCATGAGCAAAAATCTGTTGAATTACTGAATTGATTTGGAGGCATTCAGTTCCCTTCAACTATGAATCAACTTCAATCCCCTGTTTACAGTTTTAAACAAGATTTAAACTCACTGGCAATTCAGTAGGGATAAGAAAAGTTCTACTTTGCCACCAATTATTGTGGATAATACTGAGATACAGACTCTGTGCAAAGCATCTGATTGGATAGAAAGCATTTCCCATGTTCCTGTTGCAATAATAGGGATAACGGCTCCACCCACTTTGAGTCTTCAGATCAATTACTCCATTCTAGGATTTTAATGAAGTAACATCTCAGGACCTGAGACTGGGGAAGGTTGTTTTAGAAGACAATTTAATCAATACAGCATTAGGACATGAAAGAACAAAATGTTCTCTTAAATGTTGACTGTAGTAAGAGGAAAAAAACCTAAATTTGAATATTTTTTCTATCCTGCAAGGAAAAACATATGAGGAATAGTACAATGTGTCATTTTCCTGGATGTGAGTTGCCAAATATTGGCATGTACTTATTTTTAGATAAAATGTAAGTAGAAGGATTTGTGTAAAACATAACCAAATATATTTAACATCAATCCTGAGGGGAGAAATACCTTAAAATATACAGCTTTAATTATATATTATACTATATCTATACAGACACATTGAAGAATAGATAATTAGATGTGTATGCAAATGACTGTATGTTTGATTCAAATACACCAATGTGATGCATAATTGAAGGGAAAATCTCTACTATAGCAAGATTACATGAAATACTGTGCGAGTAATATCATACATAGCAGCAAAGCAAAGTATTCTTCTTAACACACATCAAGTTTAACATCACACTGGTTTGGAAAAAGAGACAGCCTGGTTGGGGCTGAAACCAGTTTGTCAGGCACAAAGAATCAGGACTATAATTAGGGTGCAGCACAGAATATATTTTTCAAGTTTATATGCAAGAATCTAATCAATTAAAGTTCAACACTAAATTGGATCTAGATAAGGGTCAACTGAATTCAGGAGGGATTAGACTTGGATCACTGCTAGGAAGTTAATTTAAGATGATCTCTGCCCACCCCAATTCTGTCGGCTCTTCTCCTGCACACTCCTAACTAACTATACTTCAAATCATATGCTGCAAGTCCCTATGACAGCTCCAGGTCTACAGGGTTGAAAGTTGGCATGTTAGGCTAATTCCAACAGGGATGTTCATTGAGATAGCAATCCATGTTTGTGTTCAGGCCCCTCTCATTTCAGTTTCAACCCATTGTTGGTTACTTTGAGTTGATCAGCAAAATATCTTGAATTAGGAAGGCAGGCAACAGTGGCATCTGTTACCTAAGAGTAAGGAACTGGCATTCCAAGATTGCATTTGCAGAAGATATTTCACCAAGGATTGGAAGATCCATACCATTTTACCACTACCTCCTGCCCACTCCAAGGTTAGGGGGAAAAGGAAGAACCCTCTATGTAATAATATGTATATATTATTACATATGTAATAATATTACATATTGCATATATATATTACATATTGCATTTCATATATAATAATATGTAATGATGGTTAAATAAGCAACCATCTATGTCAAACAATTGGCAACTCCAAATCTCAACCAACCAATGCTCTGTCTTAAACATTGGCAAAAAAAATCAGAACACCGAGTACAAGCTGGGCGGATATGACTTCGTGCATGACCTTCACTCTGTCAAGGACCTTGGAGTACTCATTTCTAATGATCTAAGTGCCAGAGATCACTGTAACAGCATTGCCAAAAAGGCATTAATAGTTGTTAACCTAATCTTGCCAAACTTCTTCTCTGGTAATATTGTATTGCAAACTTGGGCATATAAAAACTTTGCTAGACCTATTCTCAAATTCAGCTCATCTGTCTGGAACCTGAACTGCATATCAGACATTAATACAATCGAGCGAGTCCAGAGATATTTCACGAGAAGAATCCTCCACTCCTCTGTTCGCAACAGAATACCTTATGCCACCAGGCTTCAAATTTTGGGCTTAGACAATTTATAACTACGCTTCCCTTGGTCTGACTTGAGCGTAGTACACAAAACTATCGGCTACAATGTCCTACTGTCAATGACTACTTCAGCTTCAACCACAATAATACGCAAGCAAACAATAGATATAAACTTAAGGTAAACCGCTCCAAACTCAATTGCAGAAAATACGACTTCCACAACAGAGTGGTCAATGCCTGGAATACATTACCTGAGTGTGGTTTCACCCCAAACCCCCACAACTTTAACTTTAAACTGTCTACTGTTGACCTCACCCCATTCCTAAGAGGTCTGTAAAGAGGGTGTGCATAAGCGCACCAATGTGCCTTACCTCCCTATCCTACTGTCCCTGTTTATTTGTATCCATTTCCTATATTCATAATCATGTTTATACTTATATCTGTTATCTTATACATGCGTGACAAATAAAATAAAATAAAAATAACAAAAATCTCAGGAAAAAGACTATTTATTGAATGACTTGACATATTGGCAATACAGAGAGGTTCAATTTGTCTTCCAGTTGCCTAACACAATCTGAGTGAACTTTATTTCTGTGTTTGCAGTTAAATGTTTTGGAGTTGCATTGTTTTGAGGATTTGTGTATTATAAAATGCTCTTTTTTGGCCTGGAGATGTATTCATTTGAAGATCTGGGATGAATGCATCATATTCCATTTTAATTGTTTTATATATGCCACAGGTTGAAAGTCTGTGCTTTGTTTATTTATCATATTTATGCTTTGCCTTACATGTGCTGAATTTTTCAACAATTTGTGGGTCTCTGCTTGTGTGGATGAACATGTCTGTTATTTCTGATACATGTATGATTTCCGATGAAATATATTTTCACTTTTTTGTCACACTGTATAATTTAAGTAAGTTATTTAGTGTTTTTGGCACATTTTTTCCCTCCTGGTTTCATCTTTTCTTGATTTTGTTAAAACAGGGTGGTAGAGAGGTCTCTAAAAGCATTTAGAACTCATGTCACAGCTGTGTCTGGGTTGACAGTATCCCCCCTTAATATGGGTACATGTGGAAATAGTTGCTTTTTTGCCTTTTATAAACTGTGAGCTTGATCACATTTCTAGTGCTAAGCAATGGTCCACAGCAACAGCTGATGGCTTCAAAATGGAGGGCCAACCAGGTGGGGAAATGCCCTTGCCTTTTTTACATGCCTGCCATTTTGAAGTCAGATGCCCCTGGCTCAGACTCTTAAATCTGGAAAGAAGGTTGTTTTGCATACCTTACAGATGTATTTTATCGTCCAGACTAAGTGTGTGAAATCACAAGCTTTGATCCCAGATGCTATTTTGATTCAATGCTCTGAAATGATGTTTCAAGGAAAGCTTTGTAAAATTCAAACACCCCTTTGAAAATCCCCACAGCTCTACAATACACCAAAATTTACTGTATAGGTGTAAACTGAGTGAAGCCTGAATAAAAATTCTTTATGGATTAAGAGATGAAATCCTGACCCGGTTTATTTTAGGGTGTACAGTTAATGTACTTGTATCTCTGGGAAAGCAGAGTAATTTATTTTACAAATTGCAATTTCAGAACATCCTTATTTTATAAACAATTATCTGTGATCTCCCTTTTACTTATTAGATGGATATCCCATCATTTAGGAGGTGTACACAATTCTCTTTCCTCCTATTTTCCATATAACAGGAATTCTGTGAGGCAGGTTGGACTCAGAGAGTGACTGGCTCACTCTACCTAGCCTAAGATAAGACTAGAACTCATATTTTACTAGTTTCTAGTTAAAAAACCTTAACTACTCATGAAATTGGCCCTTTCCTTTTAGTAAAATATGAGAATTATCAAGAGAATGAAGAAGTCTTAGCCGCAATGAATTCAGAGATAGAGAAGGTCCTAAAAGTCATGATATTTAGTTGGCAGGTTTTGTGTTAAATTTATATTATTGTGTGCCCTTTCAAGGAAATTGTGAAAGTCTCTGTGAGAATTCTACCACTTGTTTCCCCCAAAATAAGACCACCCTGGATAATAAGCCCAATTGGGCTTTTGAGTGCATGCACTAAAATAAGCCCTTTCCCGAAAATAAGCCTTCCCTGAAAATATTTAAATGCATGCACAGCCAGTTCCCGCCATTTCCTGGGGTGCAAACAACACCAGGTGAGGAGAGGGGGGAAAGGTACATAGTCCATGCACCCCACATGCCCTTATCTAATGGCTGCACCTGGAATGTTAGCCACCATGCTCCTTCTGTCACGCTAATGGCCATTGCAAAAAGAGCAAATTGTTTGGGAAGAAATGGAAGTAGTGACAGATTTTACTTCCCTGAGCTCCAGGATCACTGCAGAGGGGGACTGCAGCCAAGAAATTAAGGGACGCTTGCTCCCTGGGAGGAAAGCTATGGGAAATATAGACAGCATACTAAAAAGCAGAGGCATCACTCTGCCAACAAAAGTGCATATAGTCAAGGCTATGGTTTTTCCAGTTGCAATGTATGGCTGGGAAAGTTGGACCATAAGAAAGGCTGTGTGGCAAAGTATGGAGGCCTTTGAACTATGGTGCTGGAGGAGACTCCTGCGAGTTCCTTGGATTGTAAGGCAATCAAATCGGTCAGTCCTAGAGGACATCAACCCTGACTGCTCTTTAAAAGGCCAGATCCTGAAGAGGAAACTCAAATACTTTGACCACCTAATGAGAAGGAAGGACTCACTGGAGAAGAGCCTCATGCTGGGAAAGACTGAGGGCAAAAGAAGAAGAAAGGGAGACAGAGAATGAGGTGGCTGGATGGAGACACTGAAACACTAGGCATGAGCTTAAATGGACTCCAGCAGATGGTAGAGGACAGGAAGGCCTGATGAAACGTTGTCCATGGTGTCATGATGGGTCGGACATGACTTTGCAACTAACAACAACACATATCTGAACAACCATTTCAATTTTCTTCCTTTTCACTTCTTCCTTGCTCACTCCATATAGCCCCAAAGTTTTGAACAATGAAAGAGACCATCAGGAAAACGGCTTGCACGTTTAGTTTATATCCCTATCCAGACACTGAGCATCTGAGGCTTTGAATGGAAGCCCGTCATCCTCTGCCAGTGTGTGCATGCTAGCTACACCATGAGAAATAAGGGAAATGTGTATAAGTTGCCAGTAGGAGAAACTTTCTTTGTCCAAAGCCTGGCTCTTTGTATTCTTAAGAAATAGTCCTTGTGAAATACAATTGCAAGAATGTTACTGACAATAGCAGAGCATAAATAGCAGAGGAATCAATTAGATTAAGGGGATCTGAGCTTGCACATTTCTCTGTATAAGAATGAAACTGGGTGCTTGTGTATAAGTTGGCAAGGTTTCTATTTATATGCAAATAGGGAATTGTGTCTCAGGGAACAGCTGGAGTTTTGGAGAAAGTCATTACCAACAGGTATATTTTTTTCTCTCTTCAAATCAAAGCTCTTCTTTAAATTATGTCTCACTAGTCTTCTACAAGCATTGGGATAATGACTCTCTCTTGCATTTTAAGAATACATGGGCGTGTGCATGCACAGGGATGAAAAAACAGAGGAACACAAATGAGGAACAGAGTCAACAATATTTTAGACATTCATGGAGCTTCTGTAGAAACACATTGGTGGGATACTACATTCTAGAAGGAAAGAGAAACTCATTCTAAGGGTTTACTTGGATCTGGTATCTTTATATTAGAATAGAATAGAATAACAGAGTTGGAAGGGACCTTAGAGATCTTCTAGCGCAACCCCCTGCTTAGGCAGGAAAGCCTACACCACTTCAAACAAATGGATATCCAACATCTTCTTAAAAACTTCCAGTGTTGGAGCATTCACAACTTCTGAAGGCAAGTTGTTCCACTGATTAATTATTCTAACTATCAATAAATTTCTCCTTAGTTCTAGGTTGCTTCTCTCCTTGATTAGTTTCCACTCATTGCTTCTTGTTTTACCCTCAGATGCTTTGGAGAATAGTTTGACTCCCTCTTCTTTGTGGCAACCCCTGAGATATCGGAACACTGCTATCATATCTCCCCTAGTCCTTCTTTTCATTAAACTAGACATACCCAGTTCCTGAAACCGTTCTTTTATATGTTTTAGCCTCCAGTCCCCTAATCATCTTTCTTGCTCTCCTCTGCACTCTTTCTAGAGTCTCCACATCTTTTTTACATTGTGGCGACCAAAACTGGATGCAGTATTCCAAATTTGGCCTTACCGAGGCATTATAAATTGGTATTAACACTTCACATGATCTTGATTCTATCTCTCTGTTTATGCAGCCTAGAACTTATATACTACAGTTAATTTTATACATCTATATGTATGGGTGTGTTTGTATTCAACCATATATGTTGTGTGTGTGTGTGTGTGTGTGTATGTGTGTATAAATCCTACAATTATGATGTTAATTTGCAATTTTCTAGAACTGTAAATCGAAGGATTATTGCATTTGAAAAAAAATCAGTTCAATGGAGCAACATGCTGTGTAAATACATATTACCATTCCAGGCCTGTTTCAAAAGAACATATATATTTTTTCAGATGAAATGGCATTATTTCTTTACTTATATATATATTTTCAGAGTGTCACATGTGCGGATACAGGGATGGATAGACAGATATTTGGAGAGCTGATTGCCAGAGGCATGTGAAATGGGGCCGCTTTGTGAGAACTCCTGAGAGATTCAGAAGTGCAGCACCACTCAAAGAAAGGTTAGGCTACCACGGCGAGAGAAACATGGGCTCACCAGCGTTTGAATGACCTATTCAGGGAACAACAGCAGTAGAGAGGAAATTGGCATTTTATCAACAGAGTGAAGTACAGTGTAAATGGCCCTTGGAAATTCTCCACCGAATATGCGAAGAGGGAATTTGGTAGGGCACGGAGAGTCTCTCTCCAAGGTTTTCACAAGGTTAGAACACAAACAATGTTTTTGAGGAAAACCCCATGGGAAGAGTTTCGTATCTCCCTCCCAAAATTAAATGGAAGGCTGAGGAGTGAAAACGGGATTTCCCCACAAACTCCTTAGACACCGTATCTTCCCCTGAAGCAATACTAGAGAATTGTCTGCCATGTTGGGGGGGGGTTGTCAGGTGGGAAAGCCCCTGGGTGCACAATTGCTGCATTTTACATTTCAAATGTTGGCTACAATATTGATTATAGTTAACATGAGGGTTTGATGATTCTTAGGAGACAGGGGTATAGGTACCTTTGCCCCTGCCTTCAAGTTTTGTTTTGTTTTTTTGCTCTTCACCTGTCATGGAATTCCATCAAGTTCTTTTTTTTTAATGTTTTATTTATTTTATTTCTAATACTTTTCATCTCCATCAGACAGTGTGTGAACTGGGTACAATTATTTGAGAATTCATAGTTACTTCTCTCCAGAGTAACATTTTCTCTTCTTATATCTCCTCCTTCCTAACTTCTGTTTCTGTTCTCTAGCCATTGATAAAATACATCACACGCAGCGGTGGGTTCCGGATCCCATTGCAACTGGTACGGTGCAACGGGGCTGGGTGAAAACCACAAGCACACGCACATACCTACCGCTCAGGCACCGTACACTCCGTGCACATGCGCAAATGCCCCGATTTGCTCAAATGGCAGAAAGAACAATGGGCGGGCTGGTGGGCCCTCCGGAGCACCGTAATGGAACAGTACCTGGTGCTCCCAGCAGGCACCGGTATGCCCATACCAGGGTGTACCAGTCGTATCCCACCACTGATCCCATGTCAAAAAATATTCAGTTTCTTCTCTATCCTTCATAATAAGCGTTAATCTATGCATTTCTGTGAATTCCATTATTTTCTGAATCACCCTCTCATTTGACAGGATCTCTTCAGTCTTCCACTGTTGCGCAAATACAATCCTAGCCACAGTCAGTATGTGTAGAATCAAATATATAGATTTTTTTTGTCATATTTTTCTGGTAGGGTGCCCAATAGAAATGTCTCTGGTCCCAGTTCAGTATGCTTTTTTGTAATTTTTTCCAACCAGATATGTATTTTTGACCAGTATTTTTTAGTTTTGGGACATGTCCACCACATATGATAATATGAACCCATGTTTGGTAACATTTCCAACATTTGGCTGATCTATCTTTGTACATTCTAGACAACATTGCCAGTGCAAAGTGCCATCTATAAAACATTTTGTACAAGTTTTCCTTATATGCAGTCAACGTCAAGTTCTTTCAAAAACCTAGATTCTCACAGAACATAGTTTGGAAAACCCTTCTCTTCTATATCAGTGGTCTCCAACTTTGGCAACTTTAAGACCTGTGGACTTCAATTCCTAGAGTTCCTCAGCCAGCTTTGCTGGCTGAGGAACTCTAGGAGTTGAAGTCCACAGGTCTTAAAGTTGCCAAGGTTGGAGACCACTGTTCTATATAATCTGGAGTGGACTGTGAGGTCTTCTACTGCCATTCTGGAGACTTATTAGCATGGGTCCACAATTAAACAATCTAAATTTGCAAAAAAAAAAGAGGTCATCCAAGTGGTGTGTGAAAATGGATAGGGGAACCCTTGCCTTCAAATGAAATTGATTGGTTGATGAAGTGCAATCAAGTCAACTGTCAACTCTTAGTGACCCCAAAGGTTTCCTCCCTAACGATCTGTCTCCAACTTCAGCTCTTCCAATGGTGCCCCCATCTCCATTGAAATGGAGTCCATCTATCCTGATGGTTGTCCTCCTCTTCTCTATCGTTCCTAGCATCACAGCCTTGTCTAAAGAACTAGATCTTGACATAACACCTCCAAAGTAGGATTATTTGAACCTGGTCATTTGTGCCTCAAATGAGAACTCTGGACTGATGTATTTGATGCTAAAAAAAAGGAGGTGGGTGTTTTAATGGGTTCATACAGGGAACATTTCACCCCTCCCTCACAAGCCATGTTTTTGTTCTGACCTAGGCTTCACAAGAGCATGAAGCAAACTCCTTGTCCCAACAAAAAAACCTTTTATTAATTGAATAAAAATTACTGCTCATTCACATCCAACAAAATCTTTCAAGGGAGGATTTACAGTTACAGACCTTATCTGGCTTAGAGAACTGACAGGCCAATATCTGCAAAACTTGGCAAGGAGTCTCAGAGAGTCACAAACCAATTAAGGAAACTAATTGTCTCCTTCAAACTCCACTCTCCTTTTACTCCTCTTTTATTTTCTCTGGGAGGAGCCATTCATCATCCACCTCCCTACTTACTCCCAAGTAGACCACTGTTCTTTAACTGTTCTCTTCATCTGGCAACTGCACATGCACATACTGGGAACAGGCTCCAGCTGTTCATCTGCCTCACTGATGTCTGATTCTGAAGGCAGCTGATAACTGGCACATGGCTCTGGCCCCCTCTCTGCCTCCGACACAGAGCCCTTATCAGAGCCTTCCCCAGACTCCAGGACTGGCCCATGTTCCTCCCCAACCTACTCACTGTCCGAATCTGCTGCCAGCTCTGCTGGCGGCCACAACAGTTTTTAAGGCTATCACTCTTACCTCATTCTTGATGCCACAAATGAGACACATCTCTCTGCCATGTAAGTCAGTTAAAGTCAATTCCCTGTTTCCTTTTCTAAATAGGAAGTAGCTGGCCCTCCAAATCACTGCATAATAACTGGCCCAGTTAGGCATTTCTAGAAAAAACTCAGACTTCAGAAAACATTTAATTTTATATCTTTTATCTTTATTAGTCCCCCAGTTTAAAGCCAGACTGATCTAAAAGTCCACTTAGTCACTATGAATAATGAATGGATAATCAAGATGGAAGGAAGATGTTTGCAAATTAGCATCCATTCAGCCCATCTATCTGTGGCTTTGTACAACTGGTGCAATGCAAACGGAGGTGATTTATACTGTAAGAGTGCGGGAGGGGGAGAAGCTTTTTTTTTAAAAAAGAATTGAAAGAAAGTAGAGTAGGCGGATTGGAAATTAATAGTATGAAGCTGTCGGAAGGCATTTTAATCAAAATGGAAGCTAGGCAAATCTAAACACGTCTTGATGGCAACAGAGTCTGCCTTGTGAATTTCAGTCACAGGGGCTTCAACTTTCAAATGATACAAACAATTCCAAGGCTTTCTTGTTAGTTTTCTTTGTGAAGTTAGTCAATGTGAAATTGGTTTTGATGCCTGGAAAAGTTGCAAAAAAATAAAATAAAATGTAATGCTTTAAGTTTAAGGGATCCAGATACTCATTATACTGCAGCTGTGCATAAGAATATCTTGATAGTTCCTGCTTAGTTACAAATCAAGCAAACAAACAGAAAAACCATTTCAGAAAATATGAGAGGCTGGGCAAAGAGCTCAACTCTTCTTTCGTTAGTTAGTTTATCTCAGATCTTCACAATTTCAACTGCTGTTACTGCTTTGCTTCTCTGTCTAAGTCTTAAGAAGACAAAATATCCTGGTTCTTTAGTTGATTTGTGTTAACATCCCAACACAGTTTGATTCCTAAAACAATTCTAGTAACTTGGAAGGAATATTTTTTGGCAAGAAAGCAAGAAATGGGATCAGTACAGGACAACTTTTTAAAAGCAAGTAAATTAAAGTTTTAAAGGATTTCCATTGCAAATCCTACTGGGTATTCCAATGAACTTCAGAACAATACAATGTCATAAAAAATGAAAGATGTTTGCATTTGTCTTTTGTCTCTTCTGGAACAACAACAAAAAAAAAGATGTTCAGCACTGAAAGTTTAGTGAAAATACCAGCAGTTGTGTTTTAAAAGATGTATAAATTGGGATAATTTTTATTTTATAAAGCTGTAGCAGAAAATCCATGTTTTGGAGAATGAAAATACAGATAGAATTAGGTTAGGGGCCAACTAGAGGAGGGTTGAAGACACAAACACAAAGACAGCAGATTTTGTTAAACCAAAATGGTTAGAAATCATGGTGTTGTCTTTGAGGAGTTATGAGGGCCAGGAAGAAATAATGAAAAAGACAGAATTGTTGACAATTCAGAAAATATAGAAAAAGTTGGGAGATTAGATATTTTCCCACTAATATGAACACACTATTTTTTTTAATAGAATGGAATAGAACAGAATAGAATTCTTTATTGGCCAAGTGTGATTGGAGACACAAGGCATTTATCTTTGGTGCATATGCTCTCAGTGTATATGAAGAAATATAAAATACATTAATCAAGAATCATAAGATGCAACACATAGTGATAGACATAGTACTAGGAAACAAATAAAACAATATAAATTGTAAAGATACAAGCTACATGGCTATAGTCATAAGTGGGGAGAGATAGGTACTAGGAAGGAAGAGAAGAATAGTAATATAGTCTTAGTAGATAATACGTCAGTGTTGTGGGAATTAATTGTTTAGCAGAGTGATGGCATTCAGGGAAATACTGTTCTTGTGTCCAGTTGTTCTGGTGTGCAGTGCCCTATAGCGTCGTTTTGAGGGTAGAAGTTGGAACAATTTATGACCAGGATGTGAGGGTCTATAAATATTTTCACAGCCCTCTTTTTGACTCTTGCAGTCCATCCTCAGTGGAAGGCAGGTTAGTTGCAATTGTTTTTCCTGTAGATCTGCAGAAAAAAAGATTTTCATCCCTATTCTTTCTTACAATCATTTCCCCTACTGAATAAGGACAATCTGCCAGCTCTCTATGAATCCATAATATTTAAGATGCTTCAATTTGAACACCTAACATTGCAAATCTAAGAGTTTCATCCATCCAAAAAGGATAAGGAGTCATTTCGGTGTTTCTCACCTCTCTCTCAGTGCCAGGTAAAATGCAAATTGTAGAGGATGGCAGATGGGTCAGGCAAGGCAAAAGGCCGAATCAATATGGCCTTCCAATTTAGATGATTTCTTAATGAATCTGGGCATCAGCATCTGGAAGGCGCCGCAAGGACGTCCCATGTGTCAGATACAATTACATTGTGTAATTTGTGCCAGCTGGGTCATAACATACATTCCAAACAATATATAATTTATATCATTTGTGTAACAACATAATGATGCATTTGACCTCACTTGCCAACCCTCCACCCACACCGACAGATCCAGAAGACTAGACTCATAAACAGTTGACAAAACAAAACACACTGTATCTGTTTAAGTACTTAAACCTAACAGAAATATTACCCCGGAGGAAATTACAGAGGGATTCTTTGGCACTGCATAGATTTATCTTTTATCAGACGTTTAAAATCACAGAGCATTTACCAAAAGGAGTTGTGGGTGCTTCATCACTGGAGATTTTAAGAAGAGAGTGGACAACCACTTGTCTGAAATGGTATAGGGTCTCCTACTCAGAATTGGATGAGAAGACCTCCAAAGTCCCTTCCAATTCCATTATTCTGAGTTTTCAACTCATTTCAAGCAATGAGTACTTTGGTTCATTTAATTAGATTCTCAGTTATCCAGGTCATGGTTGTCCCAAAGGTGCTTTTGCTGGAGGCAACTGGACATTTGCTTCTCATCCAAGAAGCTTCTTCAGCTCTGATAGGATAGTGGGGAATGGAAGGATTTATATTAGCTGTCTGCAAGGAATATAAATCCTTCCATTCCCCATTATCCTGTCAGAGCTGAAGAAGCTTCTTGGATAAGAAGTGAGACATCTTCAAAGGAAAAAAAAACCCAAGACAGTCCAGTTGCCTCCAGAAAAAGCACCTTTGGGTCATTTAATTAGATGTTTTCTAGGAAATTACTACCTATAGTAGTTCCTATTTAGAGCCTTTCCTCATTCCTTTATATGATCACTCATCTAAACTATATCTCTGAATGTATTTATTTTGTTCAAAATCTACAGCATCATTGAGACTTTCAGAAAGTACAAAAATTGATGAATTTCTAAATTATGATTTGTGCAGTACATGGGGATTGCAGATTAAGCACTGGCTTTGTCCATTCTACCACCATTTTTCTAAACAAATTTTTCTAAACCATTTTTCTAAACAAGGTGGCGCAGTGGTTAAAAAGCAGCACTGCAGGCTACTGCTAGATCAGCAGGTCAGCGGTTCAAATCTCACCGGCTCAGGGTTGACTCAGCCTTCCATCCTTCCGAGGTGGGTAAAATGAGGACCCAGATTGTTGGGGGCAATATGCTGACTCTCTGTAAACCGCTTAGAGAGGCCTGAAAGGCCTATGAAGCGGTATATAAGTCTACTGCTATTATTATCTAATGTAAATAAGAGCTGATTGTATGTTTTTATGCAAGTTTATTTGATTTTAAAACCCAAACATCTTTTCTTCCCTTGTGAAAGAAATTGCTGCATAGTCTGAATTTTTCTTTTGGGACAAATTATTTTTCTCCTATTGGCATAAACTGCAACAATCAATTAAAAACACACACTCACCTTTCCATCTTAAACTCATATTGACACATAACACAACATTCCCTTCAGCACGAACAAATTTAAGGTAAAATATGTTCTTCATTGGCACAAAAAACATATCTTTGTATGAGATAAGAATGGTAGCATGCATTTTCAAATAAAACTGACTTTCTTGTTGGCCAACAGCCATTTTTACTGCATATTTGTCAGCCTGTTTCTGATTATGGCAGCTAAGAAGGTTTTCTTCCATTTGGTTTCATATGTGGGGAGTCTCAATCCCATGTTGTGCTCTTAAAACATTTCTAGATCAATCCATCAAAGCTTGGTAACAAAGATACTGCAAAGTTGCCCCAATTTTTCTCCACATCAGCTCAAAATGTCCAGTTCGTGGCTAGAAAAACCTGCTTTTTCTGATTTCCCTAAACCATAGTTTAGACTGCTAGTGTGAATGTAAGATAGCAATAGGAATGTTGAGGTTGAGAGGTCTATCCTTCCTTCATCCCAGTCTCGAACAATCTCTTATGTTCTTCATTTCTTGGAATGCAACTGTACCTCAACATAATATTATAGATAGAAACTATATGAGTAACACAAAACACCCAGTCTTTTATTCTTCTTTTCGCAGACATCCCCCAAATGCCAAATTTCCAGGAAATCCTAATGAATTTGACCTTTCAGCTCAATCTTTAGAATATTGATTGTTGATATTGAGCTCTTTGTCTCAATGTCTGGACTGCATTTTGGCTGTTTTTTGGCGTTCTTCCTTTTCTCTCTGTTCTCTGTTGGCCCTGGATTATTTAATTATGATTCATGCTTTGGATTCCGGCCACTGAGTCCAGAGCAAAAAAAAGGATAATCTTGTCCTCTGAAACAATAGATCAATTGCCATGTATTTGCCAGCTCCACAGTGTAATGGAAACCATCATTGATGGACTTTACAACAAGGATCCCTGAAGTTTGTGCTTCAGAGTCACATTTGACTCTTGGACAGGACCATCGTCCACTCTCAAATTAACTGCTATAAAAAGAGTTAGCCAGAAGCACTGATTTATCGGAGTAAGATAAAACACAATTGTTTATCCTGGCTTATCTTTGCCCTTCTTCCTAGGCAATGGGGTCATTGCCAAGCATAACTCTGGACTATAAGTTTTTATTTTGTTAACAAATCTCCTGGATTCCTTTGGCATCCAGAGACAATAGTAATGCATAATGGAAATAATGGCACATAAAAGTAAACATTAAGTAGGGACAGGGATCCTGATAAACGCCAAAGGGACTTTTTCCTGAGACATCAACACTCCAGTTGGAGACCTCAATTATAGAGAAACACCATAACAGCACTTCAAAAATGGTAAATTTTGGGTCAGAAAGTGGAAGATATTTTCCTGAGCATCACATATAGTCATATCTAGGTCCTCCTTTTTTGATTGCCCTAGAAGAGAAAGGAAGAGAGAAAGAGAAGGAGGAGGAGGAAGGCAGGAGGGAGGGAGGGAGGGAGGAGGAGCTAGAGAGAGAGAGAGAGAAGGAGGAGGAGAGAGAGAGAGAGAGAGAAGGAGGGAGAGAGGGAGGGAAGAGGGGAGAGAGATAATGAGGGAGGGAGGCAGAGACAAACAGAAAGAGAGGGAGAGCGATAGAAGCATTAGTAATGAGCCAATCAGGCGGAGGATAGAAACTTATCTAAGTTTAAAAAGCAAAATATAATATTGACTGATGCTGGAGGGCAAGGCTTCCCAAGATGGGGGGAGCCAGCCTACACCTGATGATCAGAGTAACACCACCGCTGGTTTAAACCCACTAATCTGCATGCTGCTGATAGCAATTTTTTCTTCCTTTTGTCTTAATTGTGACTGCCTCAGAAGGCAAAGTAGAAAGAGAAAATCGTTCAGAGACTAGTAGACAAATCACAGGGCTCCCAAAAAGCTGCCAGCTTTTATCTGCAGAAAGGGAAAGGCTTCCATCATGACTGCATCTGATTCCTTTTCCACAAACTTGAGAACACTTCCTGCTCTTAGATATGGAAAGATCTTGAAAATGGTACACAAACATCCTATCTTGGTAAAGCATCAGTTATGACCAGCTCGGATTAGGTAAAGTCACCAGTCAAAATTTCATTGGCATTTGCCAAAACGGCTATGAGAAAGAGCTAGTTGTATGCTTTCGTGTCATAACAACAGCCAAATAATTCACAAAAGAACCAGATCACTGTCTTGTAAGATGTTCTTTCTTTTTATTTCCACCTTTGAGATGATAAAGGAAGGATGTCTCTTGCAAGACTATAACTCCTAACAGCCCAACCAATCTAGCAAGGCTGAGAATTATAAGGAACTTTAGTTGAGCAATATAGAGAGGATTATATATTCCTGATCCTGGGAAGTATCCTTTTCTGCATTATACATCAGCTTTGGAAGCACCTGGGAAAAGATAGAATAGATGGAATAGAATTCTTTCTTGACCAAGTGTGATTAGACACACAAGGAATTTGGTGCATATGCTCTCAGTTTGCATAAAGAAAAATAAAATACATTCATCAAGAATCAGAAGATGCAACACTTAGTGATAGTCATAGGTTACTAATAAGCAATCAAATTATACTAGGAAGCAAATAAAAATATACATTTTAAAGATACAAGCAACATGGTTATAGTCATAAGTGGAAAGAGATAGGTACTAGGAAGGAAGAGAAGAAGAATAGTAATACTGTCTTATTAGATAATATGACAATGTGGTGGAAATTGATTGTTTAGCAGAGTGATGGCATTTGGGGGGGGGGAACTGTCCTTGTGTCTAGTTCTTCTGGTGTGCAGTACCCTATAGCATCATTTTGAGGGTAGTGGTTGAAAAGATGTCGAAACGACTTTGAAAGTTGAAAGAGAACTTGGACAAGATTCCTTCTATGAAAAATACAATCTGGAGGAGTCTATCATCATTCATCACTTTCCTTCTTACTCTTGTCTTGAGTATCAACAAATATGGTACTCCTCTGGTATAAAGCAGTAGAGCAACGTAGCATTGGCTGAGATTCTATATTGTAGAAACTAATTCTAAAGCATTTGAAAGCATGTTTGGACATTTCAAAAGAGGACTGGGGACAGAAAAAGTTTCAGATATGGAGTAATTTTTCCAAACCTTTTAAATAACTGGTTATCCATCCATTCATCCACCCACCCACCCACCCATCCTCTGTCTCTGCTTTCCTTCACCTTTGCCTAATGATGATTGCAACTTCAGCAATTTGTGAGATGCTTCAAAGAGAGCTCTTGACAAATCTTCCCTTTGTACTTTGAATAGGTTGTACAATAAAAAACTGAGAGGCCAAGGGGGAAAAGTGTATAGACTTAACAAACCTCCCTCTGATATGCAGCTAGTTTATCATTCTGTAATTGTGGCAGTAATACAGTGAGATGTTCCACCACAGGTGGAAACGGAGACACCCAGAAACCTGATTCTACATAGGAAGCATGGCTGACCAGTAATGATGAATTTCTAAAGGATTATGAGAAACTCCATTTGTAACCTGTAGACCTGCATAATGGTATGGAAAAGAGACTTTATATATGGTGTCCACTGAAAATTAAACAAGACTGAAGGCATTGCCTTATGACTATTGCAAGTGGTCATTTAGGCCAGCGTTCTGCAACCTTTCTGGGTTGGCGGCCCAGCGCAGAGAGGGAGAGAGGATGGTTTTGCATAAGGGGCAGGCGTACATGCACACAAACTCACAGCTTTATTTGTGTTAGCAGCAGGCAAAGCATGGCTACTGCTTGCACAATTGGGATGTGAGCACCCGTGCCCTCCACTTGCAGGTTGTGGATCCCTGATTTAGGCCTTCTCTGGCCAAAAGGGTATGGTTATATTAACCATACTTAAAATCTTCTTTACTTGGGTTTGCAGATGAGGCTCACAGAGGCATCATTTGGAAGGCAAAAAGATTTATCAGTAAAATAATTACATATTTGGCTTTTAATCTGATTACTCTATTTACTCTATTTAATATGTGTGCAGTTTAGAGTCGATTATGATTGGAACTGCATACTAAGTACAGCAAATAAGTACCAAGTTTTTTGAAGCACAAACCGAGAGAAGAGATAGATAGATTGTGGGGGAAGCAAATCATCCAACATCCTCTACCCATGTATTTCCGTGCTCCCAAAGTTCTTTAGGCTCCTCCGTGGCTACAATTAACATGTCTTCTGTTCTACTTGATAAAAGTACCATGTTTTCTATCCTAGAAGACCGAGATCAGGGGTGTCAAACTCAAGGCCTGAGGGCTGGATCTGGCCCATGGGGTGCTTAGATCTGGCCCAGCGGTCAGCCCTGGAAACAATGAAGGTCCAGCCTGCAGTGCCTCTAACATCTAAAATGGAGCCCGCAAGGTGTCCCAAGCTGGCACAGGGTTGCAGGGGGTCATCACAGCCAAAAACGGAGTTGGGAGCCCATTTTTTGCTGGCAGAGTGCTTGGGCCACCACAGGCACCTCCGACATGAGTGATGTTGATCTGGCCACATCCACCCTGGTCACACCCACCCAGCCCTCCCCCATGTCACACACAATCCTGATGCTGCCTTCAATGAAATCAAGTTTGAACCCAACCCCCCGACCTAGAAGAATAGCACCAGCGATAGCTCTTAGACTTAGATACCATTTCATAGTGCTTTACAGCACCCTTTAAGCAGTACACAGAGACAGCATATTGCCCCCCAAAATCTGGGTTCTCAACCTTGGAAGGTTGGAAGGCTGAATCAACCTTGAGATGGTCAGGATCGAACTCCTGGCTGTGGGCAGAGAGTTAGCCTGCAATACTGCATTTTAACTACTGCACCACCACAGTTCTTGGTAACCTTGATTTACAGTAGGGTTTTGGGAAACGAGATCAAGTGTCCCTGCCACGCATCACATAGGCACACTGCCAGCCTTGACGAGCTGATTATAGGTAAGGGAAGGATCTCTATATAGCAAGACGCAAAATCAGAGTGAAATTACAACAAGAGATCTGTTAACTACAGGTTGTTCTCGGCTTATGACCCCAACTGAGCCCAGAATTTATGTTGCTAAGTGAGAAATGTGTTACATGGGGTTTTGCCCCATTTTATGAGTTTTCTTGCCACATTTATTAAGTGAATCACTGCACTTGTTAAATTAGTAATACGGTTATTAAGTGAAACTGGCTTCCCCGTTGACTTTGCTTCTCAGAAGGTTGCAAAAAGGAATCACATGATCAGGGTGGGTTTACTGCCGGCATCACTGCCGGTACAGCACACAAAAAAATGTGTGCCGTGGACATCAGTATTTGCACTTAAAAAGGTCTGTGCATGCACACAACATTAGAAAAGGGGGAAAATACATTTTTGCAATGAAGATTGTTCTGAGCATGTGCAGAATCAAAAATGAAGATGGCGGTGCCAAAGATAGAACAGGTTCAGGGGCATGGCAGGCCAAGTGACTCCCTACTTGGCTGAACCAGTCTGAACCGGTAGGAACCCACCTCTGCACATGACCCTGGGACACTGCAGTTGTCAAGCAGTTGAATGTAAATCACGTGACTATGGAGATGCTGCAAGGTCATAAATGTGAAAAATGGTTCATAAATTGGATTGGATTTATTACATTTATATGCCACCCTTTTCCCCGAAGGGGACTCAGGGCGGCTCACAATTCAATCAGGGAAGGGGGTACAGACAGGGGGATAAAAAGACGAGACATAAAAATACAACATTTAAAAACACACAACAACCATACCATTCGAGAAGGGGGGCAAGAACTCTTTAGCCCCAGGCCTGTCGGAACAGCCAGGTTTTAAGGGCTTTGCGGAAGGCCTGGAGGGTGGTGAGGGTTCGAATCTCCATGGGGAGCTCATTCCAGAGGGCCGGAGCAGCTACAGAGAAGGCTCTCCTCCGGGTAGTCACCAGTCGGCGTTGGCTGGTGGATGGAATTTGGAGGAGGCCTAATCTGTGGGATCTGATCGGTCTATTGGAGGTAATTGGCAGCAAGCGGTCTCTCAAGTACCCAGCTCCAATACCATAAATCACTCTTTTTCAGTGCTGTCATAGCTTCAAACGGTCACGAGCTGTTGTAAGTTGAGGACTACGTGTATTCCAATATATAAACGTTTGATAACATCCTATATCCAGGTTTTTTATGGCACATTATTTCTTCTTGCTTGTTATTGTTGTTAGTCACTATTACACCACCTTTCCAGTAAAGTTAGTTTTTTCCACTGGGTGTTATTCAATTGCATAATGTTAGAAACATGTGCAGTTTTAAAAGTCCCCCATTGCATTACCAAGCAATGAGGTTGAAAATAAAGTAGATAAAGGTTACATGTTGGAATGCTCGGATTGCTTAAGCATTCATTCTTCTGTCTCCTTTCCTAGAATTGCCCTGGAAAGAATATTAGGTAATTGAAGCCAGTTATAGATTTATCTCATGTATTTTTTTAAATGTATTTTAGGAGTACTGGATAAACAGAGTTGATATATGTTTCATTCCTGCTAAAAATTTGAAGCAAAATGAAAATTAAGGCTTTGTGAAAAATTAAATAAGCCTCTTTAATATTGAAAAAAGGACTTAAAAGAGATTTAAAATATATAACATGTGTAATTATTTGAATTTTTCACAAAATGAGTGTGGGTGCCATTTAAAGAAGCAAACAAAAGTTATTTCTCTTTGTCATAAAATCTCAGCTAATGATGGGGAGATGGTGGAATTGCCCCATCTCATGAAGAGCAAATCTAGACAGCATACTAAAAAGCAGAGATATCACCCTGCCAATAAAAGTGTGTATAGTCAAGGCTATGATTTTTCCAGTTGCAAGGTATGGCTGTGAAAGTTGGACCATAAGAAAGGCTGGGAACCAAAGAATTGACTCCTGCCAAAATGCAATATGGGAGGGAAAGGATAGCTACCATTGAGTTGACTACTTAACTTCCATGTTTTGTCCTGAAAGCTTATGATTGCTTTCTCTTCTGTGGTCTCAACCCAGGTCCCCCAAAAAGTTTTTTTTTTTTTGGTGGATGTTGAAATGAAAGTTATATGGGCAGCTCAAAGAGAAGGAGGAGGGCACAAACCTAAAGAATTTCAGGAAATGGCTCTTTTCCTAATAATCCCCTTTACCTGCATCAAAGCTTTTGGACACATTATATTCATATCCCTTGGACTGCAAGGTGATCAAACTGGTCAGTCCTAGAGGAGATCAACCCTGATTGTTCTTTAGAAGGCCAGATCCTGACGATGAAACTCAAATACTTTGGTCACCTAATGAGAAGGAAGGACTCACTGGAGAAGAGCCTAATGCTGGGAAAGATGGCAAAAGAAGAAGGGGACAACAGAGAAGGAGGAGGATGGATGGAGTCACTGAAGCACTAGGAGTGAGTTTAAATGGACTCCATAGGATGGTAGAGGACAGGACGGCCTGGAAGAACATTGTCCATGGGATCGCAGATATAACTTCACAAATAACAACATGAAGAACAGCAAAGGGAACAGGACACAGAGGCCCCTGTAGCTATTCTTATCTTAGATATGCATAAAGTACAGTTTGCAAGTTGAGTCTGATTCCAGGAGATTTCATGGACATGGATAAGAATGTTATCTTGGCAACACTTCATTGGTTATTTGACATCACCTTGTTTGATGAGGTCTATAACACTGATACTGAATATGGTTTTGATGACTATGATGTAAAAAAGATGTTGAGACTCTAGAAAGAGTGCAGAGAAGAGCAACAAAGATGATTGGGGATGGAGGCTAAAAGATAGAAAGTGTTGCTGGAATTGAGTATGTCTAGTTTAATAAAAAGATGGATTAGGGGTGACATGATAACAGTCTTCCAATATCTAAGAGGCTGTGACAAAGAAGAGGGGGATCAATTTATTCTCCAAAACCACCTGAAGGCAGGACAAGAAGAAATGGATGGAAATGAATTAAGGAAAGAAGTGACCTAGAACTAAGGAGAAATTTCCTCATGAAAAATTAACCAGTGGAACCACCTGCCTCCAGAAGTTGTGGCGCTCCCACACTGGAGGTTTTTAAGAAGAGATTGGACAGCCACTTGTCTGAAATGGTATAGAGTTTCCTATCTGAGCAAGAGGTCGTACCAGAAGACCTCCAAGGTCTCTTCTAACTCTGTTTTTCTATCATTCTGATATTTTGTGGATAGCTGATATCCAAGAACAAAGCAGCCCTGATCCTATTTAGCTTCCCCAATAAAGTTGGTCAAATACTGTCATTGATCATTGACATAAAAAATGGTTAGTCAGGCACTTCTATGTCTGTCTGTCTGTCTGTCTGTCTGTCTGTGTGTGAGAGAGAGAGGGGGAGAGAGAGAGAGAGAGAGAGAGAGAGAGAGAGAGAGAGAGAGAGAGAGAGAGAGAGAGAGAGAGAGAGAGAGAGAGAGAGAGAGAGATCCAAGCAGTAAATTTCTTTTTATAGCTAAATCAATATGTTCTTTGATTTCCATTCTGATCTCAGTTTGATCCATGGTGATATTCCTATGACATTTTTATTATCGTTACACAGCTGGGGAATTTTCTTTCCTACCTGCCCAGCTGTTGCCACAGCATTTCACCCCCCAAATAATGTTCTTTTGAGGTTGAATATTGATGTGGCTCCCATGGAGCTCTATCCATCCATGAACGTTTCCAACTCATTCTCCAATGGAAGCGCACCACACTACAGATGGCCCAAATAGTTTTCAATAGGAGTTTTGAACCTCTGTCTGCGCTGAAGGTAACACAACAATTGGAACTGGAAGAAAAGCTCTAAATAACCACACTGGGATTATCTAATATTGCTGAAGCTCGATCCATGCGGGTGTTAAGGCAACTGTTAAGACAGCAGCTAATTTTTAAACACGTTTGATTCCTGCTGGATGAAGCAATGTTGGAGGAGAACAAAGACAACTGCTGTTTTCACTTCAAAAAACTATGCATGTCACTCATCAAGGCAGGTTGAGTTTTCTTGAACTGCTTGAGCATTGTGGACTGTGGAGAGCCTAGTTTGGACCACTACAAAGCATTCAGCACTTGCATGTAGCCTATGAATCTCTGCATAGAGCTTTAAACAGCATTCACAAACCATGGATTTGATTGCGATCTAAAGAGACACATAATATGGTGGTCGGGATATTGTTCTTAATTTTGCTCTAGTAGAAATGATAAAGGAATCATATCCAATTTTATCCCCCCTCCCAGACACTGCTTTTAGGACTGTGTCCCCTGCCCTGGCATATTTCACAAGTTCGGTGTTTGGTTCTCTACCCTGATCTACCTAAATTACTAAATCACAGAGAAATCACCCTGACAACAAAAGTGTGTATAGTCAAGGCTATGATTTTCCCAGTTGCAATGTATGGCTGTGAACATTGGACCATAAGAAAGTCTGAGCGCCAAAGAATGGAGGCCTTTGAACTATGGTGCTGTAGTAGGCATGAGCTTAAATGGACTCCAGAGGATGGTAGAGGACAGGATGGTCTGGAGGAATATTGTCCATGGGGTTGCAATGGGTAGGACATGACTGCAACTAGCAACAACCTAAATTAAGCTGTGACCTACATGCTTTTTTAATCCATCGGGTATATATGTTCCCATATTCCCAGAATTACTATTATTGGTAATGTTTCTAAAATAAGATCTCCCAACACATGTGGTAGATACCAAACTGCAGAAGGGAGAATTAGAAGATAGTGTCCTAGTGAGACAATAAATGCCAGGCACCAAAGATCAGGTTTCCACATTCCAATTATACTGATTTTTTGCTTATCATTTAAGATTAACATACAGAATACAGAAATCTTCTGTACCCAAACAATTAGCCCCTGACTGGATGTAGGTGAGTACCAGTGGAATTCAAGGGAGTTTGGATTTAGTTCACTTGTGGCTATGTAGGGATTTTAGGCTAACCCTTCTTTTAGGTCCAACCCAAGCTCTTCAACACCTTCTCTTACATCAACATATTCAAAGCACCCCCTGCTTCTGATTTTCAGAAAATCAGTGTTTAGAGGAGAGGATGATTGTTGTGGCAATCCTCCAGGACTTTGAATTAATTAGAATTGTGTAAAATGCAGATTTTGAAGTATTGCATAAAATACTGATTCCCCATTTTTCATTTGCTTATTGACAATGTATGCTTTTCATTTTAAAATCTGATTACTTCTGGGTTTTTAACCCCAAATTGCAGGTTTAGGGAGTTGTACGCTGCTTAGGATCTGTTGATTGGAGTAGCCTATAAATGAACCAACCCACAACCTATAAATAGTTTGTGAATCAAGCTTTCCCCCGCCAAAGGGATTATTTGACATGATCAGACTCTGATTACTATTTATCTGAAGAACTTTTATACTCTGTCTTCACAGCTGTATCTTAAAGAATTGCAGTCTCGAAGCAAGACAACTTTCCATTCTTGGGAAGCAAAGGAAAGCTCCTATATTACTTTGTTTTTGATTGTTTTAGATATTATCTCTTCCGCCCTTGTCTGGAATGCAGAAGAGGCTTCAGGTGTGAGTAGCATTTGCTTAGATGCTTCTGTAGGTTATTGATGTGCTAGATCAATGAGAGTGAGGCACATGATTGATGGAAAAGGCCTTGAAAAGGCAAATAAAGGTACAGGTTCCCTTTGCACATATGTGCTAGTCTTCCTGACTCTAGGGGGCAGTGCTCATCTTCATTTCAAAGCCAAATAGCCAGCACTGTCTGAAGACGTCTCTGTGGTCATGTGACCAGCATGACTAAATGCCAAAGGCGCACAGAACACTGTTACCTTCCCACTAAAGGTGGTCCCTATTTTTTTACTTGCATTTTTACATGTTTTCGAACTGCTAGGTTGGCAGAAGTTGGGACAGGGAATGGGAGCTTACTCCATTAGGCAGCACTAGGGATTCGAACTGCTGAACTGTCAACCTTCAGATTGACAAACTCAGCATCTTAGTCACTGAGCCACCGCAAATACCATCAATGAAATGGCACAAAGCATCTCATTGGGATGGACTAAGGCTACCTTGCATAGGCCTAACTAACATAGGCTTCCTGAGTGAGCTCCAATGGTCAAGAAAGCATCTTATCAGTCTTAGAAACAAAACTTTTCAAGTGGATAAACCAGACTTTTGAAAGAACAGTAGTAGTATATAAATTATTCTTTCCTACTTAAACACGGACGCTGCCAATTTGCTCCAAATTCTTTGAGCTGGTTTAATTCTTAATTAAGTTGGATATTTCCATTTGTTCTGGAGATTTTTTTAATTGGGTGGGGTGTGGGGGAAGATAGCGTAGTGCAGATGGAAGCCCAGCCATGTGCTGTAATCTAAATCTTTATTAGAAGGTCTAATCTCAGGACATAATTTAAATAGAATGAAAAAGAGAGAAAGCGAGGGAAGGAGCCTACTTTCAATCTACAACTAAGGGGCAGCTTTGATTTGATCAGCTGCACGGCTCGCTTTACAATTCAGCTCAGGTTCTTCCTTTTCTTCTTCTTCCTTTTTTTATTTAACAGATTAAAACTGCAACAGCCTGAAAAATGACACAAAGAGACTGAAGCACAAGGGAGGAGAAAGTTTCAGTTTGTAGCAAAGCAACGGAAAAATGCTCAGCTATATCTGTGACTTGGTCATTGAACTAGTTCAGTGAATAGCACTGCAGTTTTTCTGCTTCATTGAAACCACAACAGTTTCTGACAAATCCTTTTATATCCCGTAAAAGGGGTGGGGGGACCGGAAAGGAAGGAAAAGGAAAGGAATCCATATACATGGTTTCTTTCTAAAGGAATTTTTTTGACACAGTTTAAAAAAAAAAAATCAAAGTTGTGTGATATATTTAGGATGCATTTGCATCGTTTCAAATGAACATACTGTTGCTATATTCGTAGTTCAAGTCTTCTATTTCTCCCCCCTCCCAAATCCACTTTGATGTTAAGAGGACTACAAACGTTATTCTATTGTTCTACTTATTCATAAAAAAACAGACAACTCAACAATGGTATTTAAATGCATGCTTTTTTTCCCTTTAATGCCCTTGAATCAGTCTCGACTTCTGGCATGGATAAATCTGTGCAGCTTTTTTGGGGCAATATTTTCAGAAGTGTGTTTGCCCTTGTCTTCTTCCTGAATTCAAGAGAAACGGGCCGGCTCAAGGTCACCTAACAAACTTTGGGCTTAAAGTGGGACTAACACTCAAGGACTCCTATTTCTAACCTAGTGCCTTTAACCACACCTACTTCAAACTGTCTCTCACTTTAGGTGAAGGTAAAGATTTCCCTCACACATATGAGCAAGTCATTCCCGGCTCTAGGGGGTGGTGCTCATCTCTGTTACAAAGTTGAGGAGCCAATGTTGTCCAAAGACGCCTCCATGGTCATGTGGCTGGTATGGCTAAACACCAAAGGTGCACGGAACGCTGTTTCCTTTCCACCAAAGGTGGCTCCTATTTTTCTACTTGCATTTTTTACATGCTTTCAAACTGCTAGGTTGGCAGAAGCTGGGACAAGTAATAGGAGCTCACTCCATTACGCGGCACTAGAGATTCAAACCGCCAAACTGCCAACCTTTCTGATCGACAAGCTCAGCGTTTTAGCCACTGAATCACTGCGTCCCACCTGTCTCTCACTTAAAACCTCATAAAAATATAAATGGACTATTAACACAGTTAATGATGGTTACAAACATATTTAGAATAGGGTTATGAATCTGAAAATTGTAAATAAAGCATAAAGATTTTCATTTTCAGGCAAAATTCAATAATGATGTTTGCTGCAAGCTTTTTGACTGAAGATGGAGATGGAAAAAAACGTACATAAAAGAAAAGAATATTGCATCTGGGCTTAAAATAATCTGGCAAGGAAAGAGATGCAGGAATCTATCATCTGTGCTAATATTCAGATTTTTACAAACTCCACCTTTAGCTATAGAGAAAATTTATTTAAAAAACACAATTTTTAATATCTCCATCTCTATAGACATTTCAGTTGTGAAGTCTGCAGGGAGTTGTGCAGATCATAATTGATAAGATGGTGGAGAAGAGCATTTGCAATGTGGGACTTGCCTCATGATACCCTCAACCATCACAATATTGATTTAATAAACATATACCCGCATTGATGTTTTAGTCTCTGATTGCATCTCTCAATATTGGGGGGGGGGGAGAAGCTGCCACCACCCCCCCATTGCTTTAGAACCAAATGTGTTCCTCAAGCAACAAGAATTCAAAAGCCTTTGAAAATTTAATGATGATTTCCATTTGTGGGGCAAACAATACTGATTCACTTTGAAATGCAAATGAAACAACCTATCAGGCATGCATAGATCAGGGAATGTCAAACTGGATTTCTTTGAGTCCCGGGTCAGCACTGTAGTTCTTCGCGGGCTGACTGGGGGAGGGAGAGACAGCCTGGATGCCTCCTGATTGGTCCACGGAATGCTCAAGTCCGGCCCACATGGCAGTCTGGAAATAGCAAAGGCCTGGCCTATGGCACCTCATTTTGGCCAGCAAAGTCCTGCAGGAGGCCATCCAGGCCAAAAATTACATAGCCCCCCCCCCTTGTTTTGGATGCCAGAGGCACCATGAGCCAATCCTTTGTTATTTCCAGGCCAGCCCCACAGGCCCAATTTAAGCATCCCACAGACTGGATCCAGCCCACAGATCTTGAGTTTGATAGCCCTGGCTTAGACCATGGATTCTAACATAATAAACCTGGGAGATTTCACATGGATTAATGGCAGAGCATTAACCTTTTTTTAAAAAAAAGAATGAATCTTCTTTTAAGAAGAGGTTGGACTTGTCTGGAGTAATAATGGGTGTGCTGCTTGAGCAGGGGGTTGGATGAGAAGACCTCCAAGGTCTCTTCCAGCTCTTAAGAATATAATTTCTGAGAACCATTTATTTAATGGTTGTTTTCTTTTTAGTTTGCTAGCCTTTGAAAAGAAACTCTAAAATGAGAAATCCTTTATAAGGGTTATGGCAGCTGCTGCAGTTATCTGCGTCTTGAAGTTCTAAGTAAAACACAAAGATTTTGTTATGCCCCTCTTCTACTGAGGAATGTTGATCAGAAATGGTATTCAGTAGGTTCTGAGCAGTTCTGGAAAACTGGTAGTGGAAATTTTGAGTAGTTTGGAGAACCGGTAAATACCACCTCTGACTGGCCCCACCCCCATTTATTCTTTGCCTCCCGAGCCCCAGATGATCAGGAGGAAATGGGGATTTTGCAGTAAACTTACCCTGGTGTGGGGAGGGAATGGAGATTTTACACTATCATTCCCCTGTCATGCCTAAGCCATACCCACAGAACCGGTAGTAATTTTTTTTTTGAATCCCACCATTGATGTTAACCATCCAAATACAGTGGAATAATAACAACAACAGTTCTATTAGGTTTTGTAACCAAAAAGTTTGGGATAGTTCTTAGAAAATGTGAACCTTGGCAAAATTCCCATCTGTTAATTACAAAAGACCACACTGCTTGGATTTACACATATACTCTGCTGATGTGTTACAACATTGTAGGTTGTTAGGAAGATCTTGATGCATTCCAAGACCACTTGGAGCAAAAGAACTGGCAGCTGTCATTTCAAGTTAATAATAATAACAACAACAACTCAATGCAACATTAACTAAGAGTATAAACTAGGGTGTAAATATATATGGGCTATTGGAAGCCTCCCTAAGATGTACATATGGCTTCTAAATTTTCTAATTGAATTCCAATGAGATATTCGGTGTCTTTTTAAAAGAATGCTGTGATGCCTGTCAAATATGTGTCATATCTGTTGTCATTTTGGGTTGCTCTTGGCCTGGGATCCTATCCTAGAGAACGCAAGATTTTGTGCTGCATGACAATGAGTGAATCTGGCTAAGGAAGAAAACACCAGACCTCAGTAGGCGTTATGTGCTGTAGCATCTTATCAGGGCCATCTGTCAGGAAAAGGAGCTGGAGATTCCAAATTATCTTATAGTTAGCAATGAATTCTGGGAGTGTCAAAATGTCATAGTATCAATGAAACAGATTTTGTTCTTTTGCTTTTTTTTGGGGGGGGGGCAGGGGATCCATTCTAAAGCCAAGATAGTTCTAGACTACATAAACAGAGGGATAGAATCAAGATCACATGAAGTGTTAATACCACTTTATAATGCCTTGGTAAGGCCACACCTGGAATACTGCATTCAGTTCTGGTCACCACGATGTAAAAAAGATTTTGAGACTCTAGAAAGAGTGCAGAAAAGAATAACAAAGGTGATTAGGGGACTGGAGGCTAAAAGCTATGAAGAATGGTTGCATGAACTGGGTATGTCTAATTTAATAGAAAGAAGGACAAGGGGAGACATGATATCAGTGTTCCAATATCTCAGGGGCTGCCACAAAGAAGAGGGAGTCAAACTATTCTACAAAGTACCTGAGGGAAGGACAAGAAGCAATGGCTGGAAACTAATCAAGGAGAGAAGCAAATTAGAACTAAAGAGAAATTTCCTGACAGTTAGAACAATTAATTAGTGCAACAATTTCCCTCCAGAAGTTGTGAATGCTCCAACACTGGACATTTTTAAGAAGATGTTGGATATCCATTTGTCTGAAGTGGTGTAGGATTTCCTGCCTAAGCAGGGGGTTGGACTAGAAGACCTCCAAGGTACCTTCCAACTCTGTTATTCTATTCTATTGAAGCAAAATCCCAAGAAGGGTAAAAGTATGCTCCACACAGAAATTATGAATTGTCTGTCTTGTTTCCTGTATATACCAAATAACAGATGGCAAGAAGGAAGACTAAATGTTCCACTTAAAGCCCCAAGACTGGATAAAATCTGATGAAGGTCAGCTGAACATGCAAAAAAGATCAAATTTCTGTCTGGACAGAAGGACAGAAGGAACAAAATGTAACTTCCTCCTATGTTATCTGCATGGACCACAGATGCAACTTTTTTCAATATTCAAAAGTCTACTATTTCTGAAGACAGGGGTTAGAGGAACAAGGAAATCTCGTAAAACATCTCTCTTTCCACCAGATTCTTATCATTTCCCAGTATCTGTTGGATTTTCTGAGTAATAATAAATGGGGAAAATGTCTGTTCAAATGAGTGATTAGCACTGAATAATCATTTATGTGCTGTTAAGGCAGTGATGACACTTTGGAAGCAGATCAAAACATCCTGCACTGAAACAGGGAATCAAACTTAAACTTAAATTTATAAAATCTCACCACCACCCATTAAATCTATATTTATAAAAGTAAATACCACTCATGCCGCATCACAAAATCTCCTGAACCATAAAGCCTACAAATTTGAAATGTGGCACATATGTTACTCTTGGCTTCTAGGTGCTCGCTTAGAAAGGATTTTTTGAAATGACCATCATATCATGAGTTGTTGTTGTTGTTGTTGTTATTATTATTATTATTATTGTTATTGTTATTATTATTATTATTATTATTATTATTATTATTATTATTATTATTATTATTATTAACATCCTCTGATGCTAAGGAGTTAGACATTCTACTCCCTTCCCAACCTGAAAACAACTCTGTTCCAATTGCCACGTGGGTGTGGCCAGTGCATGACTCATCCGATCTGCTGGCTCGGACTTTGGAGAGGAGCCTGAAGTAGAGAAGGGGATAAGATAGGAGAGGTTTATGTGGGCCAAGGCTGAAGGAGAGAAGGGGATAGGATAGAAGAGGTTTCTGTGCAGCAACCCTGAAGGAGAGAAGGGGAGAGGAGAGTGCGATCATAATTATTCATTAATTTTCAGGCTGTATTGATTTATCAAGCTTGATCACATAGTTTTATAGCGGAGCACGAGTATTCAGCTAGTTATTTATAAAATGGAATCAATTCAATTTTGGGACATTTCAGATAATCACACTGATCATCTAAATCAATGACTTGCATTAAATCAAAGCTGTTCTATGTTCATGTTACATATAGAATCAGATATATTTGTCACAGATCAAAACTATGGTGGTGAGAGGTGATTGTGCCATGTTATATATGATTAATTTGTCCCTGATAGCTGCTTAATAGTGTAAGGGTAAGAAATAGGCCTTATTTTAATAACACATTTATTGCAAGCCAATTGATTTGATTACATGCACACACACCCAAAGGAATCAAAGAAAATTAACCTGAAATGGCTCCATTCTTATCAATGTTGTCCAGTTGAACCATATATGTTGGATAAACCATAACAATAGTTCCAGAATATTATCATGCCCCATTTTCTCCACCATAAGTATTAAGCAATCGTAAGAAGGAAATAGGATCCACTATGTTGCTCCAGACTATCATAGAACACAGTAGGTGGACACCATAAAAGCTGACATCAGCCAGAATATAGAACAACTCTAAGAAGTAGTACAATATTGGAAGATGTGGAGAGATCTGGGCCATCAATTTGCCAATCATCATCATTATCATCATCATCATCATCATCATCATCATCATCATCATCATCCTCACTTGTCAGAGAAATATAGGCTAATCAAGAACTCTGAGCATATGGCAAAACCCAATATGTAGCATATATGAACATGAGTTAGATAGCTCCAGTAAGATTCTCGTGCATCATGGGATCCATTCAAAACACATCCATCTGCTGGAATAATATCAAAATAAATCTAAGATATTTTGCAAAAGTACTTTGATTACTTTTTCATTTGCCAAATGGATCGTTAACAGCAATGTGCCCATTGTTTGGAAAGAAAGCAGGGAAAAAGAAAGAAGGAAAGAAAGAAAGAAAGAAAGAAAGAAAGAAAGAAAGAAAGAAAGGGGATTTAAAATAGAGCTGATCACCATATATTTTCATACTTCCCTATAATTCCTGTATGAACTTGTAATTTGAACTTCAAATAGTTTTTGCCCTTATTATTTAATTCTCACGTTCTCATTCCCCAAGGTTGTTGAGGATATATTCCACATTAAGAAGTTGCAAGAAGGTCATTTATCTTGGAAAAAGAAGAAAAATAATACCTGTATGGGGACATTTACCCTCCAAATCATCACAGAGTTAAGGGCCTTTAGACATTTACCATATTTCAGGAATAGAATTGCCTGCAGCATACCATTAACACAAGTTTGTTTTGGAATTGCATTGGAATAAAGTATTTTGAGAAAATGAAGGCATAACTTAGGGTAATGAAATCATACTGTTCCTATCTCTTGAACCAAGGCATCTTCTAATAACATTCTCTATCATGACGGCCTTAAAACCAACAGATACAAGCTTCATTTTATTATTTGTATCATTTTATTATTTGCTTTCTCTGCAAATAGTTTGGGAGAACTCCAAACAGAGCCAAACTTAAAATGGTGTAGAAGACTGGAATTATGGACTGTAATGTAACACATATGCTAAATGTGCCACAGAGGATGACCCCTTAATGAAACATCAAAGGTTGATTGAGTCCCTAATCATTTATTTATATTTAGGAATTACATTAATTTTGCCTAATGAGCATGGAGGTATAATCTAGTAAGAGAGCCAAAATGAGGATGATGGTATGAAATATTCATGTTTGAAGGTCCACTTTAAAAAAAAAAAAGCTAAATTCTTTAAAGGGGGCTAATAAAAAAGGAAAGTTAGATATTGATTGAATAATATGAATGAAATGGGGTTTGCGCAGACTAGAGAGAAGTTCTGATATTCAGCGAACGAGCTAAATTGTCTACCAGTGATGTAATTTGTTCTGCAGGAGACATCACTCTGAATGACCAAGAAAGAAGCTTCTCTATGCCGTATTTTTCTAGATCTCTCTTTTCCACAAATTGTCCTTGTGGCTGAATATACACAGTGGTGGGATTCAGACAGTTCACACCTATTTGGGAGAACCGGTTGTTAACTTTCTAAGCAGTTTGGAGAACCGGCTGTTGGAAGAAAACTCCTTTTGTTGTTTTCCACTTTACAGGGCTAATCCTGTAAGGAAGACAGGAAGGAAACATTCTGGTGTTGTTTCTAGCCTAATCTTTATTGCCCTGCTTATAGAAACTGCCTCTCTGGTTAACCCTTATTACATTGTAACAACTAAGGCAAAGCAATACAATACAATACAATACAATATAATACAATAGCAGAGTTGGAAGGGACCTTGGAGGCCTTCTAATCCAACCCCCTGCCTAGGCAGGAAACCCTATACCGCTTCAGACAAATTGATATCCAACATCTTCTTAAAGACTTCCAGTGTTGGGGCATTCACCATCGATGTGAGTGATGTTGAGTTGGCCATGCCCACCCAGTCACATGACCATTGACCCATGCCTACCCAGCTGGTCATTAGGGTAGAGAACTGGTTGTTAAATTAGTTGAATCCCACCACTGAAAATACACACCTAAACACACACAGTTGTATTCTCACACAATGTCTTTATGGACCAATATCTGTCCACTCTGTGTAATAGACCACCATAGTAATTCTTTGCCACATCTAATATAATCTGGATGAGTTAGGGCAATGGTTCTCAACTTGTGCTCCACAGACCCCTAGAAGGCCATACGTTGTCAAAGGGAGTCTGCAAAGGCTTGAAGAAATGTTATGATTTAAGTCTTGGGTTAGGTCTTGGCGGTCTATGACAATAGTCCATGGTCACAAAAGGTATTTAAAGAAAGTCTGTGGTGAAGAAAAGGTTGAGAAACATTATGGAGATGCATTCCAGAGAGTAGGTTAGTGTATCTCACTGATTAATGGATATTTTGTGGATTGTCAACTGCTACCGTCTTTCCCTGAAAATAAGACAGGAACTTATTTTCTTTTGACCCCCGAAATAAGCACTTGGCCTTCTTTTCGGGGAAGTCTTATTATTTTTGAGTGCAGGAGGTGGCGAGGGTCGTCACCTCATGGCTGCTGCTGTGTTGCAATATTTTCAGGAAGGGCTTATTTTAGCCCATGTGCTCAATAGCCTGATTGGGCTTATTATCTGGGAAGGTCTTATTTTTGGGAAAACGGGGTAAATAAGAACTACCTCTCAACATGCTCCCACTATACTAGGCCCCAGAATAGTTGCTTATCCTTGGTTTACTAGAAGCCTGGGAGGTAGAACATCTAGAATCATAAGCTTCACGCTCCTCATTAACTCTACCAAGTGATATTACGTTCAACCGAAACTAAAGAAAGCGTGGAAACACTGAGCTACAGTCTGAACACAGTGTGGCATTGGACATTTGTCAACAATTTTTTGCAGAAATGGGCCCCTTTTTGTTGCGATTATTAAACATGCGTTCAATTAGAGAAACATCTTTATTTCCTCTCCTCTGTTTGATAATATACGCTCTTAATATTGGTGGAAAAAAGAATAATGGTTGCTGCTAAATGATATTTTATATGAGGCACATTCTATATTTAGGAAGATTGCTCTGCCATAACAGCAAGCAATTGGTAATTGACATTCTAGAAAGCACATTTCACCTAGTACTTTATATTCCACATTTGCATATTCTATATAAAAAAGTATCTTTTGAACAGGGTAGGAACTTACCTGGACCAGATGCATATTAGGTATGCATATTGTGTCCCAGTAGAGGCAACTGCATTAAAAAAAAATTTCAGGACATCAAACAAACTTTTTTTAAAAAAAAAGCCCCATGCAGGCTTAAGGGCAGCTATTAAAACACTGATATGTACCTTATTTAATAAAGACTTTATATACCTGAGATTAAAGGCAACCCCAGATTTTTGCTGGTGTGTGTCTGCAGATACAATTGATATTCAAGGCTTCTTTTCTGCTTGCAGTAAACAGAGAGGCCGTGCTGGGCCTCTTCCATTCAATTCTGCACAGCGTATACCTTCTTGCAAATGTGGCCTGAGCAGATTGTACCTCCAGTCCTTTCCACCTGAACTATTTTAGCACAGCTGGTTCCCTGAAAGGGGCTTTTATCAAACAGCCCTATCCAAATAGATTGTCCTGGAAGGTCGAGTAAATAGCAATTGACAAATAGTGCATTTGACAATTGGAGAGAGAAGCAGGGACTCCTGTCTAAATACAATATGGGAGGGAAAGGATAGCTACCATTGAGTTGACTTCTTCACTTCCATGTTTTGTCCTGAAAGCTTATGATTGCTTTCTCTTCTGTGGTGTCAACCCAGGTCCCCCAAAAAGTTTTTTTTTCTTTTGGTGGATGTTGAAATGAAAGTTATATGGGTCATTCAAAGAGAAGGGGCACAAACCTAAAGAATTTCGGGAAATGGCTCTTTTCCTAATAATCCCCTCTACCTGCCTCACAGCTTTTGGACATGTTATATTCATATCCCTTGGACTACAAGGCGATCAAACTGGTCAGTCCTAAAGGACTGATTGTTCTTTAGAAGGCCAGATCCTGAAAAGGAAACTCAAATACTTTGGTCACCTAATGAGAAGGAAGGACTCACAGGAGAAGAGCCTCATGCTGGGAAAAATGTAGGGCCAAAGAAGAAGGGGATGAGAGAGAATGAGGTGACTGGATGGAGTCACTGAAGCAGTAGGCATGAGCTTAAATGGACTCAAGGGGTTGATAGAGGACAGGAAGGCCTGGAGGAACATTGTCCATGGGGTCACAGTGGGTCAGACATGACCTCGCAACTAACAACAACATATTCATATCTCAAAAGCCAACAGCAGCCTACACAGTATTACATGTTCCAAGTCACCTCTCTTCCTAGCACATCTGTTTTATGAGGATGGTCTGAGAGCTAGCAACTGACTCAGAGTTATCCAGTGAATATGTGTGGTGGAGTATAAACATGCTTCTGGAACAGAACAGGAGTTGGAAGGGACCTTAGTGGTCTTCTACTTCACCCCCCTGCTCAAGCAGGAGACTTACTTCCTTCTATGTAGATGTAATTCCATTCAGTGTGGTTTGTCAGCCAGTTACCAATCCATTTGGAGATGATGCTGTCTATCCCATATTTTTCTAGCTTACCCAGAAGTAGGTTGTGGTCTGTGTTGTCAAATGCCTTACTGAAATCCAAGTGTATACTATCACCACAGCATTTCACTGGTCCACTAATTTAGTCACTTTGTCAAAGAATGAAATAAGATTTAGTTTTTGGCTTGATTTGACAAAGCCATGAAAGCTTCTGGTTATAACTTTGTTTGCTTCTAGGTGCTTGCAGATCTGAATCTTCCCAATCATAGCTTGAAACCTTATCTGCTCATCACCCTGATCCCTGGTGTAGGATGAACTAGAGCTGAGCTGCAACAATTCAATTTTCAGGGGGGGAAATGACATGAAAGACTAGTTGAGGGTGTGTGGGGGGATGGGGTTTTTTGGCATCTACTGGCCATTTGGATGGATGTATTCAAGTTCTGATAGCTTTGCACTAGCTTAATTGAAAGAGGAAGCAACAGTGAGCTGCAGGAATAAGCAGCATGCTGTGCAAAGAGCCAGATGAAAGAGCTGAATTCCAACATCCCAGAATGACGCCTGGAGAATTTATCATTTAAGATATTGAACAGGGACTCAGGAGACCCAAGTTCAAATCCCTGTTCATCCATGGATATTCATTGGATGATTTGGGTCAATCATTTTCTCTCAGTCTAATTTGTTTTGTAGACTTGTTGAAGATCGTTAGCAGGATGAAGAATGTCCTAAATTACTGGGTTAAAAAGGGGGGATCTAAATCCAACAAAGGGGGTACAATAGGTCAACAGATAAAGATGCTGCACTTGTTAGCTGATGAGCTGACATCTCGGGTTTGAGACCCGAGTGCCACACAAAGGGATGAACTCCCATTCTTGCCCACTTCCTGCCTATCTAGCAGTTCGAAAGCATACAAATGCAAGTAGATTAATAGGTACCACTTTGTTGGGAAGGTAACAATATTCTGTGCACCTTTGATATATAGTGGGAAAAGGGCGGCATATAAATAAACTATTCCTATTCCTATTCCTATAGCCATGCTGCCCACATGACCCCAGAAATTATTTTCAAACAATGCTGGCTTCCTTAGCCAAGAAATGGAAATGAGCACCACATCCTAGAATGAGACACGACTGAACAGGATAATCTTTACCTTTGTTAGAAATCCAACAAATGTTATACATAGAAACAACACATGTCAGCTTGACCCAAATGGGATTAAGTTTGGAATCTTACTCTGGAATTTTATCCTGCCTTGCGTTTGTTTTCTCGAGTTAAGGATTGAGTTAAAAGGATTTTGCAATATCCCTTAGTTCTGAACCTCCACTTTATTATGCATTGCCTGGAAGCAAATACAATGTTACTTAATTTCATAATGTTTTCTCATTTTGGTATTCTTTTGGTGGACCCTTCAACCCAGTGAGAATATATGCTTCATGATTGAAACACACCCACTCGTTCACATGGCTTCTCTGATTTATGTATGTTCTGGGATGGCATCCACCACATATGTTTTGTGAATCCAGAAACAGATGGAGCAGACTGGCCCATTCAGTTGGTCCATCTAAGTGCCTAACTGAACCAGGGGTCAAATGCTACTGGTTTGGACTGGTTCGGCTGAACCAGTAGTAAAAAAAAGCTACCGGTTCATCCCAACTGGTAGTAAAAAAAATGCTACTGGTTCGGACAAACCTGTATTTCCAATGATCAGCTGTGACATGCAATTTATATTAGCTAGAAACTTGGATTTCCTGCTTTCTAGCTAAACTAAATTGTGTGGCACAGCAGATTTCCTCCCCCCTCGCTGTTCTACTTACCTTTGCAGGCACTCCTGGTAGCAGGCTCCACCCACCAGCCTGGGCGTCATCATGTCCATTTTTGATGCTCTGCACATGCCCGTGTGCCAGTGGTGGGCTCCTACTGGTTCGGACCAGTTTGGACGAACACGTAGTAGCTTGGCAGTTTGGGTTGCTGGAACTGGTAGCGACCCAGGCCTGTCACGCCCCCAAACTGGTTCTCCCAGTGACACCATAGGCAACGCCATCTTGTTTTTTGCTTCTGCACATGCACAGAGCAATTTTAGTTGTAGTGCACATGGGCACGTGTGGCGCGTCCCTGAGCAAACTGGCAGTAGTCTCTGCCAGAATCCACCCCTGACGTGCACGCTCACGTTTGTGAACCAGTAGCGAAGATAAATAGATTTCACCCCTGTCTGAAACTGCCTCGATTCAGAGGGTGAGTATAAGAACAATCCTGCAATTTTAAGAATGGCTGATCCCATCTCTTGGAACAATCTGTATTAAATCCGTGACACTTGTCCTAGGAAGCACAATCAGGGATTGTGCACCCTTCAAAAGACATTGGGGGAGGGCAAACATGGAATTTGAGTGTAATTTAAAATGAATTAAAATGTAATTAATTCAAGACAATTATGCTTCCTCTCCATCCATGTCATAGGGTTGGACGCAAGGCTTCCTAAAGTAGCTTTGAAAGGCTGCTTTGCCTGATGCATCATGAAAGCAAAGCACATTTTTGAAATTGCTTTAGGAAGCAAATTGCGCTCTCTCCTATAAAAAGCCAGTTACCAGATGTGTGAAAAAGAGGCTGTCTGCAAAGTTCCTTGCTGAGGCAAATTGCAGCTGCTTTGCACAAGAAATCTAATAATTTCCCACTTCTGTCACATTAAAAATTCCAATTCACTGATAACTTTTCTGAGATACTGTAGGGCTCACACCAATATTTGGATAGCTTCACACATTCTTGGAAACACTGGCTGTGCACACTGATATTATTTGAGTTCCTAATAACAATAACAACAGAAGTTATCAACAGCAATATTATCAATAGTTGATCTAAAAAAAATCACTGCATTGATTGAGGCTAAACCTGAACGTGCGTGAGAATGGATGGAAAGTTACTCTTTCATAAAATGTACCAGAAGAATTATAAAATACTTTCAGTCAATGATTCTTACCGCAAGCCTCAGTAGCAGGGCCAAATAAAAACCACATATGATAAAGAGCTAGTCATTGTGTGTCAGTGCGATCTGAATGTTCAAGAAAGTAAGCCCACGCTCCAGACAAATTGTAAAAGACAAGATAAGGTAGATCCTGTTGTAACTAGGCAGGCGTAATCCCATTTGTCATCAACACAGAATGTAAGGGAACTTAGGCATGATGTATATTGTATGGAACACGTTGTCAGGGTTCTAAATAGCATCCAAAAGTAAATCAGAGTCCAAGGCAAAGTATTGCCCAAAGTTTCAATTTATTAAGAGAGCCATGCTGGCACATCTGGGAAAAGCTTCCCAGTTTCCCCCACACAGTTGAAAGTTCAAGATCTTGCCCCCATACCCACAAGTCCATTACATGATCCAATCTCCCACTGCCATGCTGGCAGTTCCAGCCATCCAGTTCCAGTCAGATGCCGAGGTGCAAAAACAAAGGATGACCTTGGCTTTCTAGAAAGAATTTTGTTCTGGCTATATAGCATCTAACTCCATACAATCCCTTCTCCCATTTTCCCATGATATAAAATGCATAGTAAAATAATAGAAAGCGTGGCAGGCAGGCCAAAGACCCAAAAGAAAAGATGACTGCAGGCCTGACACACGTATATTATGGAAATGTATAAATGCCGTGTGTGAAACTTGAAGAGCATGCTTCACGATCTCGATCCAACTTGGGAAGGGATGTGGAGGCCTGCCTTTGCAAACACAATTCAGTAAACCTTCTTTGTTTGTATATCAGAATTGTCTGTCGAATTAGTGAGTATAAATTTTGGATGTTTTAAAATCTCACAGGTGTTTTGTCAAAAGGATTTTCTTTGTTTTTGCTTGAAGACATTTTGCTTCTGACTTGGTGGAAGAATCAACAGAGCAACGGAATAACTGAATAACAGAGTTTGAAGGGACCTTGAGGGTTGCAAGAAGCTTCTTCAGTTCTGACTGAATGGTGGAGAATGGAAGGATTTATATTCTTTGCAGTTATCTGGTCATTATCACTCTTTCTGAGAGTCATTGAAGTTACTTGGAGATCTATCTGTGCCCTAAGAGTCACCTGAAGAGTGCTAATAGGTGTGGTACATACTTGGCACTGCTAAAAGGACTGTGTTGTAAACAGGAGATAGGTGTCTCCATTGACAGGTCAAGGCTAAAAGCAATCTCCTTAATTAACAGCCAACAGTCCACTTCCAAACTCTATTTACCTGGAAATTTTACTTAAAGAAATTCAAGATTTGAAATTAGCAAGCGCAGAATGAACCGTATGACTTTTGAAATATTTTCACACCTTTGCACTTGGAAAAATTCAGCTTGTATCTCTAGAATCGAGAGCCCTACTTGCTGCATCAAGCAAGAAGACATTTCACTTAACAACCCCTGAATTACAGATGGCTTCATTAGTCAATTAGGCAGAAATTCTGAAAACTCCAAGCAACCTGTCACCATGCAGGTGTCATACAGCACCACAGGTGAGAAAATGAAATCATCTTGTCAAACAACAGGAGTAATAGCAAAAAAAGGAGAGAAGACATTCACGTTGCCATTAGACCCAACAAGGGTCCTTTTTAAATTCTAGTGATCCAACTGTGTATTTATTTCCCACTGATTTCACATCAGAATATTAAGCATTTACATGGATGTTGAAACCAGGTGAGAGCTGTATTAAGGACCATTCTGTCCATAACTGTTTTTAACAGTTAACTAAACTTTTTTACCTCTCAAGGGATTGCAAGATGAAAAATCAAGAAATGTTACAGCTGTAAGTTGAGAATTACTTGTATGAAGTTACTGTGTATTATGTCAGTCTAGCAAAATCATGAAACTGTGTCTCACTTCCTTTGGCCATGTCATGAGGGGGGATTTACTGGACAATGCAGTTATATTTAGAAGAGTTGTCAGTAAAAGGAAAACATCAAAGGCTATCAAAGAATACAGTGGCTAGACACCAGCCAGAGCGTAAAACATCTCAAAGACATAGGGCAAGATTAGAAGATGTGGAGAGACCTGGCCTATAGAATAGTCAAAAGTCAGATCAGAAGTGATAGTCAGCTGGTTCATACTGGTTCGGTTGAACCGATAGGGGAAATTTGATCTGGTTCGCCGAACTTGTAGCGACTTCTGACTGGCCCCGCCCCCACCCAGTTGCCCAGTCACTGCCCGGCCAAGTCCCTCCACTGCAGCAGGCAATGGGGTGTACATGCATGGCCGGCGCAAAGGACAGGGCAGCAACGGCAGCAGCTTTTTTGGTGCGTTCGAGATCTCTGGTAGTTTTCTGCAGCCTCCAGTCAGCCGCAGCTGCTGGGAAGTGGCTGGCAAAGATGCGGATGCTGGGAGGCTTCTCGCAGTCGCACCGAAAAAGAGAGCTTGCCTTCTGGAGTCTGGACTAGCTGCCATGGGAGGAAGGTAAGCCTAAAGAAAGAGGCAGTCATTGGGGAGGAAGCTGGGCCAGGGCCAGGGCCTCTGAAGGAGCAGAAACAGAACTGGTGAAGGGAGTGTGGGTGGCATGCAGGAAGAAGCCTTTGACAGATTAGGCCAGGCTTGGGCATAGGTAGGTAGAAATTCATTTTTTTTTCCTAGCAGGTTCTGTGGATGTGGCTTAGTGGGGATATGTGGATGAGTGGGCATGGCCATGAGTGATGTTGAGTTGGCTACACCCACTCAGTCAAATGACACCCCAACCAAGCCATGCCCACAGAACTGGTAGTTAAAAAAAAAACATTGAATCCCACCACTGAGTCAGACACAATTGAATGGATAACATCATCATGTCAGTCTGGGTATTTTGGGGAGATGTTCAGTTCATTTCTTCATCTAGAAGAGGGATTTCCAATGTAGGCAACTATAGGACTCGTGGATTTTGATTCCCAGAATTCCCCAGTCAGGAAATCCATAGATCTTAAAATTGCCAAGGTTGGATACTCCTAATAAATGTAGATAAGAAGGGCAAAGATTTGATCATCCAATGTACTCAGTTTATTAATTGGGTGTGGTTGTGGGGAGAAAACCTAGTTGGACATGACTCAACTGTGAATCCTATTAGCATGCTACCCTCTGACATGCAGCATATGTATGATCTTTATGCTGGCACAAACTAAATTCATTAATACAGCACAAGTGAAGGTGACAATTTGTGGGTTGAGAATTTTCCAAAGAGAAGGGAAGATGGAAAGTCCATGACCTCACTCTTGGTTTATGGAAGATGCTAGTAAGATATGGGGCTGTCCACATCCTGTGCTCTTGGTTAATTAACTTGTCAGGAGCCTCATCCTACTTTTGCCTCCCCAGTTCTAAATCAGTTTTGAAAAGCACTTTTCTAACACATGAATTGCAAATTTATCATTGCACATCTATTGGCCTGGCTGACGGTGTTGTTATTTCATTCTTCTGAGAATAAGGAGGCATTTGCATTATGTTCTGTACACTGGCAAGCAATTCATTTTCCAAGTGTCTATCTTTCGTCAGCTCAAAGAGAAAGACTAGATAAGATTTGCAGCACCCATGAGTGAGAAAGAGGTTTGCAGCTTCAGCAAACCTTTCCTTCTTCAAATTTGATGGACTCAAAATCCAGAAAGCTTCAGCCTTCTTTGAGAATTCTGGGATTTGAAAACCTGTTACTCCCAAAGGTATACAGAAATAAAAAGGCTGAACTAGGGAAGTTATGAATGGGATGAGCAGGAAATATTGATGCTCACTTGAACATGAAATGATAAGTGATTCTGGGTAAAGGTTCCCCTCGCACATTTGTGAGGCGGTGCTCATCTCCATTTCAAAGCCAAAGAGGTGTACTGTCCGTCTCCATGGTCATGTGGCTGGCATGACTAAATGGCGAAAGTGCACAGAATGCTGTTACCTTCCCACCAAAGGTGGTCCCTATTTTTCTACTTGCATTTTTTACATACTTTCAAACTGCTAGGTTGGCAGAAGCTGGGACAAGTAACGTGGCACTAGGGATTCGAACTGCTGAACTGCCGACCTTTCTGATCAAAAATCTCAGCGACTTAATCACTGAGCCACTGCAAATCTGGGTGAACGCAGATAATTGGAGGAACAGAATAGTGCAAACTGGGAGACAACATGATTGATGAGCAGGTAGCAACAAATTGAAACACTATGACTAGTCCTTGATTTAAGTTCATAATGGATCCTGCCCATTAGTCATAACAATCGTAAAATGGGTCATCTTGTTATACGACCACAAAATGGTCACATAATGTACGCCATGGTCATTAAGCAAACCCAGTGTTTGCTGTAGTGTAGTTTTGCTGAAAACCAGAAGTAAGTGCTGGGTTTTTTGGGCAAACTGTGGTCACATGGGATACTGTAAATGGATGTACATGTGGTTGTGTTGCTGGACAAAGGGCATCTCATGATCATGGGGGAGAGGGTCTGACCACTGTAATTTCAGATCCTGGTTATAAGTGCCCCACCTTTTTTTCGTCCGTCGTAATTTGGAGTGGTTGCTAAGCAACTGACTATAAGTCAAGGTGCAAGTACCTCAGAGGTGGGTTCCTACCAGTTCGCACCTATTCAGTAGAACCGGTTCATCAAATCTACCGAACCGGTTAGAAGAGGTTCCACCAGTGGACCCGGAAAGCAGGCCACACCTACAGAAGAGGTTCCAAAATATTTTGAAACCCACCACTGGACCTTGGATATGATTATTCTACACTATCATGCTCATATTTATAAAACTCAGTGCCTCTGTGAAAGGTAAGGATGACTACTGCGTTTGTGGTGCAATCAGAACATTGCGTGTGTTGAAGTTGTTTTTACACAAACCAAAGACGCCTTTTAAAAAACAAGTTTACATCATATTCTTATGCATGCCAGTGCTGTGTGTGAGGTAATTTAAAGTGGTTCTGACAAGTGTTGTCGGCATCTTCATATCCGGTCACATGGGTGGCAAGCCACTCCCATCTGGTCACATGGGTGGCAAGCCACTCCCACAAAGGAGGCCACACCCACAGAGTAGGTTCAAACAATTTTTGAAACCCACCACTGAAGTACCTGTATTTTTCAATGGCTAATTTTAGATCTCAGCAATTGTACTAAACGTGTTGGAACATTCTTTGCTTCCCCATTCTTACCCATACATGTAGGATCACAATTTCTCCAAATTTTGAATCAGGTTTAAGCCAGGCGATAGAGTTTTCTGAGCAAAATGCACAGCCTTAAAAGTATACAAGCATTGAAAAAAAAATTTCATTTTCGTTTAGAAAGAAAGCTACTCCTGGCATCGCTTGTTCACTAAACAGTTGGCTAAACAGCTTTTATAATCCATCTTAGCTCTTTACACCCTACCTGACCTGACATTTCTTGTTTCCATGATGTTTCTTTTGGAGGGAAGTATATAAAATATGCGAAATTGCTTTCTTATATATAAACACCTAGTTTACGACTGAAAATAATAAAAAGGAAAGTTGGTGTTTGGAGAGGTTGAAGAACTTTGACCGGGAGACTGTAATTTGTTTTGAAATATGAACAAGAAAACAATCACATTGAATGCCCTTGGTTTCATGAAGTACCGTGCTTTGTGTATTTACAGAACAATTGTGTGAATGTTTAAGCTTGCAATCTTACACCAATGATATAGCTGAACTGCATGGGAATTGCATATTGGTAGATGATGGGTGCATGATTGTAATGCTTGGGTTGGCTTCAGAGTTGAAGTAGACACAGTAAATCAGGACTGATTAAACTATTCATGACCATGTGCTCTCTTGAGTACAATGACCCTCGTTGAAATATGACTCAGCTTGTTTCCAACCCAGTGCAGGACTACAAGGGGCGCAGTGGGATTCATCTCAACAAGATGCTTTGCACCGTGGAGACAACACACACACTACCTCATTCAGGCATGCAGCAATATCCTTGTCTTAAGTATGCCTCACATCATCTGAAGCATCTCTTCTACCACTTCCCTTCTCCATAGATGGTCACCAGTGTGCACCCTGTAACTACAGAAGATCCTGGAGGAAGTGGATTGTCTAGGCCTGTTTTGATCAGATTGCAGGTTGACATTCACTATGAAGATACCCTTTTGGTCTCACTTTTTGATGACCTGTGATAGAATCAAAATAGAGACAGGCATCCATCCTTGTGCTGAGTGGTGCGGTGGCTTAGAGGTTGTGAGTTCGATCCTAGGGAGAGGCAGATATTGCTCTCTCTCTGGGCACAAAGAGAATATATCTGCTGAAGCAACCTCCACATTGGCAACAGGAAGGGCACCCAGCCAGTAAATACTCAGCTCCATTCAGTTGCCCAAGACTCCACTCTGCATGGGATTAGGGAGAAGAAGGAGGAAGGAAGAAGGAAAGAAGAAGGAGGAAGAAGAAGGAAGGAGGAGGATAAGAAGATCCATCCTTGTGTCCCTTGATCTTCCAGCAGCTTTTGATATCAGTGACCATGGCCCCCTTCTGAACTAGTTTTAGGGGGTTGGGAATTGGAGCTATAATATGGAATACAAGTCTGATTTTCATCACGATAAGGCTAAATAGCAGTTAGCAGTAGCAGTTAGACTTATATACCGCTTCATAGGGCTTTCAGCCCTCTCTAAGCGGTTTACAGAGTCAGCATATTGCCCCCAACAACAATCCGGGTCCTCATTTTACCCACCTCGGAAGGATGGAAGGCTGAGTCAACCCTGAGCCGGTGAGATTTGAACAGCTGAACTGCAGAACTGCAATCAGCTGAAGTAGCCTGCAGTGCTGCATTTAACCACTGCGCCACCTTGGCTCAATGCTATTGCTACTGTGATAGTTCTCTTTCTTTATGTTCTAGTCAATGTTGGTCTTTAGGGGAAAGGAGAAGTCACTCCCTAATATGCTTCTTTATGGATTGTGACAAGGTTTAACCTTCTCTCCTCTCTTGTTCAACATTCACTCATTCATTTATTTATATCCTGCCTTGATTATTATTTTTGTTAAATAACTCAAGGCGGTGGACATGCACAACACTTCTTCCTCTTTCTATTTTCCCCACAAGAACCACCCGGTGAGGTGAGTTGTGTGAGTGTGTGTGTGTGAGTGGCTCAAAGTCACCCAGCTAGCTTTTGTGCCTAAAGTGAAACTAGAAGTCTCCTGGTGCTGTGACCACTAGACCAAACTGCTAAATGACAGCAAATGCTGGTTTGGGGTCCAGTATCAACATGCCAATGATACCCAGTTCTGTCTTTTAACCCCAGGTTGGCCAAATGAGGCTATCAAAACTGAGTTCAACTACTGCAATGTGTTCTATATGAAGCTGCCTTTGATGACCAGTTAGAACCTGCAATTGCTCCATAATGCATCAGTGCAAGCAGTGATGTACCTCAACATGCTGCCCATGTCACACTCCTTCTTTGTGAACTACACTGATTACCGGTGTGGTTCTGCGTGAAATTCAAGGTGTTGATTATCATATGTTAATTGAGAAATTGTCAATCTCCAGTGGTTTCTTCCTGATCAGTAAGAACCAATAGAGAAGGCAAATCCGAGCTCCCCATAGTCAAAGAGCATTAACGGTTGGAACCCAGGAAATATGCCTTCTCTGTCATTGTATCTGCTGCTCTAGAATGATGTCTCTCCTGAGATCCAGATAGTGAAATCCAGCAGGTTCTGACAGGTTCTGGAGAACTGGTAGTGGAGATTTTGAGTATTCCGGAGACCCAGTAGCAGAAAATTTGAGTAGTTCAGAGAACTGGCAAATGCCACCTCTGGCTGGCTCCAGAGTTAGGTGGGAATGGAGATTTTGCAGTATCCTTCCCCTGCCACACTCACCAAGCCATGTCCACCAAGCCATACCCTGCCCACAGAACTGATAATAAAAAAAATGAATTTCACCACTGCTCCCATCCCAATGACATTCCTGAGACCCTTAAAGATCTCATTGTTCTCCAAGATTTTGGCATAGAATAGATGGAAACCCTTTAATTCAAGGGATTTGATATGTTACATATACTTTGATATAAATTGTCCAGATTGCCATTTTTTTTGCTATTTCTTAATTTTTGGTTCCCTCCCTCCCCAATTTCTTACTGCATCTTGTTTTTATATTCCGAGTTCTCTAGAAGTGTTTTGGAGTTAAGCAGAGCTGAAATAGAATTAAACAAATAAATAGTACAGAATCCATTTCCTTCGGGGAAAAGACACAGTCACTGTGTTGTTTGGAAGTGGGAGGGAACATCATGCTATTATTATCCAAGTGAAACACATATTTGAAAAGAAGTTGGAAAGCAAAATTACCTCTCCCTTCTGAAAGCAGGTAAAAGGGAGGTGATGGCTCAGTGGCTAAGATGCTGAGCTTCTTCATCAGAAAGATTGGCAGTTCAACTGTTTGAATCCCTAGCGCTACATAACGGAATGAGTTCCCGTTACTTGTCCCAGCTTCTGCCAACCTAGCAGTTCGAAAGCACATAAAAATGCAAGTAGAAAAATAGGGATCACCATTGGTGGGAGGTAACAGCATTCCGTGCACCTTCAGCGTTTAGTCATGCCGGGCAAATGACCACAGAGATGTTTTTGGACAGTGCTGGCTCTTCAGCTTTGAAACGGAGATGAGCACCGCCCCCTAGAGTTGGAAACGACTAGCACATATGCGCGAGGGGAACCTTTACCTTTACCTTCTGAAAACAGGAGAATTGCATTGTTCTTCTGCAGCTTCAGAAGTCTATATTCCTGAAAGATGCTTTGGGCTATTGGAAATGCCAGCGAAGGACTGGAGATGACACCAAGAATCTTTGCAAGACAAACCCCATGCTTTTAACAAGGCAAATCATATCTGCCTTGTGTACCTCAGTGCTTTGGACCAGTGTTTCTCAACCTTGGCAGCTTGAAGATGTGTGGACATCGATTCCCAGGATTCCTCAACCAGCATGTTGGCTAGGGAATTCTGGGAGTTGAAGTCCACACATTTTCAGGTGTCCAAGGTTGGCAAACACTGTTTTGGAAGGTAACTGCAGAATGAACTCAGAAGGACTTCTAGGGCTGTAACATTGTCACTGGCATCTTGCAGTCTCAAAAGACTATGGTATCATGCTCTGGAAAGAGGTCCTAATGCAGCATCTGGTGTGGCTAAAAAGTCCAATTCGGGAGTGGAAATCCCTTCCACACTGAGGGCAGATACATTCTGTCCCCTGCCCAGCCCCCAGATTTCATTGGTTCCAGGACTGCCTCTTTGCCTCAGTGTCTCTTTGAATTGGAGAAGGCCAATTCTTTAGCCTCCAAGCTGAACGATCAGAGGTCAAGGTTCCCCAGCTGTTAATGTCCATTCCCAAGGCCCTTAGATCCCTCTTGCAGATATCCTTATATTGCAACTGTGGTCTTCCTCTGGGGCGCTTTCCCTTCACTAATTCCCCATACAGGAGATCTTTCGGAATCTGACCATGTCCAAGCCAGTGTAGATGCCACTGTTTCAATACATGCTGAAACAGCATGTTCCAAGACTGTGCTATTTGGAACTTTGTCATGCCAGGGGATGCCAAGAATACGTCGGAGACAGCCCATATGAAAGGTGTTCAACTTTCTCTCCTAACGCACGTAAAGGGTCTCTGCAGTACAAAGTACTGCTTTGAAAGGTAACTGCAGAATGAACTCAGAAGGACCTCTGGGGCTATAACAACACGGCTGAAATTCAGTATGATCAGAGAATAAATTCTTCTTTATAAATGTTTCATTAGAGGGAGACCGCCCATGATATAACTGGCTTATATGAAGCATTTAAAAAGCCATTTGATTTTGCTCTCTCCCATGCTTTCTATAAAAAGACAAGAGTCATTATTGATTTCACATTTCTGTGGACTTCCTCGCTTTGCTTGTTTATTTACTTTAATACCGGAGCAGTCTTCAAAGTCCTGTGTTTGCCTAATGAGGATAGATTTAAATTTTCTACTAGAGATACGATCAGTTCAACATAAAATATTTTAATACCATCTGGTGTCCATGGGTGAATTAGTGTATCTGCTATAATGTTTTGAAGATGGCTTGAGTTGGCTGCGTAGAGTTGGAAATGATGGATCTGAACACTTTTTTCTTCTTCAAACGTGGCTTTCTTGATTGTGTCACATAAGAAGAAAAAAAGATTCTAAAAGATACTATCAGTGTGTCACATTCTTTCCCTTAATTAAAGAGGGGGGGTGAAAGACCTGAAAAGCAGTTCTTATGCTTATCCAAACTTATGATTATCCAAATTATCCAAACTTACACATGAGAACATTGTGTCTTCCAATATAACAAATGGATTAATTTAAATCAAACATATTTCAAATTGGTGGAACATTGATTTTAACTTATTTTAGGGGAGCAAATATGCTTTGACTCAGAAATATTGAGACAATAACCTTTATTTTATGGAATAGCGGAGTTATGATATCAGATGTTCCTGATTTGTGAGTACTATGTACTTTAACAATAATCGATAGGTATAAAGATTTTGATGTTATTAATTGAGGTTCATGACTGAGGAGAAACTAAAGCTTTCCAGATTAAATCAACATCACCAAACTCTTTTTTCTATATACTGTCCATCTGTATAGAATAATAGAGTTGGAAGAGACCTTGGAGGTCTTCTAGTCCAACCCCCTGCTTAGGCACAAAACCCTACACCACTTCAGACAAATGGATATCCAACATCTTCTTAATAACTTCCAGTCTTGGAGCATTCACAACTTCTGGAGGCAAGTTGTTCCACTGATTAATTGTTGTAACTGTTAGGAAATTTCTCCTTAGTTCTAATTTGCTTCTCTCCTTGATTAGTTTCCACCCATGGCTTCTTGTCCTACCCTCAGGTGCTTTGGAGAATAGCTTGACTCCCTCTTCTTTGTGGCAACCCCATAGATATTGGAAAACTGCTATCATGTCTCCCCTAGTCCTTCTTTTCATTAAACTAGACCTACCCAGTTCCTGCAACAGTTCTTCATATGTTTTAGCGTCCAGATTTCAGATTTCAGATTTAATTTATTTGTATGCCGCCCTTCTCCGGGAGGGACTCAGGGCGGCGAACAACTCAAAAGGGGAAAGGGGATACAAACACAATACATATAATTAAAATACACAAGAGTCATACAGCCATACAAGTCGAGAAGGGAGGGGAACTCATCAACCCCAGGCCTGCCGGCACAGCCAGGTTTTGACGGCTTTCCGGAAGGCCTGGAGAGGGGTGAGGGTCCGAATCTCCGTGGGGAGTTCATTCCAATGGGCTGGAACTGCAACAGAGAAGGCCCTCCCCCGGGTAGTAGCCAGATGGCATTGGCTGGTAGACGGAACCCGGAGGAGGCCGACCCTGTGCGATCTAACGGGTCTGTGGGAGGTAATTGGCAGCCACCTAATTATCTTTGTTGCTTTTCTCTGCACTTTTTCTAGAATCTCAGCATCTTTTTTTACATCATGGCAACCAAAACTGAATGTAGTAATCCAAGTGTGGCCATACCAAAGCATTATAAAGTGGTTTTAACACTTCATGTGATCTTGATTTTATCCCTCTGTTTCTGCAGCCTTGAACTGTGTTGGCTTTTTTGGCAATTGCTGCACACTGCTGGCTTATATTTAAATGGTTGTCCACTAGGACTCCAAGATCTCTCTCACAGTTACTACTATTGAGCAAGGTACCACCTATACTGTACCTGTGCATGTTTTTCTTGCCTAAATGTAGAACCTTACTCTGTTCACCATTGAATTTCATCTGACTTTAATATAGAAATGAAGCAGAATTTATTTCTTGTTTTTCATGGTCTGATGTGCCTGCAAAATGCAATTACATTTTACGAAGAGCTCAGAGTTCAGTGATTGCATTGTGACTTGTCCTTTAGGTACCTGATCTGCTGCTTAAAACTGAGAAGGAGATGCACTAGCCCATGTTTGGCACTTTCCCATGTCATTTGGGGGTACAGAAATTGGCATATCATTGGGAGACTATATCATCATCATCAATTATTGTTATTGTTATTGTTATTGTTATTGTTATTGTTATTGTTATTGTTATTGTTATTGTTATTGTTATTGTTATTGTTATTGTTATTGTTATTGTTATACAATTGTATCACAGCGGCCAGTTGTTTCGCCGGATTTGGCATTGGTTATAGTTAAAAATTGACAAAATCACCATCAGTCAAATGCAAAAAGCCGCACTGCTTGGATCTGCACGCATATTACGAAAATACGTTACGACGTCCTAGGCCCCTGGGTGGGGCCCGACTAGTAACCAATGCCAAATCCGGCGAAACAACTGGCCGCTGTGATACAATTGTATAATAATAATAATAATAATAATAATAATAATAATAATAATAATAATAATAATAATAATAATAATAATAATTATTATTATTATTATTATTATTATTATTATTATTATTATTATTATTACCAATAATAATTATTACCAACGGCGTTTTTATCAAAGTCTTAATGTAAATGGTGACACCAAAAGTGAAAAACCAGAAAAACAGGCCACAGTTGAATTCTGGAAAGAATTGTGGGAAAATGCAAAGGACTACAACAAGGAAGCAAAGTGGATACATGACTTTGAGAAAAGCATTGGCAACAAACAAATGCAAGTATTAGAAATAACAACTGAGATGGTCAAAAATCGAGTTAAAAAAGTAAAGAATTGGACATCACCTGGAAAGGACCAATTACATGGTTTCTGGCTCAAATATCTGACCAGTTTACATGCAATATTGGCCAGGCAACTGAATGAAATTTTACAAAAGGGCCAAATTGATGAATGGTTGACAACTGGAAAAACATACTTGATTCAGAAAGATGCAACTAAAGGAACAACACCTGAAAACTACAGACCAATAACATGCTTGCCAACAACCTTCAAATTACTCACAGGCATTATTGCAGATAACATGATGGATTATTTGGAAACAAACAACATCTTGCCAGTAGAGCAAAAAGGCAACAAAAGAAGGAGCAGGGGCACAAAAGATCAGCTTCTAATTGATAAAATGATATTAGAAAATTGTAAGAACAGAAAAACAAACTTGAATATGGCCTGGATTGATTACAAAAAGGCATTTGACTCACTGCCACATAGTTGGATCATAAAATGCTTAGAAACAACTGGCATTAGCAAAAATATTACATCCTTTACTGAAAAGGCGATGAAACAATGGAGAACTGAGTTGGCAGTAGGGAATGAGATCTACGGAATGGTTAATATCAAGCGAGGAATTTTCCAGGGTGATTCACTTTCACCTCTTCTCTTCATCATCGCAATGATCCCACTATCAGTAATCTTAAAAAAAATGAAATTAGGCTACCAAACAGCCAAAGAAGCTGAAAAAATTTCACATTTACTATATATGGATGATTTGAAACTCTATGGAAAGTCAGAAATAGAAATCCAATCATTGACAAACACAGTCCGAGTATTCAGCACCGATATTTCAATGCAGTTTGGCATGGAAAAATGCGCCACTGTATCCATAAAAAGGGGCAAAATCACTGCATGTGAGGGAATTGAAATGCCCAATGGCCAATTAATTAAATGCAAAGAAAATGAAGCCTACAAATACTTAGGCATTCTGCAGTTGGATAACATCAAGCACGAAGAAGTAAAAACTATTGTCAGACGAGAGTACACCAACAGAGTTAGGAAAATTTTAAAATCTAAATTGAATGGTGGAAATATAATCAAGGCCATAAATACCTGGGCAATACCAGTTATAAGATACACAGCTGGTATAGTTAACTGGACACAAGTTGATTTGGACCTTTTGGACCAAAAAACCAGGAAACTAATGACAATGCACTACAGTTTACATCCACGTGGTGATACTGATAGACTGTACCTGCCCCGAAAATCAGGTGGCAGAGGATTATTACAAGTGAAGCAAACAGTTGAAGAAGAAAAACATGGACTGGCTGATTATTTAAAAGAAAATCAAGAACATCTATTAATCGAAGTAAAGAACAAAAATCTACTGAAGGCCCAACAGACGAAACAAGAATACAGAAAAGATGTGATAAAATCAAGAATGGAGAGTTGGCAGAACAAAGCACTGCATGGCCAATTTCTGGAAAAAATAAAAGATAAAGTGGACAGTGAACAAACTTGGTTATGGTTAACAACAGGTACATTAAAGAAAGAAACAGAGTCACTAATCCTGGCTGCGCAAGAACAAGCTATCCGCACAAATGCCATTAAGGCCAAAATCGAAAAATCCTCTGATGATGCCAAATGCAGACTTTGCAAAGAAGCTGATGAAACTGTTGATCACATACTCAGCTGCTGTAAAAAAAATCGCGCAGACTGATTATAAATTGCGGCACAATTCAGTAGCACAAATGATCCATTGGAATTTGTGCAAAAATTATAATATCAAAACAGCAAAAAACTGGTGGGAACATCAGCCTGAAAAAGTCACCGAAAATCAGATGGTCAAGATCTTGTGGGATTTCCGTATACAAACCGACAAAATACTGGCACATAATACACCAGACATCACACTGGTTGAGAAAAATAAGGTCACAATCATAGACATCGCAATACCAGGTGATAGCAGGGTCGCCGAGAAGGAACATGAAAAAATCGCAAGATACCAGGACTTAAAAATCGAAATTCAACGACTATGGCACAAAGCAGCAGTGGTAATTCCAGTGGTAATTGGCACACTGGGTGCTATTCCAAAAGCACTGGAATTACATTTAAAACAGTTAAAAATTGACAAAATCACCATCAGTCAAATGCAAAAAGCCGCACTGCTTGGATCTGCACGCATATTACGAAAATACGTTACGACGTCCTAGGCCCCTGGGTGGGGCCCGACTAGTAACCAATGCCAAATCCGGCGAAACAACTGGCCGCTGTGATACAATTGTGTAATAATAATAATAATAATAATAATAATAATAATAATAATAATAATAATAATAATAATAATAATAACATGAAAAAATCGCAAGATACCAGGACTTAAAAATCGAAATTCAACGACTATGGCACAAACCAGCAGTGGTAATTCCAGTGGTAATTGGCACACTGGGTGCTATTCCAAAAGCACTGGAATTACATTTAAAACAGTTAAAAATTGACAAAATCACCATCAGTCAAATGCAAAAAGCCGCACTGCTTGGATCTGCACGCATATTACGAAAATACGTTACGACGTCCTAGGCCCCTGGGTGGGGCCCGACTAGTAACCAATGCCAAATCTGGCGAAACAACTGGCCCCTGTGATACAATTGTATAATAATAATAATAATTCACTTTCACCTCTTCTCTTCATCATCGCAATGATCCCACTATCAGTAATCTTAAAAAAAATGAAATTAGGCTACCAAACAGCCAAAAAAGCTGAAAAATTTTCGCATTTACTATATATGGATGATTTGAAACTCTATGGAAAGTCAGAAATAGAAATCCAATCATTGACAAATACAGTCCGAGTATTCAGCACCGATATTTCAATGCAGTTTGGCATGGAAAAATGCGCCACGGTATCCATAAAAAGGGGCAAAATCACTGCATCTGAGGGAATTGAAATGCCCAATGGCCAACTAATTAAATGCAAAGAAAATGAAGCCTACAAATACTTAGGCATTAGTAACCAATGCCAAATCCGGCGAAACAACTGGCCGCTGTGATACAATTGTGTAATAATAATAATAATAATAAAAAACAACTTAGACTTACTGCTGTTTAAAGACAAAAGTATAACCCCAAATTAGACCAGTTTATGTAGCTGGAGTTGCAATCAAATTCATGAAACATCATGCCCCTCTAAAACTGTTTTCGCAAAATAACAGAGTTAAAAGGGATTTGGAATCTTCCAGTTTAGCAAACTGCCCAGGACAGAAAACGTCAATCATTTCAGGCAAATGGTTGCCAATTCTTTTTAAAATTCTCCCGTGTTGGAGCATCCAGAACTTCTGGAGGCAAGTGGTTCCACTGATTCATTATTCTGTCAGGAAATTTCTCCTTAATTCTATGTTGGTTCTCTCCTTGATTAGTTTCCATCCATTGCTTCTTGTTGTCTCTCTTTAGTTTATTTTACTGATTCTTATAGAAACAAGCAATGGAAGAACCAGCTTTGTGGATGCTCCAATACTGGTGTGTCATTCCTCCGCCTCCCCCCCCCCCCCAAAAAAAAAGCAGCTATTTGTCTGAAATTATTGGAGGGTTTCTATCCGGAGCTTCTTCTAACTCTATGATTCTTTGGGAATTCCTATGCTAGTACTAACACTTCTACTAATGGTGTTATTTTTAGATCTTTGGAGGGGTTTTTTTTCCACCAGTTTTTACATCTTTTATATGCAACCATATAATTAATTTATTTATAATTATTCCATAGTTTCAATTACTAGGTTTTCATGGAAAACAGTTGAGAGGCAGATGGAGGACCTCTGTACAGGAAGACACTTGAACTCATGCACAGTAACAAACAGGCAGGGAAATGCACAGGCACCTGAATAAGATTTGAAAGGTTAATTACTATTAATCATTGTGAAATGCAGGCTTATTAGCCATTCATAAATGCAAAACAAATCCCTTTTGCTGACAAGCAAACTTTTGAAATTGACCTCTTACTGTTGATTAGGTTCTGCAAAACTGAATAATGGAAAAACGAAGAACCATTTTAAGAAGTGTGTGTTTATCGCACAAACCCACATACAACACTTTCCTTTTTTTAAAAAAAAATAGATTGATGGACTAAATTGATGCAAATTAATACATGTTATTGCCAAATGATCACAATGTACTTGCTCAAATAACTTGCTCAAAATAACTCCTGAAGTAAGTTTGAATAGTACTATAAAGATAGTGAGATGTGTACCTTTATAAAGATAGAAACGGACACAATGTCTGTTTCATTTTCCCTTATGGTACAAATTAACCCAACTCAATTCATTCTCCCTAAATTAAACCCAACACCAGAATACATTGATTCTCCAAAATCACACCTTTTGCAACATAGAGAAAGAACATGGAGAAATAAATAAATCAATGAATGTTTGCTCCAAGCAGCATCCTTGGGAAGTATTTGGAGAGGAAGAGAAATGTGAACAAATCAGTCTGCATTTTTTCTGCAGCCTTTGGATGGTGTGGAATTGCAAATCAATGTGAAATGAAACCAAATATGAAATTTGGAGGAAGGGAGAGAACTTTAGATAAAATGAAACTGACAGCTTTCACCCGAAGGGTTTATTATAAGGATTCTGTCCAAGCAAATTTATTAGCACAGAAAGATCCAAGTATGCATGTGTATGTAGGGATGTGTATGTAGGGATGTGTATGTAGGGATGTGTATGTAGCCATGTGTGTGTGTGTATCACACACAGAGAAAGATGCATAGACACTTTGCAGTATATGCAAAGAGATACACATGCACACACATATGTATATGTGCATTCACACATATGCATATATGTGAATGCATGTGTTTATATCTCACAGACAGGTTTGTGTGTGTGTGTGTGTGTGTATGTGTGTGTGTGTGTGTGTGTGTGTGTGTGTGTGTGTGTTGTGTGTATTATATACATTCCTCTGTCTACTTCTCTACTTCTTGTCTGTGGTTATAAGCCTGAGGATAAGCTTCTCTTATTGTTGAAGTATGAGCTGCTAAACTCTATTGATAGGCAATAGTTTTCTGAAAAATATCATAAAAGTGAGGGAAACCATGCTGCAAAAATAAGTCACAGAAAATCTGAACATCTTTGTATTACAGAGAATTGCATATTGCATTTTGGTTTGTTTGTTCTGGTATGAAATCATCTACCAAACATCAAAGTCCATGATATGATGTGATGTGAATTCTTGGAAAGAAGTCCTCCTCCTATTCCTCCTCCTCCTCCTCCTCCTCCTCCTCCTCCTCCTCCTCCTCCTCCTCCTCCTCCTCCTCCTCCTCCTCCTCCTCCTCCTCCTCCTCTACTACCACCACTGACACCACTACTAACAACAACATCCAAGAAGCTTCTTCAGTTCTGACTGAATATTGGAGAATGGAAGGATTTATATTCCCCACAGTCATCTGGTCATTAGCACTCTTTCTGAGAGTCCTTGAGATCACTTGGAAGTTTATTTGTGCCCCCGGGGTCACCTGAATAGGGTAAATGGGTGTGGAACCTTATTGCAACTGCTGAAAGGACTGTGTTGTAAACAGGAGATAGGTGCATCACATCATGTCATACCTGTCAGCCAGAACTGAAGAAGCTTCTTGGATGAAAAGCAAAATGTCTTCAAGGAAAAAAAAACAAAGTCCAGTTGCCTTTTGCTTGCCTTTGGGACACACAGGGTCTGCATGACTGAGAATCTCCACAGGCTTAATTATGATCTGGTCAACAGTATATTCTTTTCCCCACATAATGTCATTTTCCTGGCAGCCCACAATCTTCCTTGCTTCCCAAATTTCAATTGCACCTCAGAGGAAAGGTTCTTCTTCTGAGGGCCCTTTCCAGATCTAGAAGATCAGCCAGTGTGCTCATGCGCAGAGCTGCCAGAAGACAAGAACAATTAAGAAAACAGGGTTGACTTGGGAGTAAGGCTTGGAGATGATTGGCCCCTCTCATAAGACATAAAAGAGACGCTAACTGGACATGAGCTTTTGCAGGAAGCAATTAATTCATCTGGTCAGTTCAAGCTTTGAAAAGTTCTGTTTGACTCTGTGCTAAGTTTGGCCCTGCTCTGCATTTGGCAATTAGGTCTCTGGCAGCATTCCAAGGGAGATAAGGTGGGTGTTTATCAACATTCCCCTGAAAGACTGTGGCAACTTGAGCAGACATCTGTCGGCACCTTCACAGAGAGTTTGTGAAGCCTTGCGGACTGGAAATGACCATAATTTACAACCATATAAATAAAAGAGGGCTTTTGAAACTCAGATTATTATTTATGCTTTCTCAGGAAGCCTAAGTCAGAACAGTTGTGGATGCTCCATCAGGGGAGGTTTTCAAGAGGAGATTGGACAACCATTTGACCAGGAAGATAATAAGGTCTCCTGTCTTGATCATGGGTGGACTAGAAGGCCTCCAAGGTCCCCTCCATCCATACAATTCTATGGTAATACAATATTAGGAACTGAAGGAGGATGAAGCAATATGACACAATTGTTTCCCTACATTATGGCTTTTACTACAAGCCACTTCAGCTGCTGTGGCAGAAAGAAAGGGTGAGAAAAATGAAGTGGGCCTATAAAGATGCAGATGGGATATCATGGTGATTGAGATCTACAAGGCAGTGTTGTTTTCTTTGCATAGAAAAGCCTTTCCTTGCTGTCGTGTATAGTAAACAATTCATAGTTTTTCGCCTGGTCTACCAGATTCTCAGCCGTAAGATTGTCCAAAAAAGAAATTACTGTACACTATATTCTCTTTATAATGTTATGTCTGTGGCTCAACGATGAATTTGCCTTTATGTTCATGTTATTCAGGTTGTAAGTCTAATACCTACAGTATATTTATTTTCCAGCCTCATTATCTTACGTTTTACAGCCTGACCTCTGTAATCTCATTATCTGTTAATGGTTAAGTCTCTTCAACTCATTCTGAATATATTTGCTGATTGCTCCCTATTTCGTATGTATAATTCTATCAAAGCGTTGTAAATCCTACAAAGGCCCAACTTTCCTCTCTTTTTATGGTTTGTTTTTATATCTTGACTTGGGAACAGCACTAAATACTTCTTCATCATCATTTTTCCTCTGCCTCTTAAATGCACTTGCATTTTATGGAAGCTGAGTTTTGCTATGGCTGGCAGATTGCTCCTCTCTCGCGCGCTCTCTCTTCCATCTCTGTCCTTTTTTAAATGATAAAAATTTGTAGAGTGGCACTGGCCTTTTGGGAAATCTGGCTCTTTTGATAAATTTCTGGGCTGTTCTCAATAGCTCTATTAAACTATGTGACAGAAGCAGCAGAAAGGTTCTGCCTCCAAATTAGAATGAATGAGAGACAAACAAACAAAGAGATCCTTAATTGGGATACAGCCACCAAAGAGAATGAGTTTTCTAACACCAGAATTCCTGGTCTCGGGCCCTTTTTTCATCTTCTTCAGCCTGAGTCACTGTTGGGCGTTTTCATCCAAGTAGATGAACCTGAGGTTAGAGTAATGGTTAAGGTCTCAATCTATAAATTAGAAGAACATGAGATTCAATCCTACCTCCAATTGGTTGACTTTGGCCAATCATTCCTTCTCAACCTAGGAAGAAGGCAATGGCAAACCACTTCTGAAGAATGTTGTCCAGAAAATTGCATGGACATCTTCCACTGGGAATCCACCGGAAATCAGGGCTGATTTGAAGGTATGTGCACATATATGGTGGTGGTATTCAGCAGGTTCTGACCAGTTCTAAAGTGGAAAATTTTAGAAGTTTGAAGAACCGGTAAGTACCACCCCTGACTGGCCACACCCCCATCTATTCTCTGCCTCCTGAGTCCCAGCTGATCGGGAGGAAAGGGGGATTTTACAGCATCTTTCCCCTGCCACACCCACCAAGCCATGTTCATCAAGCCATGCCACGCCCACCAAGGCACGCCCAACAAACCAGTAGTAAAAATTGAATCTTACCATTGACACATATAAATACAGAGAGAGGAGAGTGGGAGGGGGGAGGAGGAGGAAGAGGAGGAGGAGAAGAGGAGGAGAAGGAGAAGGAGGAGGAGGAGGGAGGAGGAGGAGGAGGAGGAGGAGGAGGAGGAGGAGGAGGAGGAGGAGGAGGAGGGAGGAAACAATATTATTACCTGATTCATCTATGGCATATCTCTCTCTCTCTCTCTCTCTCTCTCTCTCTCTCTCTCTCTCTCTCTCTCTCTCTCTCTCTCTCTCTCTCTCTCTCTCTCTCTCTCTCTCTCTCTCTCTCTCTCTCTCCACACACACACACACACACACACACACACACACACACACACACACACAAAAACAACACACAAACACACATCAAATCTTTATTACGGCTATAGACCAGTATAATCTCTTTCTGGGTTCCACAATTGGAATCTTGGCTCTTTCCAGTGTATCCTGTGGAGTCTTTTTTCAACTGTCAAACACACAAAATGATAACAATGACAATGACAGGAAGCCAGAAACTGAAAACTTGACAACTCCAGAAATAAACACAGATTACTCATCTTGATAATTATATTTGCCCATTTTCTTGGATACCTTTATATTCATGAATCTAATTCCATAAGCAGAACTTGTTACATCTGACGTGATATTATTGTCACTCTTCCAACAACTAATTCACTGTTTAGTCAAAGTTGCCAAGTTTACGGAACTCATGTGTGGAAAGGATACAGGTGTGCACCAATGGCTTATAGGCATCACCCCACACTCTGACAAATACTGACAATATGGTATTAATAAAGGAGTGTGATTTATAGAATATGGAACTATGAAACAACATATCGACTGATATTCCTTTGACTTTTTCTTATGCACGATTTATACTTGCGCCTCAAACAATGCAAATGAAATACACAATAGAATCAGGAACAGAAATCAACAGAGCATTGATCATTAAATAGATTAAAATGCATGAAAATCATCTAAATGGAAGCTCTTAGAAGATATGCAGTCGCTACAGTATAAAATCCTGAGATTCTCTGTTAGTGGATTAAAAATACCCAATATTGTCAAAAATGACCTGATTACAGGAGAACATTACAAATCCCCCTCCTTCCTCCCCCTCCCCCTCTAAAAAAAGACATTCCAATTTAAATTCTACTAAGGCTTAATAAACTGAAACCACTCTTATGCATTCAGTACCTGTCTGCATTTAAATGTGGTGGCTTATCATTCATTGATGTATTTGCTGAAATAACTTGAAAATTTGCATAAATATCTTTTGTGGCTAGTGGACACCTCAAAGGGATTTAAGGCCTCTGCTCACATTTTTTGTCTTTGATATTTTTGGGGTGGGGATATATTTGTGTTTAAGGGACGCGGTGGCTCTGTGGCTAAGACACTGAGCTTGCCGATCAGAAAGGTCAGCAGTTCGGCGGTTTGAATCCCTAGTGTAACGGAGTGAGCTCCCATTACTTGTCCCAGTTTCTGCCAACCTAGCATTTTGAAAGCATGTAAAATCAAGTAGAAAAAACAGGAACCACCTTTGATAGGAAGGTAACAGCGTTCCAGGTGCCTTTGATGTTTAGTAATACCGGCCACATGACCATGGAGACATCTTTGGACATCGCTGGCTCTTTGACTTTGAAACGGAGATGAGCATCGCCCCCTAGAGTCGGGCACGACTAGCACATATGTGCCAGGGGAACCTTTACCTTTTATATTTGTGTTTATTCTTATTTGCCAACCTTAGATCACTTTTTTCAGTTTTTGCTTTCATTCTTAATTTTCCTTTAATATTTTATACATTGCTTCTGTTTTTAGCTTTCATTTCTTTAACATGTTGTAGTGTCTTTCCTAAAACGTGTTGCCATGATATCTTGTCCTGCTTAGTGACTTGCTTATTAGAATGAATGCTAATTGGATTATTTTTAGACAGAGTAAAGAGTTCATGATGTTGGTCCCTGGATTTATTCTATATTCATTTCTATTTTTGTTCAGAAGCCCAAAAATAGAGCCACTATGAAAGAAGGGTGGAGTTCTTATAGGGAATCAACTTATGTTCATTTTACTGATGCTCCTTTCACAGGGAGGGCCTGAAATGGTTTGAAATTGGAATGCACCCTTTTTATTTCTATCACACTAGCACTTAGACTTATATACTGCTTCACAGTGCTTTTACAGCCCTCTCTAAGCAGTTTACAGACCCTCCAACAATCTGGGTCCTCATTTTTCCCACCTCGGAAGGATGGAAGGCTGAGTCAACCTTGAGCTTGGTGAGATTTCAATTGCCAAATCGAAGGCAGCCGGCAGTCGGCAGAAGTAGCCTGCAGTACTGCACTCTAACCACTGCGCCACCGCAGCTCTATAGTTGTATTTCTTTATTTGTCTTCCATAACAGTCAAGCTGACTCTAGGTCAAATGTTGAAGTTAAAACAATCATAAAATGATAGCTACAACAACCATAGTATTGATTACAAAGCAGAGCCCTTGGTTCTATCTGAGCTTGGTTGTTTGCTGGAAGATGTTTCATTGCCCAAGTAGTTGTCAGACCCACCACTACTTAAATCTCTAAGTAAAAATGATCCTGGGCTCCATTTTTGGGAAAGGAATACTTTTATTAGAAATCAAGTGTATTGCGATCAAACATAACTAGAACTGAGAATTGCATGCCAAAATCCCTAAGTTCAACTTTTCCCTCCCTTCACTGCCTCCTGTTACTGACCCTCCCATAACCAATCAGATTCAAGGGAGATGCTTTCACAACAGTCACTTCAAGTGTAGGTTGCCATGCAGCTGCCTTCTCCTCCCAACCGGATGACCTCGAAGCAGCCTCTCAGGGAGACACAGATGTTACTTTCATTTCCCCCAGGCATTCCCTCCTCCCCTTCGCCCTCCCCAGAGTTCATGGCAGACTGTCAATGCATGGTATGGTAATGAAGGACAAGCAAGCAAATGATGGCAGCTGACATTAGGCAACATTATTAGTATGAGTGGTTCAACCCTGAGCTACATATCTTCTCTTCTATTAGGATAACAACAATAGTTGTTGTTATGTACGCTCCCCGTTGGGAGACCGAGTACGTTCAGAGAAGTGTTGTGAGAGTTGTGTTGGAGAACACACAAACCAGCATACAGAGACACTGCAGTTTAAATAGGCTTTTATTTTCATGGAAATAGAAGTATCAGAGTCCATCAAACAGTCCAAGTCATACACGGATAATTCAGTCAGTCATCAATGTCCCAATGGGAGTGGGCGGCATACAAATTTTATTAAACTTGAAACTCGAAACTTTCAGTTAAGGGATAATCCAAATAACATAGTCCAGTTTAATATAATCAGTTCAGTATTCAAAGTTTGCTAACAGTTGCAAAACTTACAATAGCTCACGGCACTCAGATCAGATCAGCCCAGCATCTAACGAACAGAAAGCTAATTCTGGCTCCCTGTTATGGCAGATTGAGGAAAACAGCAGCCAATCACATTTTACAGTATGATTTAAAGAAACAGGTACATCATTGCTATATGATTTATATATTGGCAATCCAACCGTTAGATTATATTCCTAACAGTTGTGCCAACAGAACCTCCAATATAACATTTGGTTTGGTGTCCCCAATTTCTTACTAACTTCTTGGAGATGATGACAGTGAGAGCCATCCTTCCTTCGGAAAGAAAACTGTTGCAAAATAGTGGAACTCTTTAAAAAGAGTTTACCTTCATACCTGCTCATGCCGTGCTTTTTGATAAGCAGGAACATTCAGCAGTCATTCTCAACTATACAAATCTAAGTTAGAAAGACAACCCCAAGCAACTACAGGCTTGAAAGGTAGCAATCAGAATTTAGAATTGGACTTCAAAGCATATCAGCAGCCTTATGAGGCTCCTACAAGCAGCAGGAGCCTACTGTGACGGATCCATAAAGTATTTGTATTTATTAGTTTGTCAAACATATACAAGATAGCAGGTATAAATAGAAACATGAATATGAACAAAAGAAATGAATATGAATATATGTGGACAGTAGGACAGCGACATTAGGCACGCTGGTCACTTATGCCCCTTTATGGAACTCTTAGGAATGGGGTAAGGTCCACAGTGAACAGCTTAAGGTTGAAGCTGTGAGGGTTAGAGGCAGGGGTGAAATCCATCAAGTTCTGACAGATTCTGAAGAACTGGCAGCATACATTTAGAGTAGTTCGGAGAATAGTAGTGGAAATTTTGAGTAGTTCGGAGAACTGACAAATGCCACCTCTAGCTGGGCCCAGAGTGGGGTGGGAACGGAGATTTTGCAGTATCCTTTCCCTGCCATGCCTATCAAACCACACCCACAAAGCCACACCATGCCCACCAAGCCACGCCCTTGGGAACCGGTAGTATAAAAATTGAATTTCACCACTGGTTAGAGGATGTAACAATGGAGTCAGGTAGAGCATTCCAGGAGTTGCCCATTCTGTTGCTGAAGTCATATTTTCTGCAATCAAGTTTGGAGCGGTTTACCTTGAGTTTGTATCAATCATTTGCCTGTGTATTACTGAGGTTGAAGGTAAAGAAGTTGTTGATAGGTAAGAAGTAGGTTAGTTAGAAAACCTGTTTGCTATATTAGTTAAGGCATCAGCCCAGAAACGTGGTGTTTCTCTCAGTCCTAGAAAGCAAACAATGGCAAAGTATTTTTGAAACCTTGCTAAGAAAATTTCATGCACCTGTCCAGGCAGTCACCAGGAGTCAACAAACACAGTTTTTTTTTGTATAAAAGTTTTTTTATTTTTAGACAAACAAAACATGAAACATAAAACCATCATCAATTACATATACATATGGAATGTCGTTTGGTTACAAGCATTTTGTGCATCACTGCTTTCAATTATATATAAAGTCACAGATTGACCATCAAGTATACATAGGTACATTGTTATCATTGTAGATCATATATTTAGCTACAATTATTATTCCTTCATTTTAAGCAAATATTCTAGAGATTAGATTCATGTATATATCAACATTCCATTGCATCATTATTAGTCTATTTAGTAGCAATATGTATTTATAGTATCACCCTATCTCATTCTATTGTTCTTACAATATGAAAAAATTCCCCAACATTTTGTACTTGTGCATCACCACTTTCAGTTGTCACAGATTGTCCATCAAATATACATAGATAGTTTTTTATCATTGTACATCATATGTTCAACAACAATTGTTATTCCTTCATTTTAAACAAAATATTCTAGATATTCGATTCATATATATACCAATATTCCATTGCATTGTTATAAATCTATTCAATAATAATATGTCTTTATGGTATCACCTATCTCATTCTATTATTTTTACAATATGAAATACTTTTCTAAGATTTTTCATTTCCATGTTTTTTTATCTAACCACTGATAGAACAAATCCCATACCTTATAAAATTGTTCATCTTCTTGTTCTCTAATTTTGAATGTCAATTTACTCATTTCAGCACATTCCATTATTTTTTGAATAATTTCCTCCTGCGTTGCTACTTTCTCATTTTTCCAATTTTTTGCAAATACAATTCTAGCTGCCGTTAAAACATTTACAATCAAATATTTCAGATTTTTATCATATGCTTCTGGTATGATTCCCAATTAAAAAAACCCTCTGGTTTAAAGTCTATGTGTTTTTGTATCATTTTCTCCAACCACATGTGGATTTTAGTCCAGTATCTTTTAGCTTCTATGCAAGTCCACCACATATGGTAATATGAACCCGGTGTCTGATGACATTTCCAACACTTTTCCAACTTGTTCTTGAACATTCTTGCTATTCTCGTTGGGGGTAAGTGCCACCTGTAAAACATCTTATACAAATTTTCCTTGTATGCTGTTGACATTGTCATTTTATAATTTTGAGACCACAATTTCTGCCATGTCTCTAGTTCAATCCCATGTCCAAATTTTTTTCCCCAAGCTATCATCGTTTCTTTAACTTTTTCAACACAGATTTGAAGGCACCTAAAATATTAAGATTAACTAGGTGTTACCATCTAGCTGGGCCCTAGAAGTGAGCTGACAGTTATTCTTTACCTACCCATGAATATTCTCTTTTCTATATTTGGAGAATCAATTTCGAATTCTTCATTTTAAGCTTCAGTGAATCGCTAATGGTGTTTATATATACATATATCTACACCTAGCCCAATCTCTTTTCAATCAGTACAGCATGAAATTCATCCCCTCCACCCACCCACACATGGCTTTGCATCTCTTTTATATCACAACTCATTTAGAAAGAATTAATTTCTCATCTGTGGGGCAATCATGCCTAATAATTTCTATATTTGTTTACATCGTGGAGTCATATCCATCAGCACCATGTCAATAAAACAATTACAGTCTAACCTTATTAGAAGCTTATTTATAGTATCATCCTTCCAGCCAATCTACAGCGCCAACACATTCATCACAGAAAGACCATAATCATTTGCTGAACCTTCTGCAAATATGATTTTGCATATGAAGAGATGAGAGTACACAAAAAGCAACACCCAACAGCAGATGGAGTGACCTTGGAGTAAAACTAATAGGGGATTACTGTTCAGTAGTAGATTAAATGGTTGACTTGCTTTCTCCCTGTCTCTTGCATATAATCCTTGGTTCATTTTCTGGATCTCTTATGATACATTTTTTGCGGGGGTAGAATATGTTCCAGCTCTACCTAAAGACAGTAGTGTGATGCTGAGAATTTCTCCTCAATGTTTTTTCCCCAATTGTTCTAACTCAATCATAGATGGAAAACATTCGATCCCGTCCTTGTCCCAGATCCTGCCAACTTAGCAGTTCAAAAGTTGTTATGGCCCACCAGCAGCCAGCGGAACTGGCAGCAGAGTCAGAAAGTGGGGAAGAACATGGGCCAGTCCTGGGGGGCTGACGAAAGCTCAAACAAGGGCTTTATGTCAGAGGCAGAGAGGGAGCTAGACAGCACTGAGGTAGAAGAACAACTGGAGCCTATTCCCAGTGTGCGCATACGCAGAGCTGCCAGAAGACAAGAACAAGTAAGAAAGCAGGGTTGATTTAGGAGTAAAGCCATACCTTGGAGGTGATTGGCCCTCCCATAGGAAACAAAAGAGGAGTGAATGGGGAGTGGGCTTTTGCAGGAAACCATTCATTCATTCGGTCATTTCAAGAGTGGAAAGTTCTCTTTGTGACTATAAGTTTTGCCTTGCCCTGTGTTTGGAAATTATCTGGCAGCTCTCCAAATGAGATAAGGTTCGTGTTGATAATTATTCCTTTGAAAGACTGTTTGCTAAGCCTTGTGGACTGTGAATGAAAGGAATTCACAGTCTTATAAATAACAGGGATTTTGCCGAGACCAAGGTTCTGCTTCTTGCTTTTTAAGGAAACCTGGTCCTTCTCTTCACTAGAGTAGCCATGTCCAGTTCCTGTATCTTTCTTTATATGTTTTAGTCTCCAGTCCCCTAATCATCCTGGTTGCTCTTCTCTGCACTTTTTCTATAGTCTCAACACCGTTTTTATAGTGTGGTGACCAAAGAAAGTCTGGCAGTAGGTCTGTACATAATTCCTTCTGACTAGACATATTAGAGAAACCCCAGGGACTTTCTGCATGCAACATCACCATGTATTGTCCATAGAAATAGCCTATCTTTGAATTTGTAAATAGAGCAAAGAGATTCCTATTTGCTCATTGAGAATGTCATCGCGATGTGCTTTGTAACATTTCTTCCCGATGCTAAATAAATAAATAAAAATCTACAAATCTGACTAGACACCCAAACACGTTGGATAGGCTATGTTTTAAAGGATACCAGTGTGCTTCCATGCACCAGTTGGGTAGAGTCCCTCTTTAAAAATCTCAGATGAATTTAAAAAAACGAGGGAGCAGATACTGAAGTGACTCGGGTCAAGAATCAAGTGATGCGCCAATCCCCAGATAGCACAGTGAGGCCATTGAAGCAAAACCGCAAGGCTTTTGAAATCTAGGAATGTGTCTATTATATTACCTTGTGTGTTTTTGCCACTTGAAGCCAGAGAGACACTTAAGGCAGTGCATTGACTATACAGTCAGTGGTTTTGCTCTCTGCTAAGAGAGGGCTGCTGATTTATTTATCATTTCACCAAGTGCAAAAGGAAGCTCCAGGCAGCTTTTGGTCTTGCTCCATAGAATGAGTTATTTTCTCAGGTTGGGAACCAAAAGTGACATGCTGCCCTGCTTCTCAGATGTTTCTCTATTGCAAAACAAAAAACAAAAACAAAACTCCAAAATAAATAAATAAATGAGCTCCATAAGGTTCAGCAAAAGTCATAACAGCTGTTCAGAGGTAGTTAACATGGATTTCCAGGGCCATTTCACTTTATGGAGAGAGGAAAACTATACATAAGCTACTATGTCTTGTGCATACAACCTGATCAACACAGGTTAATATTCCTGTTCTGCCTTTCTTAGGACCAAAAATGTTGGTGTTCTATTCAGGGTGCTGCTTAACAAGAACAAAAATGAAGAGTTTAAAGCAGAGGTCAACAATCTTAAACACTCAAAGAGTCACAAAGGTCCTAAATGGAAGCCAATTCAATTCTGGAGATGACCAGAAGTCCGGTTCCTCCACCAAAGAGTCTCCTCCTAGCGCGACATCCTTTTTCCTTTACCTGTCCTAACCAAAAGCCTATCAATTATGGAACAAACCAGTGACAGGGAGCCACAGCAGACGGATGAAAGAGCCACATGTGGCTCCAGAGCCACGAGTTGTTGACCCCTGGTTTAAAGGGTGGTTCTAAAATTGGGAAGATCTGCTTGGAAATCAGTTGTGAAGGCAAGGATAGAGGTGTCCAACCTTGGAAAATTTAAGACCTGTGGACTTCAATTTCTATAATTCCCCAGCCAGCATGGGTGGCTGGAAAATTCTGGGAATTAAAGTCCACAAGTCTTAAAGGTTGTACACCCCTGATTTAGGATGACTAGGATTGGTGTGAGGACATCTGGGATACATGTCAGGATAAAGCTGAGAATGATAATGGCCATGCCATGCCAAGACATACAATTGAAGGGAAAAGGGAGGAGCCAATGTCGTGACGAGATGGACGTGCGGTCTCGATGCTCTGAGACCACAGCCAATATCTTTGCCACTGGGTGGTCCAAATGGACCTAAACCGTCCCAAAGAGACGGTGAACAGGAAGAATTACGTCTTGCTGACCTCAGGGACATCGCAAAATCCCTGAAAGAAGCAAGAGAAGTTCTTCAAGCCAGCAACAAAAATCCAGCCAAGACTGACAAAGTCGGGGCAGCTCCAAAATGGAAGGATGCGGAAAGAGAAAGTGTTTCCAGCTGGTGAGGAACTTTTACTTTTACTTAGGATTTAGTGTTAGTGGAGGATTTTAGAAATAGTAATCGAAAGGCCAGTATGTGGTTATGTATTCAATTTTAGTATATTTTATGATGAAGGATGCTTAAACAATTATAGTCAAATGAAAATGGAGATATAATATTTACATGTATAAATATTTGAGTTAAAATACTTAAGTGAATATGAATTATGTTTGTTCACTGTGGAAGAGATGCACAAAAGTCTTTTTTTAAAAAAATATATTTTATTCATTTTCACATTCCATTTGCAATCACTTATATACAGGGTATTTACTATAAAAAAGAAAAAAAAAGAAATAAAACAAACAAAATAAAGAGGAACACAACTCATCATTCACAACCCCACCTAACACTTCCATCCTCCATACACCCCATCTACCTCCTCCAACTTTCCTTTCTCCCTCTAACACTCCCCTCCTACTTCCCTTTCCCCTCAAACCTTCCTTCTCCCCTTACTCCCCACACGCCCTCCTTACATTCCCCTTACTCCTTCCTTACTCCTCCCTCTTCTTTCCCTCTATCTCCCTCCTTGGTGTATGCCTTTATTCGAGTGTTGTTTAATCTGATAAAAGTAAAATAAACCAAGGAAAAATATATATATATATAAAGAAAGAAAAAAGAGAGAAAGGAAAAAAGAAAAAAACCACCGTATATAAATACATTCTTGTTCTTATTGAGACTATTTTAACGCCCCCCCACACCCCCCCCACAAATCCCCATCCCTAATCCTCCCGACTTCCCAGGGCCCACACCTGGCACTACCTTCTGTCTAAAATATCTTGTATACATATGGATTAAAAATAAAAGTAATATGTCAAAAGAAAGAAAAACAAGAAAAAAAAGAAAGAAAAGAAAAGAGAAAAGAAAAAAAAGAAAAAAAAGAAACCACTCTTTGTGTTGATCTCAGCCACCCATCTTTATCTATGCTTAAATAGTATAAGTCATTCTATCTATATTTTATTCTCGTCTCTTACTTCTTTGTTATTTACCCCAACCTTCTGTAGACTCTCCCGTTCCTCTTCCTAAACCTTATATTCAGGTAAACATTTATACAAATTTGTGTAGGCATCAATATACAGTCTAACCAAAATTGATCCCTTCCGATAAAATTTAAGCAACGTGGTTCATGCCACATATTCAAATATTACTTTACAGAAGAATAATCAAACTTTCCCTTCTAATAAAATTTAAACAGCGTAAATAATCTTTCTTAACCTCCTTTTCAAACAATAATTCAAAATAATGTAACCAAGCTTCCCCTTCTTAGTAAAGTTTAAGCAGCGTAGATCAAGTATTACTTTACACAAAAATCAGTTTCTATCTTAAGATAATCCCAACCGACTTTCTCTTCTAATAGGATTTAAATAACGTAAATCATTCCACATGCATTTTACCCTCATCCCTTGCTTGTCTGATATTTACCACTATCAAATTTATGCAGACATTTGTTTAAGATCTAGCTCAAAGTAATTTCAACCAACTTTCCCTTCTAATAAGAATTAAATAGCATGGATCATTCCACATATTCAAATAATACTTTCAACAAAAGTCAGTTAACCTTCTGTTTTAAAGTAGTCCCTTCTAACAAAATTTAAACAACATAATTCATTCCGCATTCATTTTACATCTATCTTAAGATAATCCCAACCGGCTTTTCCTCTTCTAATAAGCTTTAAACAACGTAAATCATTCCGCATATATTTTACCCTCATCCCTTGCTTGTCTGATGTTTACCACTATCAAATTTATGCTGACATTAGTTTAAGATCTAGCTCAAAGTAATTTCACCCAACTTTCCCTTCTAATAAGAATTAATCCGCTTTTTCTACCGGAGAGAGGTCGCAAACCCCCATTCGGTCCACAACTTTGGCAAATATTTTAAAATGTCTAAATTCTCGATCTCCGTTTTTCTGCTTCTCCGAGGGAGGAAAGGCTACCCCCTCCATCTTGCAGCCACGCGGCCTGCCGCTTGCCTTCTCCTTCCGCTTGTCTCTCCTCTCTTCCAAGTGAGTCAGGAAGTCCCGCCTTCAAAGTCCTACGATAGAAATCTCGGGCCTCCGAAACAGAGTTAAGACGAAATCTTTGATTCTCAAATGTGACCGTAATGCCGGCAGGGGCCTCCCATCTGTATCGAATCTGTTGACTCCTAAGCTCTTTAGTTAAAAAGGCGTAGTCCCTTCTTGCTCTCAACATCTGGAAAGGAATATCTTTGAAGACAATCAGGTCCTGGTCATCAACTCGGAGACTGTTATTATGAAACTTTTGCACAATCGCATTTCTGGATTCTTTTGTGGAGAAATATATAATTATGTCCCTCGGGAGCTGTCGCTGTTCCGCTACCAATGAGTTCTGGCGATAGATTTTCCGAATCTGCCAATCAAAGTTAAGTCCCGGGCTTCCCACCGCATGGCTGAAGGCTTCAGCAAAGGTCTGTTTCAGATTCTCTTGCTCCTTTTCACGGAATCCTCTAACTCTTATTGCAAATGCCTTCCTATTAAAATTTATCATCATGAGCTGTTCTTCAGTGTCTCTAATTTTTTGTTGTAATATTTGAATATTAGTAGTCAAATTAAAATTAGCCTTCTCCAAGCTTTCCAATTTATTCTCTATTTCAGCAGAATAATCTGACAGGGCAGACACGGCTGCGAACGTATTCGCCTTCATTTGGTTAATTTTAGACTTTAAATCATCATATAGTTCCAATACAAATTCCTTAATTTCTTGTTTAAAATCATTAAACATTTTAAAGAAATATTCCTGTGTTAAAAATTCTCCAGTAGAGGGCATAGGAGACAAAGGCTGTGGTTCCAATATAAATTCTTTAGATTCTTTAGGCACATTTGTAGCAAGACGCTTCTTTGATCTGGGTGCCATAATAAATAAACAGATAAGCAGCGCTTTTGCTCCCCTCTGTTTCCAAAGAAAAAGAGTTTATTTTGTTAAGGAGTGGTCTGCAGGAAGGTAAAACCGGCTAAGTACATCCGCTATCAATCACCAACGGGGAGAAATCGCCATTTTGAAGTCCATTTAGACAAAGAAGTCTCTAAGACGAATGGTGCTGGTATTTAAGATAGTAATAAAAGCATAAATCTCACAGGAGTGGGACCCGCCCGTATTAACCTAGCTTGAAAAAAACTTTGCTTTGTCCTGGGGGGGGGGGCTAGCCTGTCTGGGGCTGCCAAAAAAGGCAGCTGAGAAGAACTGGCTGGAGATAAAAGCTCCGCTCCCGCTGGATCTAATCTCTGTCCACAGCCAAAAAAAAGAAAAGGCTGTGGATTACGAATAGACCCTAGCATACAGAGCTACTCCCTGCCCCTTTCTTAGCCAAAAAGGGGTGATATCTATGATCTTATTTAGATATACAGACCAGATCCCTGAGAGGAGCTCGGTTGAGCCCTCCTCGGCAACAGGCCACGCCCCCAGGAAGTCTCGCACAAAAGTCTTTTTGTAACCAACTGATACACTTTCTATAGCATGTAAAGAAAGATGTTGTATTTGTTTTAAATTAAAAATTAAAAAAAATATTTAAAAAAGACATACAATTGAAGGATCAGCCACAAATATGAATTAATGATCACAATCCCAAGTCTTCCCCAAGCAGAGGAAAAAGAACCACCATTTGGGAACCAAGATATAGACTACAGGAGAACCCCATTCATACCTTAGAAGCTCAATCAAATGTTGATCTCACATCTTCTGTGAAGATCAGACTTTGACTATTACATAGTGCTGCATTCCAGGATGAAAAGTGGGATACAAATCATGTTGCCTCTATTGAAAAATGTACACAAGATAAAGATCCTCTCTAATCCTAATAAGAGGCCTTGCACATCCGAAACTTTTATTTCACTATCATTGTTGTTATTTGCAAAGTTGTGTCTGACCCACCATGACCCTGTGGACAATGCTCCTCCAGGCCTTCCTGTCCTCTACCATCCTCTGAAGTCCATTTAAGCTCATGCCTACTGCTTTGGTGACTCCATGCAGCCACCTCTTTCTCTGTCATCCCCTTCTTTTGCCCTTAATCTTTCCCAGCATTAGGCTCTTCTCCAGTGAGTCCGTCCTTCTCATTAGGTGGCCAAGGTATTTGAGCTTCATCTTCATGATCAGGCCTTCCAAAGAGCAGTCAGGGTTGATCTCCTCTAGGACTGACCCGTTTGATTTGCCTTGCAGTCCAAGGGACTGCAAGACACTCTTCAGCACCAGTTCAAAGGCCTCAATTCTTTGATGCTCAGTCTTTCTTATGGTCCTACTTTCACAGCCATACATTTCATTATCATAGCTGGCTCAAATACATTGGTTGTTTGTGGTAAAGAATAAGACAATGTTTTCTCTGATCTTGCATGTCTAAAGCCCACTTGGACTAGTAGATTAATTTTGTTCACTGTTGATGGCCTATGTAGGATCTCCCCCACAAAAAAGAAAAAAAAACTCCACAAAAATGTGGGGATAGACTGTTATATGTAATTTTTAAAGAGTGTTCTGTTTTTGTCTTGTATGTTGTCTATACAAGACAACATTTGTTGTCTTGTATGTTGGCTACAAGTTGGGCTGTCCATACAGTTGAATGAATAATATTAATAAAAATAATGGTATTAGAAGTCTGGTCATGTTTCAGTTATTCACCGATTCATTTCATTCCTTTGATTCATTCATTATGCTCCTGCATGCCTGAACAGAAATGTTTACAAGCAGGATAACGGCAGATATATTCTAGGAAGTGTGATACAGTTTATGGAACCATACAGTAATTCTTCAACAGCAAATCACTCTTCTCTCTTGGTGTATTAGTGAGACTCTGAAGGACTGTCTCATTCTTAGAGGCACCTATCCCTATTGCTGTTGCCTTCAGCATGCTGTTTGAAAAGAATCTACAATACAGATAAGCCTCATTTTACATTGTTACGGCTGTTCGAAGGTACTACAATTATGACTTATGACCAACCCTCACACTTATGACCATCACAACATCCCCATGGTCGCATGATCAAATTTCAAATTCTTGGCAACCAGCATCATGTATCTGTGATGGTTGCAGCATGTTGGGATCATGTGATTTCTATTTGTGAAACTTCCCAACTGGCTTCCAACAAGCAAAATCAATGGGGAAACCAGATTTGCTTAACAGTTGTATGATTCACTTAAGAACTGCAGTAATTTTCTTAACAACCGTGGAAACAGTCGTAAAATCAGGTGACTCACTTAAAAATTGCCTTGCTTAGCAATGGAAATTCTGATCCCAATAATGGTTGTAAGTTGAGGACTGCCTATGCATTAGTTTGAAGCACCTAATCTTGCTGAACTGATTAGCTAGGTATTGTAGAACTTATAGTACGTTTGGTATTGAGATACACTGAGATGTGGTGACGCAGTGGTTAGACTGCAGTATTGCAGGCTAATTCTGACAACCGCTAGCAGTTCAATTCTGACCAGCTCCATGTTGATTCAACCTTCCATCCTTCAAAAGTCAGTAAAATGAGGAGCCAGGTTGTTGGGGGCAATATGCTGACTGTAAACTGATCAGAGAGGGCTGTACAACACTGTGAAGTATATAAGTGCTATTGCTATTGCCCTTTGGTCGATGCTGATTAGGAAACATTGGTCTCTGCTTTTTCAGACAACCCATACACTGAAATGCCATTGGTTGAAAACTATAGTTGAACATCCAAAGAAATGTCAGTTGAATTCATCCCTGGGCTGCACTCAATAGCAATAGCAATAGCAGTTAGACTTATATACTGCTTCATAGGGCTTTCAGCCCTCTCTAAGCGGTTTACAGAGTCAGCATATCGCCCCCACAGTCTGGGGCCCCATTTCACCCACCTCGGAAGGATGGAAGGCTGAGTCAACCTTGAGCCGGTGAGATTAGAACCACCGAACTGCAGATAACAGTCAGCTGAAGTGGCCCGCAGTACTGCACCCTAACCACTGCGCCATCTCGGCTCAATGGGATTCTGCTCCTCTCAGTTCTTATTCTTATTTACTAGATTGATAAGTCCCTTGTCTTCCAGAAAACTAAAGCAAAAGATGTAGCACATTGTATACTCCTTTCCAGTCCCGTCCCCCCCCACTCAGTGCAACCTGTGAACTGGGTTAGGCTGAGACAGCATATAAACAAATCACTTAATTGATCTAGTGTGTAGAATTAATTTGGGCTCTTTGAAGTCAACGGGTTATTAACAACACACACACACACACATGCACACACACATACACACACACTTTTCTTTGTTAAATTGAACTTTTGAATCAATGCATTTTGTTTAGGGAGTTCAAGCAAATAGCTCATTGAATCCGACTGCAAATCTGGGTGAATCGGCACTTCAAATTTAAGCATGACTTTGAATTGATTGAGAGTTGTTTTCTATACCTGTAATATCTGTTTTGTGTTCGGAAGCCAAACAGGTCTTGCTCTTCTAAAGCTACTGTTTATACTGCCACCAGTGGGTGTCCCCCCCCACCAATGCTTCTGCATTCTTTCTTATAAAAACTACCCATTATTTTAATAAAGGATTAATGTTTCCAATGTGGAAATAATGGGGGAAGCATTCTAATTTTTTTTTCTTCTTCTTTAAAACAGAAACCTGAGCATATTATTCTTTTTAACCTAATGCAATGCTCATGGGCCATTCAAATCAGGGCAAATGAGAAATGGTGGGAGAGAGAGAAATAAAGATTTTTTTTCTCCCCCCCTGACAAGCTTTGATATATTCACCTCGACCTTCTTTTGGGCTTGCTTTATTTATTGCCTGCTGATAAAAATGAAAGTGTTGGAGAAATACAGCAAAGAACATGTAAGCTAATACTCAATTAGTTTTGGCACCGAAAAACAGAAATTCGGAGTCAATTTATTCTTTCTATCCTCCAAAATACTTGGCAACCCTAGAGATGACAGCATTTGTAAATTATACTATATACTGGGTATCCAGGGCTTCCTGGCTGGAAGGATATGAGGAATTTCAGGGCTGGTTCACACCATACATCTCTTTTTTTGTGCTTTGTCAGCAGTCACAGACTTGCTCAGATGATGCTCTTGCCTAAAGGAACACTAACTGTGGGCTAGCAAGTTTATTGTTACCATCAGTAAGAATTTATCCGAACACACTGAAGCATTTGCCAAGCATAGTTGCTGTTGCAATGGTCTCTAATTGTTCTTGTGAAACTAATGAGCCAGCCGTCTTCCCTGCAGTCAATAAAATCCACCCATTGTACACATTAGTTGTCGTTCATCTCCCCTGTGGGTTCTTCTCTGTCCCGTCGGACCTGGTGTGTTCCAGGTCTCCTTGGCAAAACAGTGCCATCTTTGGCTCCTAGGAAGGGAACCTTTTCTATCTTGGTTCCTAATTTGTGGAATACCCTCCCTTCTGAAAACAGATGGTCTTGGTACCCTGGTGTTCTGTATTCAATGAAAACCTGGCTGCTCTTAACAAGCCTGGGGCCAGAACGTTGACAATGCGTTGGCATGTAGGGCTTTTGGTAATGAGATTGTTAGAGGAGCAGTGACTTGGTTTGGTTTAGTTAATTGTATTAGATTTTTATACAGAATTCTACTGGTTAGGTAAGGTAAAGGTAAAGCTTCTCCTTGCACATATACGCTAGTCATTCCTGACTCTAGGGGGTGGTGCTCATCTCAGTTTCAAAGCCGAAGAGCTGTCCAAAAATGTCTCCGTGGTCATGTGGCCGACATGACTAAATGCCGAAGGTGCACGGAATGCTGTTATCTTCCCACCAAAGGTGGTTCCTATTTTTCTACTTGAATTTCTTATGTGCTTTTGAACTGCTAGGTTGGCAGAAGCTGGGACAAGTAACATACATATAGGCATATGGGAATGTGTGTTAGTTATTATTTGGGTTTAAGGATTCTATTTCTTTCAATTATTGAGATATATTTTGTGTTGGGGGGGCTGCACAAAGGGAGGCACATTCAATTTCATTGTACATATGTTGTGCATTGACCATAAAGCAGTGGTGAAATTCAATTTTTTTTACTACCAGTCAGTGGGCGTGGCTTGGTGGACGTGGCAGAGGAAGGATACTGCAAAATCTCCATTCCCACCGCACTCTGGGGCCAACCAGAGATGGCATTTGCCGGTTCTCCAAAGTACTCAAAATTTCTGCTATCGATTCGCCAGAACCTGCTGAATTTTACCACTGCAATAAAGGTTTGATTAGATTTGATTTGATTTAACTACAGATTCCAGGGATCAAACCAGATTCTTTTAGGAACTAAACTGTATGTTTTATTAACAAAGCAATGATCTCTTCCTAGTTTGATTTGCTACAGGAAAACTTTAATGAACACTCAGTTGAACAGACTGACACAATAGTCAATATAAATAATATTTAGTAAAATGATGCTTTAAAAAAAATCATGCACATATTTCTTTAATTGCTGGACCTATCATACCAGGTTCAGTGAAAATTAGATGTGTTTTATGGAGCAATCTAACTCACAACCAAGTCTTTGTGGGTAAATTGATAATTCTGGGCCACAAGAAATGTTTTAACAATATTTGTTGAACAAGCCAAAGGAATCTTATGCACACAGAAGTATTGCATGAAGCAAAAACCAGACAAATTACACAATGGGTTCATGGTTGTGGATAAATGAGACAATTGAGTTCAATGGGATTTACTTCCAAATAAACATGCCTGCTTTTGCTGACTCAATCATGGCTTACTAAATTTCACTGACTTCAAGAAGATATAAGTTCAATTTTCTTGGGATTCCAATTGAATGGGTTTCTCTGTTTTTTTAATAAAATCTTTATTAGGTTTTAGGGGGGGAAACAGAATATAAGGAAACAGTAAAATAGGAAAATAGAAAAGAAGACACCAGGGAAGAAACAAAGGAGTGCAAAGAAAGAAAACAAAGGAGAATAGTATGAGTAACTCAGTGATAGGATTCATTTTTTTTTACTACCAGTTCTGTGGCCCTGGCTTGGTGGGCATGGTTTGGTGGGCGTGGCAGGAGAAGGATACTGTAAAACAGTGGTGGGTTTCCAAAATTTTTGGAACCTCTTCTGTAGGTGTGGCCTGCTTTCTAGGTCCACTGGTGGAACCTCTTCTAAACGGTTCGGTAGATTTGACGAACCGGTTCTACTGAATAGGTGCGAACTGGTAGGAACCCACCTCTGCTGTAAAATCTCCATTCCCTCCCACTCCCAGGGAAGGTTACTGCCCCCCACATTTCCTCCTTATCAGCTGGGACTCAGGAGGCAGAAAATAAATGGGGGCAGGACCAGTCAGAGGCGGTATTTACTGGTTCTCTGAATTACTCAAAATTTCCACTACCGGTTCTCCAGAACTAGTCAGAACCTGCTGAATACCACCAGTGATGTGTGTGCACGTACCTTCAAATCAGCCTTGACATCCATGCAATTTTCTGGACAACATTCTTCAGAAGTGGTTTTCCATTGCCCTCTTCCTAGGTTGAGAAAGAATGACTGGGCAAAGTCAACCAATTGGAGGTAGGACTGAATCTCATGGTCTTCTAGTTTCTAGATTGGGACCTTAACCATTAATCCAACCTCAGGTTCATCTACCTGGATGAAAGTGCCCAACAGTGACTCAGGCCGAAGAAGAAGAAAAAAGGGCCTGAGACCGGAAATTCTTTTTGGTGTTAGAAAACTCATTCTCTTTGGTGGCTGTATCCCACTGGTCAGAACCTGTTGAATACCACCTCTGGAGTAACTTCTGACTTTCTTTGGGACATATATGAATAAAAAATATTTGTCTCTAAGATTAACAATAGCCCATAGTATTTCTCTAAGCATAAACTGTTATAATAATCCCAATATTTTATTTCTTTCTGTTTCAAGCCCAAAATCCAAAAGTGATTTCCAGGTAGAAACAAAGATATTTATTTAAACATCATCACTTTGTGGCTGTCTCCCTGCTTCTTCATCTCAAACTCATTTTGCCTTCAAACAAAATTTCAAATTCCTGGATGCCGTACCACTTCAGCTACATAACATCAAGTTATGTGCTACACGATTTCATTTTTCAGTGGAAAGGAAAGAATTTGATTTGGGGAGGGGGGAAGGAAGCAGGAACTGAAGACAAATGAGAAAGGAGGATTCTTAGCTTGGATTATTTTACTTTGGCTGCAATGGCTACAAAGATGTAGCTCTTAAGCAACTAAGAGGGGGGTGATTGATGTAGCCATCAGTTTCTATCCCAAGATTCTATTTTTTTTGTTCCAAATATTGAACAGTGGTGAAGAAGGTTTTGTCAAATGAAGAAAATCTACTATGAAAATGCATATAAGTTAATAAGTTGTTTCACCCTGCAGTCCTTTAAATTATAAATCAAAGTTCACTGTGATAGTGAAAGAAAAAAAATGACATTTACACGAAGTCCTTGTTCAAAGCATTTCTGTACTTAACTCAGGATTGTTGCAATATGTCCCATCTATATATACATACATATAAAGAACTGCATGCAGTGGGAAGAATAATTGTATTGATGGAACACATTATTCTTATTGACGTCAATATGTAGATGCTCACCAGAAATTATTATTTTCACTCTTTACTAAATATCATGGTCATTCCAATTTGTTTTATTTCAAGATGTTATTATCAGATCAACTTGATTTTATTTCCTTCACCATGGCCCAGTACTATTATGTAGCCTGCACTATATGCCCTAGTATTAACACTAGCCCTATTTACATATTTCAGAATAGCTATACTGTGTGGTGCCTTGGTACTCAACTGCTTTGAAACTCATCAAATTTATTACTCAACACATTTTGATATAACAATTTTGTCCCAGTACTCATTGTTTGTTTGGTACTCAACATGCAAGCTAGAACTTGTCGGTGTCAGCTGCCTTGTGACTCACTACATTTATTCTTTATGGAGAAAAATTGGTTATTGTACTCAATGTGCTTCCTGGAAACAATTAACAATGAGTGCCAAGGTATCACTGTATGTTTCCTTTTATCTTAATTAATTGTGACTTGTATTTTGTTTGCTAGTCTATGACCAAGTAAAGATTGATGTGATATACATACTGTACATATCCATACGTGGTTGATTAAAAATAACAGGATTTATTTCTAAGAAAATACGTGTAGGACAAACTTTCATCCAATTTGTACAATAGCTTTATCAGTTAAACTCTTTTGATTGCCTAACTTCAAAAATACCTCCTCCCTATTAATTTGGTTACATCTTTCTGTCTTCATTCATTCACAAAAGGATAATCAAAAGCTGTGATGGCAGATGCCATCTTTGAAGATACATTCCACTTTCTCTTCCTAATGCATGAGGGAAATTCTCTTCTAAGATTATGCCTACTGAGGCGTATTCCAGTATATTCGAAAAAGAATGAGGCCATATGTGTTTCTTAAGTATTCTTGTCGTTGAAAGATTTCTACTGGCAGATTAAAGGGAAGGAAAAAGAACAACAAGAGATCAAAATGGGAGAGTCTCTAAACCCCTTGCCCAGCTGTCATTTCTTTAAATTCATTTTGGGGGAAAAGGGGGTGAAATCAAGTATTTGTAAAGTATCATGTATTTTGGCTGGTGCTCCACATTTTATTTGGCTTAGAAACCCATTGGCACAACATTGACAAAGCTTTATTCTAGTGTTGGAGTTTCCCATTCATGGCAACTTCCAGATATGTAGATTTCAACTCCCTGAAAGTTTATCAACAGCAGGAGTGGTTTTCACTTACCTTCCCTATCAGTTTGCAAATGTGTGCACACATGCACCTGGCCTTTCACGCATGCACTTTGCTCAAAAAACACCTCTAAATAGGATGAAATAGAGCCATGGGTGGGCAGGCCCACACTGGGTGGGCTGGGTCTAGTGCCTGTTGCACAGATGCGCAGAAGGCAGAGGAGAGGAGAGCAATGGGAATTTATGGGCTGGTCCTTGGGATGAAAGAGCCACCACTGCTAGCAAAGCCCCATCCTGGCTCTGGGGATAAAAGGATGGTAGTGAAGATGAATAGGTGTGGCAGACAACTATTCATCTCCCTGTATGACAGACTTATTAGCTTGCTGTGTGTGTGTGTGTGTGTGTGTGTGTGTGTGTGTGTGAGAGAGAGAGAGAGAGAGAGAGAGAGAGAGAGAGAGAGAGAGAGAGAGAGAGAGAGAGAGAGAGAGAGAGAGACTTTTTTGCTGGGGATGCTGATGCTCCTAATTTAATTAATTACAGAGTGTTTATTGTGTTTGGGAGCCAGGTCAGAACAGTTTATTTATTTATTTATGCATTTATCCCCCTCCTCAATCCAGGGAGATCTAGGTAGTTAATTATTCATTGTACAATGTAAATCATGGATTGTATAATAAGACCGCATCAAACTCTTGGAAAGTATATCAAAGTTCCATTGTACTTTGAAATAACTCTTTTTTTTTCTTTTGTCTAAAACTCTTTTGCTTCAAAGTAACTGCACAAAAAGAGGTGCTCTTGAGTTTCATTGCTTTCATGTAGTTTTCCTGCTTTTCTGTAAAATCTTATCTGAGAGTACAAAAATAACTGAGTTAAATTTGACTTACTACTGGATAGAGATATAAAAGGTTTTCTCTGTTCATTTGCAGTATTTTTTTTTAAATGGCCTGATTTTTTGATATACACCCAGAGACACACATATATAATTATCCCTTCCTACTGAATTCTCCTTCATCCAAAGGAATCTTATATGGAAGTGTCTATGGAGATTTTTAACCATCCAGGTCATGTTTGGCCCAAAAGGCATCTGGACTTTCTTATTGGGTGAGAAGCAACACATTTTCAAAGGGGGGGGGGAACCCCAAGAAAATCCAGTTTCCTTTTGGAGAAAGCACCTTTGAGACTTACATGGAACTCTTGGGAAAGAGAGAAAATGTTTCATTAGAAATCTAATTGTGATTGCACCTGAGGCCTAACAGAACAATAGAGTTGGAAGGGACCTTGAAGGTCTTCTAGCCCAACCCCTTGCTCAAGGAGGAAATTCTATACCATTTCAGATAAATGGCTGTCAATTTTCTTCTTAAAAATCTCCAGTGTTGGAACACCCACAACTTCTGGAGGGAAGTTCATGTAATTGTATTAATAGCATTAATAATGTGTTAAAGTATATTGTGAATTCAAAATAGTAAGGAATAGAAATTATGGGTTGTTCAAAATATATTCCCGGGATTGATTAAATATTGTTAATAATTGGCATTATTAGCAACTTTACACATTTGGGACACTGAAGTTATGGTGGAATAATGAGTAATTTTTAAAACTATTAAATGATATTATTTAGCAGGGGATAATAAATATACGGCAAAAAAGAAGTGTTATTTATATTTAAATGAACTATTGGAAAAATGATAAAGGATTATGGAAAGAGACCAATATTGTTGAAGTTGGAAGATTTGAAGTATACATACAGTATTTATTTATATTACTATTGTTTAAGTGGCTTAAAAAAGACTTAACCCAGTCAATGTACTGTCCATAAAATATGTATGTTTATACTGGGGGAAAAAAATCTATATTAAAAAAACTTCTGGAGGCAAGTGGTTCCCCAGATTAATTGTTCTAACTGTCAAGAAATATCTTCTTAGTTTTAGGTTGGTTCTTGATTAGGTCTGATCCTTGTATTGTATTATTTAGAATCTAAAGAGGATACCGTCTATTCTTTGCACATAAAGACTGGGGAAAAATCACGCACCACCACAGAGAAACACAAATGACAAGACTGAGCTCTGTGCTGACAACTTGGGAGGAAAAAAAACTGCACACAAATAGTTCAAGCAATTGGCTCTTAGCATCACCCTAATTAAATATATTACAAATAACAAAAGCTGTGGGGTTTGCAAAGGAGGGAATAGAAGGGGTCTAAATTTAAATGAATTTTATTCTTTCAGGTGCCAAACACTGCAAGTGGAAAATATTGTTTTGCATCTAATACTGACAAATGTGAAATAATCAATGTGTAGGCAATGAAGCAAACTAAAGAGCATATATAAATGGAGCAGAGCTGCCACAGAATGACAAAACATGAAGAGAAAGGCTATTATGGATAAATCTATGAAGCTATTAGCATGATGTGTATGGGCATGTGGAATGTGAATAAAGCACTGGGGAAATGTGTGTTTGTGTGTGTGTACAGTATATATACTGTATATATACAGTATTTTTGGAGTATAAGACAGACCTTTTCCCCCCTAAAAGTAGGTGACAATTTAGATGCGACTTATAGACTGAATACGGGCCTTTTTGGCCTCCCAAACCCTCTGTGTATTGCATTTTTGCCCTCTCCAGCCCCCAGAAGCACTCTGCAGTGCTCTGCACATCCTGATTTTGGCAAAAATGGGCCCATGTTGGGCTCCCAAGTCCTCTGCATCCGCATTACGCATCACGTTTTCACCCTCCCAGGCCTCCAGAAGAACTCTGCTGGCCAATAAACGGACACACTTTTGGCCCAAACGGGCCATATGAAGCACTGCAGAGTGCTTCTGGGGGCCTGGGAAGGTGAAAACATGATGCACGGAGGGCTTTGGAGGCTAAAAACGGGCCATGTGCTTCTGGGGACCGGGGATGGCAAAAACATGAAGCATGAAGGCCAAAAACTATTTTTTTCTTGTTTTTCTCCTGTAAATTTAGGCACATCTTATACTCCAGTGGATGTTATGGTCCGAAAAATACAGTATATACAATGTACATGTATGTGTGTGTGTGTTTGTGTGTGTAGATGGATGGATGGATGGATGGATGGATGGATGGATGGATGGATGGATGGATGGATGGATGGATGGATGGATAGATAGATAGATAGATAGATAGATAGATAGATAGATAGATAGATAGATAGATAGATAGATAGATGTATAAATATAAAAATAAATAAACACACACACACACACACACACACACACACACAGACACATAGTAAACTCGGTGTGGGATGAGGTAGGAGATTCATTTTTTGAGCTTGTGGGTTGGTTGAATGAACCTCTATACAGTATGTATAGAGTATGTAAAAGAGCCGAGGTGGCACAGTGGTTAGAGTGCTGTACTGCAACCACTTCAGCTGACTGTTATCTGCAGTTCAGTGGTTCTAATCTCACCGGCTCAAGGTTGACTCAGCCTTCCATCCTTCCGAGGTGGGTGAAATGAGGACCCAGACTGTGGGGGCGATATGCTGACTCTGTAAAACCGCTTAGAGAGGGCTGAAAGCCCTATGAAGCGGTATATAAGTCTAACTGCTATTGCTATTGCTATATGAGCAGTGACGTGTGGTGAGGTTCATGGCCGATGAGGCAAGCAGGCAAAAGCCGCCCTATGTCTGTCAGTGCCAGCCGCCACCGAAGTCCTGACGTGTCCCGCTCTATGACGTGGCTTTCTGAAAGCCACCCCAGAAGCCCCAATGCGTTCCGCTCTATGGCCACTGCATCCGCCATAAAGCAGGACAATGGCCATAGAGCGGGACACGCGGGGCTTTGGGGGCAGCTTTTGGAAAGCCCCCCAAAGCCCCGGCGTGGCTTTCTGAAAGTCCCGGCGAAGCCCCGAAGCCCCAGTGCCAGTCTGGTGGCTTCCTACTGGACTCCCATCTACAAGCCGATGCCGATCCACCCGGCCTTCTCACACCCCCTGGCTGCTGCAGCTGTCCCGCGGCGTCAATCCACAGCCCCAGGCTGAACCAGAACCGGGACACCCAAGCTGCTGGCGGCAGCGGTGGGGGCCATCTGAGAGGCCATGATTCCCCCCTCCCCAGCCAGCCAGCCCACCCAGCCCATTCCTCCCCCGGTGCGGCTGGATGCAGGTGCGAGGGGCCTGGCAAAAGAAAGAAAGTGCCAGCCCACCAGCAGAGGCAGGTAAAAGACCCGCCTCTGCTGACGGGCTGCCCCTCTCTTCTCAAACAAGCTGCCCTCCCTGCCTCTCCCCCTTTCCTCTCTTCTCAAACAAACTCTCTCTCAAATTGAGAGAGTTTGAGTGAAGTAAAGAAACAAACACACACACACACACAAATTACTTACAATAAAAAAATACTTACAAATTACAATAATTTTGAATTCCTCCCCCCTCCCTCCGACCCACATACCTTTTCCAGCTGTGTCACAGAGGATTTCAACTCTGCTCTTGTCTGCCATGATGAAAATGTAAAAAGAAAACGGCAAGAGCTGCTGAAGCCAGGCTGGGCTAGATGCTGCCAGAGTCCCCAATGGATGACTCTGCTTAATAAAAAAAAGCCTCTAAAAAGTGCCCTCTGCAGGAGGAGGCGAGAGAACCACGTGCCTCCTCTGCATAAGGAATTTTTCGCCTTTTAACCCTTGCTTAACTCTGCTCAAGTGATCATAAAGATAGACTAAAGGAGGCACGTGGTTCTCTCGCCTCCTCCTGCCGTTAAGCACTAAGCAGAGTCATCCACTGTGACTCTGGCAGCAACTACCTCAGCCTTTTTCCTTTTAAATTTTCTTTTCTTTTGATGATGACAGTGGTGAGGGCCTGCCTCCCCTGACTGCACATCCTTGTAAATGAGACTAAATACTGTCGGAAATACATGAATATATTTTTTTTTTTACTAAATTCAATCACCAACTGAAACAGGGCACGTAGCATCTCTGGGATCCTCTTTGAAAGGAGATTCCAAATGGCTTTAAAGGGGTGAGACATGTGCCTTAATTAATTAATTAAACATATTTATGTAACTGCCCAGCTATCAAACAGAATCCTGTTGCCTTCTAATGGGTTTGGTTTAGAATTCTCTTTATTTCCTAATATCCATGGTTGTGGGCCTCAACTGAAATCATTTTCTTGGAACCATAGTCTTGATTCATATAAGATCGAAGAAAGTTGATCGAGCCCATTATTTCTTCCAGGAATGTACAATTTCTATCCATTTCCAAAGTTTAAATTGCAATTTTCATTACAATGCCCCAAATGGCTAACTTTTAACTTTTAACAAAAGAATAGTTTCAAAATGCATGGCAGTGTTTTTGCAATAGTATTTAATTTAATAATGAATGGTATTTAATTTAATTTACACAATTTTGATTTCGTAAGCTAGCCTACCAGTTTCTTAGCCACAGTTTCATTTTAACGGGAAAATGCAATTTTTCAACATTGCACTCAAAGTTCAAGAGTAACCCTCAGTTCAAAACAAAAAAAACATTGTGCACTCTTCGTTTATTCAGTCTGGAAACAATTCTCCAATATCTCTGGCAAAGGTTGTTTTCAAGGACTCAAGACATTTTCCAGCACTTGATCCTTTTGCTAAAGCTGCCAAAGAGTGAACTCTCATTTTATGAATGCAAAATATGTAAAATTCTAACGATTCCAATACAATTTAATTGAAACTCCTAATTTTTCTTTAGCAGAAAACTGACCTCATGGTTCTAATGTGACACATGGATCGTGCTGTCAGTGATACAAATAAAGCCCCTGTTTTAGGCTCACTTGAGCGAGTTTATTCAGTTGCATAAAATGCTTTCCTAGAATTAAACAGTTTGCTAAAGTTAAGCTCAAAGAATGAGACTGAAACATGAGATTCCTTCAATATGAAGGCTGCCATACCATAATAGGTTAAAACTATTGTGGGTGGGGTGGCATGTGGGGGTGTGGGGGTGTTTGTGCCCATGTGTTGTGTGTCTTCAAGTCGGTGTCAATGCCTGGCAACTGCCTAGACTAGTCCCTGCAGTTTTCTTGGCAGTAGGTATAAAGGTTCCCCTCACACATGTCCCCTCCTGACTCTAGGGGGCAGTGCTCATCTCCGTTTCAAAGCTGAAGAGCCAGCACTATCCAAAGACATCGCTGTGGCCATGTGACTGGCATGACTAAATGCTGAAGGCACACGGAACATTGTTACCTTCCCACCAAAGTGTTCCCCAATTTTCTACTTGCATTTTTACATGCTTTCAAACTGCTAGGTTGGCAGAAGCAGGGACAAGTAACTGGAGCTCACTCCATTATGCAGCACTAAGAATTCAAACCCACCGAACTGCTGACCTTTCAGATCGACAAACTCAGTCCCTTAGCCACTGAGCCACCCTTTCTTGACAATATAAGGGAGCAATTTATATGCCTACAAAAATTCATCAACCAGATTTCTGGAAACAACAGATTTTTGTCTTCCTGTTTATAGTCAGCATTAGCATATTCTTTACCTTGCAGAATGAAGCCATTGTGACATTTCCTTTAACTACATGAGCCACAAAAGTTAATTGAGGAAGGCAGATCTCATTTGAAATCCACATTCCATTGTATTTTATCACTTGCTGAGAACACAAGATGCATTTACCATTGTTGAACAGCAGATATAAATGGATGCATCCACAGGAATAGCGCCGTTGGAAGACTGAGAAAGACCTTGTTAGACTTTGTTAGATCTAACTATGTGATTGCTAGAAGTTGAAAACAACTGAAGGCACATAATCAATCAATCAATCAGATGACTGATTTTGGAATCTCTAGCAGAAAAGTGTCCCAAGTTAGAAACCAGCTTTTTTACCATCGTCCTCTGATATTCCCATGAGGACATGGGACCTTCCATTCCTCAGTCGTCCCCCAATATATTGAAGTACAATATCAATCAAAGCTTTAACAGTCCTGACTACTCCTTCAGAAGACAAAGGACTCTCTCCAGAGTTTGCTGACCATAAGGGGCAGCACTCAACTCAATTTTAACGTCATGGGCCAGCACTGACCAAAAATATTTCCATGGTCATGTGTGGCCAGCATGATGTTTCCTCCCCACCAAAGTGGTACCTATGTATGTATTTGCATTTTAGAGCCGAGGTGGCGCAGTGGTTAGAGTGCAGTACTGCAGGCCACTTCAGCTGACTGCTATCTGCAGTTCGGCGGTTCAAATCTCACCGGCTCAAGGTTGACTCAGCCTTCCATCCTTCCGAGGTGGGTGAAATGAGGACCCAGACTGTGGGAGCGATATGCTGACTCTGTAAACCGCTTAGAGAGGGCTGAAAGCCCTATGAAGCGGTATATAAGTTTAACTGCTATTGCTATTGCTATTGCATTTGCATGCTTTGGAACTGGGCAGAAGCTAGGCAAAGACAGGCACTTACTTACCCCACTGTGAGATCCTTGGGTCTCGAACCTGGGCAGTTGGTTTTCAATGCAACAAGCCCAGCATTTTAACTGCTGATCCATTGCACCTCCTACATAAGAGATAGAGATAAATACACTTAACTTCATGATTAGCACTTTTCATGTCACCTAGTTTGGTTAATGAAACATCTGCAACAAAACAACCAAGCTTACAAAGAGTACCAAGGACCTCTTGGTACATGGTATTTCATGTGTTCCACATGGGGCTTCAACAGAATTGAGAGTGTTCCTGAAGTAGCAGCTTTCTTATTTTTTAACAGGGAAGAATTTCTTTCTTTTTTTTTAATTTTTAAAAAAAGATTTTATTGGTAAAAAGAAAATACAACATCCATAACTTGTAAAAAACAATACAACTACATTTCGAGATATTCCCATACTATCAAATCATTATAAACATCAAAGGTTAGGTATCTTATTCCTTCCCTCCCTCTTCTCTTCCCCCATTTCTTCTTTTCCATACCCTTTTCTTCCCTCCCCCCTTACTTCCTTTTCCCCTGCCTTAACAGGGAAGAATTTCAATCACTGGGCTCACTTGGAAGCATCCAAGAACATGTTTTCTTCAGTTTGCTTTGGTTCCAATCTTTTAGCTTGGGGGTCTCCTAGCTTGCTTTCTGGCCCTGAATTAACTATGTTATCAGTCAGAAGAGTAGAACACCCAATAGTCTTATGGACTATTCTACCAAAACATTATCTCCTTGACCTTTTTTTTTTTGACAACTTGACAAAGTAGATGTAAAGTAGGCAATAGTGACAAGGAGAGTGGATTCTCACCTGGCTATGCTACTTTTGAGAATTCCTTCTCTAGATGTGACTTGGGAAAGGAGAAACTGCAACATCATGGGTCCTTAATCTTCCTGTCTTAGATTTATTTTACTTTCCACCGCAACATTTATTTTGTGCAGACTGACACAGAGAACAAAATATTGCATTGTCACCGAAGGCCCCTGAAGATCTTATTCATTGAGTATGATTCCTCATGCTTCCTCGGAGGCCTTAAAAGTCCTATGTATATTACTAAGTGATTCCTCAGCAATGGCTGGATTTACACAGATACTTCCGAAAGGAGGGAAAAGGCAATGTTACTTGAAAAAAAGGTAAAATTGTTTTGAGTTTGGAAAGTCCAAACTGAAAATAAATCTCCGGGCCCTTTTATTAGTCTGATGGTCCCTAGTCATAAACTAACTCCTTTACTTCAATAACGGTAAGCACTGAAGAGCTGATGAGGAACACCTATATTGTCATAATTATATAATGAAACCTTCTTCTTTCACACCATTTATTTGTTGGTTTGTTTGTATCCCCTTTTTATTATTTTTACAAACAACTCACTGTGATGAACACCTTCCTTTTCCTATTTTCCCTATCACAGCAACTCTGTGAAATGGGTTGGGCTGAGAGAGAATGACTGGACCATGGTCACCCAACTGGCTTTTGTGGCACAGATGGGTCTTGAACTCACAGTCTCCAGCTTTCTGGCCTGGTGCCTTAACCATTAGACCAAACTGGCTCTCATATCTTTGAACATGATAATTCTTTGCATTTATGCCTTCCCCCCAAAACAAATCCCCGTGCAAGTGAGTCTTCCAAATACATAACTGTATATTATTTAATTAATCAAATTGTACTGAAATTTGTCACTGATGAGTTCTAACTAGAGATCCTAAAGAAAATGCCCTGTAACAGCTGTAGCATTTCCACCAATGATTCATAGATGTGTATCTTTAAAATTATATATAAATATAACTTCCACAGTTGTATATTCAGAATGACACAGTCTGGTGACAATTTATAGACCAGGATTGTGCAATCAGTGGGCTCTTTGGTTGTTGCTAACTAAAATTTCTAATATTCCTTACCCCAGCCATGCTGTTGAAGTCAAGCAGCAATTGGAAAGCAATGGGCTGGATCTTTGGGTCATGATTTTCATGGACTACAACTAAATTGGCACCTAAAGCCAAGGATGAGTCATGAAAAGTATTCAGAGAGTGGAATTTCTTAGACACTTGGATGGATGGATGGATGGATGGATGGAGAGGGAGGGATGGAGATGGAGGGATGGATAGTGTATTCCATGTAAAAGAGAAGCATTAGCATGTACAGCTAATCCTCAACATACGACCACAATTGAGCCCAAAACACCGTGGTTAAGAGAATCTGGTTTCCCCATTGACTTTCAAGGTCGCAAAAGGGGATCACATGACTCTGGGACACTGCAACCGTCATAAATGTGTGTTAGTTGTCAAGCATCTAAATGCAAATCATGTGACCATGAGGATGCTGCAATGGTCATAAGTGTTGAAAATGGTCGTAAGTCACTTTTTTCAGTGCTGTTGTTCCTTCAAACGGTTACTAAATGAACTGTTGTAAGCCAAGGACTACCTCTATGAGGAAATCACAGTGTTTGGGGGGGAAAAACATTCCACGGAAAATATATATTGAATGGCAAGTAAATCTAAGAGCCCTTTAATAAGATTGCAACATGCTATGTAGGTTACCAAATGTTGATTGGCTGCTCTGGAAGGAGACAGGAACAAAGAATGAAATCAAGCATCTTGTGAAAAGCATATGGCTCTCTAGCTTGCATTTTGCACTATAACTACCTTTTTAAAATGAAACAAGAAAACAAAACAAAAACCCAGAGATTACCAAATCCAGGTCTGGGAACAACATTCATTAAAAAAGAATATACATGCCCAGGGGAAAATGTGTTTATAGATGTTCAATTAGAGAGGCCACATCAATCCTCCACCGATAATAATCAAGATGTTTGTTTCACATTCCTATAGTGGGATACTCTTGCTTTCTTTAGTAAACTGGCAAATAGTTAGGCTTGGTCTAATCGTTGCATACTTTTTGCCATGTCTGTATCTGGCAGGATAAGAAGTTATGTCTCCCACGGCTTCCTTTAGCCACCTTTGGATGCTTTGAAGCTTTACTTGTTTATGGTACCTTATCTACTATGGTCTGAAGACATTTGTCCAGAAAACCTTCATCTACATCAAAGGAATGACACTTTGACGTGTGATTAAAAAGTTGACTAGGAAACGCCAGACCAAGCACAGATGGCCACTTACTTGTCTTGCCTTTTAGATGATTGTAATTGTTTATAGGAAGGGAAAGGGCCAATCCCTCCTGACTTTATCCAGGGCTGCTCTGGCAACTGTCTTCTCCTTGACAGAAAAGATTGCAGTGGTAAAGGTTCAACCTTGATGTCGTTTTCAACACTCTCCCCCACCCACCCCCAAGTATCCTCTCTTTCACTAGCGACTTTGATTTGTGTGTGTGTTTATGAGTGAAAAATAGGGACAGGAAATGAATATGGAGATATGTATTCACTCAATTTTAGTTTATGTGAGAGCAGAAAAACCTTTGAATGACAAAGAACATTTTTCTGGAGATTGTCTGTGGATAGGTTCTACGCAGGAAAAGTTATGGTCGCTTCTTAAAGATGATATGTTTTATTTGCTGCATGTTGTCAGAGATGACAATAGTTGTCAGCATTTACTCATGTTAACACAAATACGATACATTTCAATCATATACTTTTTTATAATTTTTAAAATTATTTTTCCTACAGAAATATGAATTCTGGATGCTGCAGGAAAGATTACAATGTGCAAGGAACTAATGAAGAGTTCTACATAGAATAGAAATAGAAATAGAATTAGAATAGAATAGAATAGAATTCTTTATTGGCCAAGTGTGATTGGACACACAAGGAATTTGTCTTTGGTGCATATGTTCTCAGTGTACATAAAGAAAAATAAAACAGAATAAATTCATCAAGAATCATAAGATACAACATTTAGTAATAGTCATAGGTTATATTATCAGACATATGGAACAAAATTTCGACCAATAATAACACTCCTTTCTTTTTAGCTTAATCTGGAACTAAATTCCTCAATAGGTTCAGTTCCTAATAAAGTAAGGAAGATTATTAACTATAGACACACATATGTTAATGGTATACATTAGAATGTTTTTTTTACATACAACTGCTGTTATCAGATCAGTATGATGTAGTTTCTTTGAAGGTAGATAAATTTTGCCATACTGCCTTCAAAATTAGACAGACTTTGACTGCACACTGACAATCTACCACTAATTATAATATGTTATCTTATTTCCCCCCATTTTTTAATTATTCTTTTTTGCAATGCTGGTCCGTGACAATAATAGAAATTATTCTATTCATTACAATGGAAATTGGGCAGCAATCTAAACATGTTTCTCTTTGAAATTGTCATCATCTGTAGCACTCAGATCTGTCAGTCTGCAGCTAAATAAATTGATTCACTCACTCAACCAATTAATCAATCACAATAGACATGGAAAGGACTTCAGAAGTCTTCTAGTCCAGCCTCCTGCTCAAGCAAGAGATCCTATACCATTTCAGACAAGTGGCTGTCCAGTCTTAAAAGCCTCCAATGATGATTGCCTAAATTCCTTGGCAGTTAAAGCCATATTTTGGCTCTACTGAAATCACAGTTAAAATCAGTTGAACCACGATCTCCTCAATCTGGAAGAAGAAATGAGAGAGGTTTCTTTTTTCCCCCAATTATTGGATTTCAATTGACCAATCGCATTTTCCATTATTGTCAATATTCCTCAATTCCTTTAAATTACAATTTGCCCTAGCTGTCCAAAAATTGTCCTAAAGGATCATTGAGGTTAAAAGAACTGGAAGATAAACACGTTTACAATATTATATACTGTTCTGTATATTGTCTCTCAAAACCTATATTCTTTTTTTAAACAAAGGGTTTTTTTTTGCCAACTTTAAAGTCTTTTATAAACAAAGTGTTGTCCGGACTTTTCCCTTTAACATCTTCTCATGTATATAGTTCATTTTACATTGTATTTCCATTTCCAATTTCAGCCATGTTATTTCATTTTCATATCCTCCATCTTAAATTTAATTTCTTCTTAATACGTAAACAGTATCATCATTGCTCCCAAAGTTAACCAAATTTATCATTGCATTTCCATCTGTTATTCTATTTTACTATAGATAGCATATATCCTCAAAATCAATTTTTATATAATGAGCATTTCACTTTGTTCATTATCCACAATTAATAATATTCATATAGTTCCTTCACATCATAATTAGCTACATACCATTAACAATATTAACACATTTCCCTTTTTTCTACTAGTACATCCCTTTCTTTCCCTTCCTCCTTTTCTAACCATTATCTCTTGGTCTCTCAGAGATTTCACTTCTTTTATGTTCTCTTCTTTCCACCCATTCACCTAGTTTCTTCTTCTTTTTCCTCATTTTTGTAATTCCTATATTTTTTCTTATAAATGGGGAAGTTTCTTGAGAAGGCCATCACACAGGGATGGAACTGAATGCCTTTTGAATCATGGTTGCTCCCTAAGACTTCAACTTGGCTTCCCATTTTCCTGAGATGACATCTAATATGGAGTTCTTAAAAGCATCATTTTCTCTTCCTCCCCCCCACTTTCCCCACCCATTTCAGGGGAAAAAAAAGATTTCTTCCTGGAAGCTACAAACTGACCAGCTTTGCCCCCCTAAACTTAACTGAATGACTTTGTAAAGTCTAAGCATTACTGACTTCCCACACAAGCTTCAGCCACACATCGTAGAATAAGTTATAGTCCAGATATTTATGAGACTGATCATATGGATACGCTTAATATAAATTGGGTTACTCTGATAAAGAGTATTCTATTACAAAAGCAACATAAGATCAAAGTGCAAGAAAATAAGAAAGCCAATTTTATATAAATTACCATGTCACTTTTGACAATTTATGAATCTAGTGCTAGTCTCTGCTACAACTTTGATATTGTCAAGAGTTCAGATGGAAGTTATAGTTTGAAGCTGAGAGTGATTTTTTTTTAAAGAGAGACTTAAGAAAAATATCCCAACTATGCACATGAATCTATATTTCATTTCCTGCATTGGTTAATGTGAAATTGACTCCTTTTTTCCTTTTTCTTTTTTAAATGCAGTTTTATTTAAGAAGGGCAGACATTCCGCCAGAAACACCAAATGCTGACCCAAATTTATCTGGGCGACAGATAAATAAAAAGCTGCAGGAAAGAGTAGGTGACAATAATTAGTTTGTTGTTTTTAAATTAAGAAGGTCTCCTGGCCCAGATGCTGTCTGTCAGGGTGTGATGCCCCCCTCCTGGGAAATGTAATGAAACCAAGATAGCTACAGGCCATCATGAAACTGGCAGAATCACATTCTGTATTTGGGGTTGTTGGTTTGTTTTTTTTTAACTGCAATGCTTTTTCCTTCTCTTATTCAAAATATCTTGGGTCTTGCCCTGGTGAGAAGAAGCGTGCTTGAAGTGATAGCAGGAATGCTATTGCAACATTTGTATTACATCGTAAATGTGGCCATCAAAAGATGCTTTTAATTAGAACAATGGAGAGGAACTGGGTTCTATCACCATAGGAATCTGAACAGGAAAAGAGGAGGGTTGGGTGCCAAATCTAAGATAACATAGAATATATATCATAGGGCTTCTAGGTGTGTGCTAATAACACGCCTTTCAGTTTTACAAATGTGTAAAAACATGGTGGCTAAGTAGCTAAGACGCTGAGCTTGTCGATCAGAAGGTTGGCAGTTCAGCGGTTTGAATCCCTAGTGCTGCATAGCGGAATGAGCTCCTGTTACTTGTCCCAGCTTCTCCCAACCTAGAAGTTTGAAAGCATGTAAAAAATGCAAGTAGAAAAATAGGTCCACCTTTGGTGGGAAGGTACAGCATTCTGTGCACCTTCGGTGTTTATTCATGCCGGCCACATGACCATGGAGACATCTTCGGACAGCACTGGCTCTTCGGCTTTGAAATGGAGATGAACACCGCTCCCTAGAGTTGGGAATGACTAGAACATATGTGCGAGGGGAACCTTTACCTTTAAAGACATGGTGACCTGATCCAAATCACAGACGTGGGGGAAAAGGAACTCTAAAGAACAGTCTTTATCCCAGGTTTTTTGATTGGAAAAAATGGCAAGTTCCACAATATGACTTAAAAAGAATCTTAAATCCTCACATCTGTCCTTTCTTTGTGAAAATAGGATGTCCCACCAGAAAGAATGCTCATAACTTCAATTAGGTGCACATTATATGGAGACATTATCTTCTTGTATTAATTTGGGAGAAAATATATATGTGGTGTGTGTGTGTGTGTGTGTGTGTGTGTGTGTGTGTGTTACAGCACTTTACAGCCCTCTCTAAGTGGTTTATAGAGTCAGCCCATTTACCCCAACAATCTGGGTCCTCATTTTACTGATCTTGGAAGGATAGAAGGCTGAGCTCACCTTAAGCTGGTGAGAGTCGAACTGCCAAACTGCTGGCAGCCAGTGATCAGCAGAAGTAACCTGTAGTACTGCATTCTAACCACTGCTCCACTACCATCTTCTAAGATGCATCCTAGGAATATCAGAAAGGGAGAGATAATACTTGATCTGATCCCATGTCCTAGGTTTGACATTTTCCCAATCCCTGTGCTCTCACCATTATATCACACTTTTTTCATGCCATCCATTCCCTGTACATTCCTTAGATGTTTTAAAAATACATGTATTAGAGTAACCCTCTCTCTATCCCTTTATTTGAAGTGACCATAAAATATACAGTATATTTTACAACCAAAGATATACAGTATGTGCCAGCAAGCATAGTGTCCTATTAATATCATCTAATGTCTTCTAAATAAAAAATCAGCTCCATTTATGGAGCAATGCAGCATGAACATTATAGTGCTAGACTGAACATCTCTTTCATTTCCATCAAGGGGCATTTTCAGTGCAGCTCTCAAAATTTATAGCAAGGATAAGAATCCGAAGGACTGAGGAACAGAAGATATCGCTCCCAGGACCTGGTTAGCATTTGATGGGAGACCAGTAGGAAATCTAGAGTTGTAGAATCAAGTAGGAAGTTGAAAACACTTTCAAATTGTTGCCTAGAAAATGACAGGGCTGTATCTATACAGCCATCAGGAACTGAGTTCATTTCTTGTAATTATTCTGAAATTTTATTTGGAACATGAATCGTGGCTCTGAATGGTTCTGGGTGGTATTTTCTACTGGAGGGATGATAGAATTCACAAACCCACAAACACAAATGCACAAAATCCATAAAAGGTAAAAACAGTAACATTAACAGGCTTAGGAATATAAGCAATGTTTAGAACTCCTTCTAAACAATTATAAAGAAAGGTGCTAGTGAATCTTGGCTGAACTTGAAAAGTTAATCAATATGGATGCAGCCAGACCTACTTTACATTTTGATCTTAGGGCTGCTATAACCTGGAGAGAGAAGTCAAGAAAATATCCCAGAACAAGGGAGTAAGAAACTATTTTTGTACTGTTGTCAAAAAAACTGTACATGAATGTGTCCCTGAAGCCACCAAGATACAAGTTTGATTCAAGAGAAATTTTACTTCTTAACAAATAAAAAAAATCTCTCCAGCTGTTTCCTGTTGTTTAATCTATTTTGACATATAGAATGTGAGCTGAGTTTTGAGAAATGCATATGCCAGGCATTTAAGTGATCTTAGTATACATGTACTGGAATAAAGTGTAAATGTAAATATCCCTAGCCAAAGAATTTAAAAAAAAACTGCAAAAGTTATGAATCTTTTTTTTTCTTTTAAAATTAACACAGGGATAGACACAGATCTGTCTGCTGTCTTAGTTTCCAAAATGCTAAAAGTTTAGCATAGGGGAGGAAGGAAGGAAGGAAGGAAGGAAGGAAGGAAGGAAGGAAGGAAGGAAGGAAGGAAGGAAGGAAGGAAGGAAGGAAGGGTCAGTTTTGATGCCAACTGCATCCTTTGTAACAAAGGATAAAAAAGCTTAGAAAGAAACAATGATGCCATTAGATGAACAGATTATAATGAGATCCCTTTTAATTTCTTTTAAAGTCTGCTGTGTAATCAGGCTAAACAATGAAGAAGAATGCAATGATGCCATATCTTCCCTCTGTGTGACCTTCTGTACTACGGATTCCTGCAGCTTCATCTTATTTATAATATCAGATCCTGATTATGCCTCCCACGGGGTTGCCTGGAAATGTTTTAGGAGTTTAATCTTTGTGAACACAAGTTGATTTGATCCATATCTCCTGGGAAAAAAAGTAATTATCCCTTGGTTTTTGCAGTTCTTGGCTTACACCTATGAAAATATATTTAGATCCGCAGGCTTCAATTCTCTTTCTACAGTTATTTTTCTTTTAATTCAGGGATGTAACCCAGATATAAAACAATAGGAAGTTATTAACATATCTATGTGGAAGCAGTGTGATTAGAAATAAATTGATTCCACTGTCTAAAGCTTTGCCCAATTTGTAAGTGGCAGGTTTTTGGTGGCAGAAAGCCCTCATTAGCTTAGAGGGAAGGCGGCTTTGTAATTTCAAAATAGGCTGTGATTGATTAGAAAATCTGTGGTATTGATATTGTTATTTAGCCGTGGTCATATTCAATTAGTACAAATAGCACCGTTTCTAATCAACCAGCCAATGGTGCAGAATAAGTGCTGTCTGAAAAGGCTAACTATTTAAGCCTTCCAGACAGGCACATGCCTAGCTGTATAAACTTATCTAGGACACCCAGTCAATGAGCCTAACTTACTGGCATTTAATATACAGAGTGCTCTATTTTATTAATTAAGATGATCCGTTCTCCACATTTTAATTAAAGTTGTAAATTTATCAGTCGGCTATGTAAACTGAAGGGTTATGCAAAGTGGCCCACTCATCCGAGGAGGCTACAAAGCATTTAGACAACTCAGAGAATTCCGTTTGTTGACATTCAGAAGAAGGATTGGACACCTCCAATGACCAATTCTGTGATGGCTTGGTCTGATGATTTGATCTGAGAAGAATAGAATAGAATAACAGTTGGAAGGGACCTTGGAGGTCTTCTAGTCCAACCCCCTGACTAGGCAGGAAACCCTACACCACTCCAGACAAATGGTTATCCAACATCTTAAAAACTTCCAATGTTGGAACATTCACAACTTCTGGAGGCAAGTTGTTCCACTGATTCCAGTGATTAATTGTTCTAACTGTCAGGAAATTTCTTCTTAGTTCTAGGTTGCTTCTCTCCTTGATTAGTTTCCACCCATTACTTCTTGTTCTACCCCTGGGTGCTTTGGAGAATAGTTTGATCCTCTGGCATTGATACTGTAGCCAAAGAGTATTTGACAAATACATGGGGGTCACATGGATCTTCTGAAATGTTCTGGAACCAACCTAAAACTAGGGAGAATTTCCTGACAGCTAGAATAATTAAACAATGGAATGACTTGTCTCCAGAAGTAGTGGGTGAGCCAACATTGGAGTTTTAAAGAAGAGATTGGACAACTATTTGTCTGAAATGGTATACCAGGAGGTTGACCTACAAGTCCCTTCCAACTCTGTTATTCTGGAATGTTTACAAGAGGTACAAAATAACCTTTCTTTGTATCCTGCTGAAATCAGATGGGGAAGATATTAATCAAGAATGGGGCAAATTGCTAGCAGTCAGAATAAGTTTAGGGATGACAAAATTAATAATCTGTAGTATTTTTCAAGGTTCCTTTCTTTGGGAAAGAGGTTGCTGTTTTGGCACATTATCCGAGAGATATTTGAGAATTTATTTCTGACTTTCCTCATTTTTGTTTCTGAATTTACATGAGTACTAGAGGTGATGGAAGGAGATAGGCTTGGGAATATTTTATCATAATAACCTGCAGCTTTCCTGACTGCCTTGATTTCTCAATCTAAAAAAGTGTTACGGAACACATTTTCTCGTAACATTTTTTCCTTGGGGATTTAATTGAAGAGCGGCCGAAGACTGCTGGGATGAGAATCAAGATCCTCCTATATCCTTCAGCTACTTCAGGAAAAAAATGGCTTTTAAGTCAAAATGATAATAGTATTCCAAACTAATAAACCATACAAGAACCTTACATTCCACCCTTGAGCCGAGGTGGTGCAGTGGTTAAATGCAGCACTGCAGGCTACTTCAGCTGACTGCAGTTCAGCAGTTCGGCTGTTCAAATCTCACCGGCTCAGGGTTGACTCAGCCTTCCATCCTTCCGAGGTGGGTAAAATGAGGACCCGGATTGTTGGGGGCGATATGCTGACTCTGTAAACCGCTTAGAGAGGGCTGAAAGCCCTATGAAGCGGTATATAAGTCTAACTGCTATTGCTATTGCTATTGAGGAATTTACTAAACTCTCTTTCTCTTAGGAAGAATTCCAAAAGAAAATTTTCCTTCCCCAAATTGTGTGGGAAGAGGTTGGAAAAAAAAAAGATATATTTTTCTTGAATAGGAGTAATAAAAATACACCTACTGTCAAAACAAAACAAAGCAAAAACAAAGAAAATCCAGTTGCCTTTTGAAAAAGCACCTTTGGAACTAATAAAAGGTAAAGGTTCACCTCGAACGTATGTGCTAGTTGTTCCCAACTCTAGGGGGCAGTGCTCATCTCCGTTTCAAAGCCGAAGAGCCAGTGCTGTCCGAAGATGTCTCTGTGGTCATGTGGCTGGACGACTAAACACCAAAGGCATACAGAATGCTGTTCCCTTCCCACCAAAGGTGGTTCCTATTTTTTCTACTTGCATTTTTACATGCTTTCCCAATGCTGGGTTGGGAGAAGCTGGGACAAGTAGCAGGAGCTCACTCTGTTACGCGGCGCTAGGATTCAAACCACTGAACTGCAAACCTTTCTGATCGGCAATCTCAGCGTCTTACCCACTGAGCCACCTTTGGAACTAATACTGAAGTTATTTTTTCAACCTACTGTCAATTAAGCTAAGATCTAGCAGCCTCGAAGGACTCTTCAGAGCCAAATCTTCAGGAAAGATTGCATGCATGTGTGGCCTGCAAGGATATAAAAGGGATTTATAAGTGTCTTAAGAGACAGTCTGCCCAATTGTTATCAGTCTTGATAGAAGATTAAAAGAACAGACAAACGCCTGCAGATTCATAAAAAAGGCGCATAAATTTCCAGCTTTTTCTTCTCGTTTTATTGTGATGTTAGGAAAATGACAAAACAAATACAGTGACTATGAAAATACAAAGATAAGGAATGATGAGACAGTGAAAGGCTAAAGATGACGAGTAAAGAACAAGAAAAAAACCCTAAACAAGAAACAGAAGAAAAAGAAAGCTGCCCCAAACTTGCACAATCCAAATGCGTAAGTAAATCAAATCAACAAAAGCTAGCATTACAGAGACAGAGAGAAAGAGAGATGGGAGGGGAGACAGAGAGGGAGAGAGAGAACTGAAATGACTTATCAGCTTAATTTCTAGATTACTCAACTCTGAGGTCTCCAGATGATGTACAAATAATTTCATTTGAGCTCTACCACATCACCTTTGACTTTGAAGGGACATCTGCCCTTCCCCAATTCTTTGGACATTTGATCCAAACATTCAGATCAGCCCTTGTTTTTAATCTGGTGTGCTATCTATTTTCATTCACTGCTCTATACAACCTTGAAATATATCTCTCTCACACACACACACACACACAAACACACACACACACACACACTCAAACACACACACACATACACACACACACACAAACACCTGAATGCTCTGTATTTACAAAATTCTTTGTATTACTTTTCAGAAGGTTCCCTATCTTCTTATATTTCTTTAAAGTGACCTCCTTGGCTACCCTACTTCTAACAACCTAAAACACTTCCCTTGTACACTGTTGCCTGCTTCCATTTTTTTTATAATGTTCACTTTTATTTCAACTTCTCTTTTATTGTATCTCTTTAAAATGTGCTTGACAGGATAATGAACGAAAATACTATTGGCAGATATATTATTTCCATGTGTAAAAGGGGGGGACGGACATAAAATGATAGAATCTTTTTTATGTTTTTGTTTCTTCCTGACTTATTTAAAGTGATTTTGTCTTTCAGTTCTTCCCTTCCTATAACAGCCTAACTCCTACATTAGCCTTGGAATGAACCGTATAGTTTTCATCTTCAGTTCTAATTTATGAAGCTTGTGGATTTTTAAAGTTTACCAGCCTAACTACAGTATCAGTTCCTTGGCTTATATGCAGAGAAAAAGTTCTTGAAGCTTCAGACTGCTTATTTCTTATTTTCTCCATTTTCAGGGAAGGAAGGAAGGAAGGAAGGGAGGAAGGGAGGAAGGGAGGAAGGAAGGAAGGAAGGAAGGAAGGAAGGAAGGAAGGAAGGAGGGAGAGAGGAAAAGAAGGAAGGTTCCCATCCAAGGGAATATTTTGAAGATCAGACGTTATTACTATACTGGAAATCTCTGAAAAACTGAGATAAGAATAACTAGATGAGAATGCTATCACCTTGCAAACTCCACCTGGGAGGAGGCTTGATTAATATATAAACAGAAGGCCTGGTTAATATATCTCCTCCATCTTTTTTAGCACAGTTCAAGGCTCAGCTAAAAGAGGAAAAGGCATTTGAAGCTGAAGACACAGACAAAAGAAGCCAAACCAAAGAAATCATAGGTGTGCTGATCGAACCTGAGATTGGCCTTAACTAAGGAAATTGAATTACTATCCTTTTATGCCTTGCTTGGAATGGAGACATTCAAATGAACTAAATAAACTCCAGGCAAACTTTTGATGCAGCCCTGATGCCCTTTTTAGTGTCCACCTTGAACTGCTTTGACAGCTGTGATCTAGAAGTTTGAAAGAGAGTAATGTTTTAATCTGGCTTTGGGCTTCAAGGGGATATTTCGGCTGTAGCATCATTGCTACAACACTTTTCAGATCATGAAATGTGAGCAGTTAAGGAGATTGCAGAGCCCCTCATGAAATCTTTCTTACCTAGAAAAATCAAGAAAGCTGCAGAGCACCGGAGAAATGATTGCACAGTTGCGTACAAAGACTCATCTTTCTGACCAACTTTTTATGAAATCTGTATTTCACCCATAAGAATTGTATTAACATTATTTCTATGAAAAGAAAACACATTCCTATTCCATCGCATTGAAAGAGAAGAAGAAAAAAGTTCAGCCTAGCATGAAGAATAGCATTCGCTGGCCTCAACCTGAGCTCCTCAACCACCTGGAAAAACGAGATTGGAACTCAGCTCCCTTGGGATCAAATGCTGCATACCGAACTGACCATCTTGGACAATAGATTATTAGAATCCTCAGCACACCTACGATTTCTTTGGTTTGGTTTCCTTTGTCAGCCTCTTCAGCTTCAAATGCCTTTTTCCTCTTTTAGCTGAGCCTTGAACTGTGACCTTGTGCTAAAACTGGAACTAGCTGCTAACTTTAATCTCAGACTCCAGCACTGCTGACTTGATGACACTAGAAGAATAGGAATACTATAATGAAGTAGGACAGGGATCATGGGTTGAGGAGGAGGGGGTATATTTCCAGGGCTGGAAAAAGCCACATCAGTTCTGATTTTGGCTTGACTTGCAAAGTAAGACCACATCGTACAAGGACTGTTCATAATAAAATGGAATCAACCTTTCTCTTGCTCCCTATCTTGATGTCCTTTACTAAATTGTGCTCTCTGACCCAAGCTGTCAGTCACTTATACAGGCAGAAGGAAGATTTTTCCCCATGTAATACTAATCACAGAACTGCAGTTCCCTGTCCACTTTCATACCAAACAGCACAACTTGCCTTTTACATCAAGGGGACATATGCAAACCTGTATTTCAAGGCTATGAGATATGTTCCTTCATTTATTAAAGCCAAGATACTGGAACTCACATTTTTCAAATTTTGCAAAGCAATTGCCAAAACCGTAAAGAGGAAGGCAAGCACAGAAGATACAGACATTTTCCAATCTCTGGTGTTATTCCATATAAAATGCCCTTCTCTTAGTTCCCTATCTCGGTGTTATCATCCCAGCAAAATGAGTTGGCTCCAGCTAATAGCCCAAGGCCACCTAGGGAAGGTAATGAATGAAAGAGATTTCAATCTAAATCTCTCTGAAAATCATCAGCCCAGATCAATTCATTGCTTGTTAAAGGCCACTTCATAGAAGGTTTTGGATGGCAGTCTATTATGCTAGTGCAGGGTGGGTTGTAGATGTGTTTTTCAGCTTCCTAGTCTAGGCCTGAGAGGGAGCCAGTTTGATCTAGTAGTTAAGGCACCAGGCTAGAAACCAGGGGACACTGTGCTCTAGTCCCACATTAGGCATGAAAGATGACTGGGTGACTTTGGCCCAGTCCCTGTCTCTCATCCCATGATGTCCGGTTTGGGCAAAAAGCTGGTCAGTCAATTCCTGTCACAACAAAATGGATCAACACTCAATTGATTTTTAAAAAAGTAGAACTTGGAGTTGTAGGTAAAAATAAACAAATCAAGGCCTGAGAAACAGTAACTAACCCAAAATTACTGACCCACCCTCTTTAATATCAGATCTCCCCTGTTCTAATACACCATTGGCATCATGTGGATCAAAGGAAGCAAGACAATGGTTATAGTAGTATAATGAAAACCTTGCATCTTATGTCTATGTACCAATGTCATGCTCATGTACAATAGTACAAGGCATTGAATGCATTACAGCCAGGCACATTCATGAGATGGACAGCTATATATATTAAATAACGAACCATCATGGTTTGTGAAGAGCCGTGGTGGCGCATTGGTTAGAGTGCAGAACTGCAGGCAACTTCTACTGTCTGCCGGCTGCCTGGAATTTGGCAGATCAAATCTCACCAGGCTCAAGGTTGATTCAGCCTTTGATCCTTCCGAGGTGGGTAAAATGGGGATCCAGATTGTTTGGGCAATATGCTGATTCTGTAAACCACTTAGAGAAGATTGTAAAAGCACTGTAAAGTGATATGTAAGTCTAAGTGCTATTACTATCATCATCTTGCCTGTTTTGATCCTTCTCCTACCCCATAGATGCTGCTGTTGGTGAGGCAGGGTGGCTTAAAAAATAATGGTTTATTACAAATCACCTGGGTTTCCAAAACTGGGTATGACAAAGCAGACAAAGATGGATTAGAATTCAGGGCAGGGTCCAGCTTTCATGGCTCAGTAAGGTCAACTTTTACAAAAAAAATATTGAATCAGATCTTGGGAGATGCAAAATTTAGTATTGGAAGCTGGAAGTCACATGAAAACATTTCAAGTTCTTCGTAGAGAAGTATTTGTTTCCCAAGAAAGAGGAAACAAATCCAGTGATAAGAATGGGTGAATGGAAGAAACCTTGTTGTCATGTTCTTTTTCTATATCTCTACAATCCAGATTCATGTGGTTAGAATAGAAGGAAAGAGATGAGAGTGTCAATAATTCCCAATTCAGCAAATTATTACAAGCAATCTTCTGAGAATCATCGCCCAGAAGCAGAGGTGCATTCCTTCCAGTTTGGACCAGTTCAGCCAAGTAGGTAGTAACTCGGACGGACACTCGCCCAAACCAGTTCTATCCTCGGAGACACCATCTTGATTTTCTGTTTTGCCATTGCACAAAACAATCTTCATTGCAAAAATGTTATTTTTTCCCCTTTTTTAATGTTGTGCGCATGCACAGACCTTTTTAGGTGCTGAACCAGCAGTAATGCTGGCAGGAACTCACCTCTGTCAAGAAGTGTTTGGAAAGGAGAAAGAACTTGAGTTTTTTTTGGCTCTGTAACATCTTAGTTTTACAAGTAAAGCCATTTTGCCTTTTAGGTAGAGCTCCATTTTGTGTGATGGTTTCTCACACACAGGGAAATTATCAACAATCAGGAAGCAAATCCCTGCGTTCCTTTGCTAGCCAGCCTGAGCAGTAATTCATACTTCACTGCAAATCCTAATTAAGAAGAGGAATCAAATGGGCAGGAAAAACAGAAGGGCTTGGAGAGAGGTAGGCAAGTAAACGAATATAGGAGCTGTTTTCAGCTTGATCAGAACTTGATGGAAATAATGTAATGTAAATAAAAGGCAATGCATCTCACTCCGGTGGGGAAGGCTGGGGTCAGATCATCTGTGAACCTCTTCTGTTTGCTGCTTGTACAGATTTGCCATGGGCAATTTAGAAGTTCCTGCCTGACTTTCTTCTTCGTCTGTACATTCTGCAAAACCTGGGCAAACTTTCAGATGAGAGAAATGGATGATCTATTTCGAGATGAATAGTGCATTGGCCAGGATAAAAGTCTAAATGTGGCCAAGGTAATGTAAAATTAACTTGATTGAAACTTAAAGGATCCATTTGATTTGTGGAGTGATTACTCTTGAGAGAGCAGTGGTTGAATTGTTGGAGTAGAGTAAGGAAGACCTCGGTTTCAGACCATACTCAGCCCTGCAAACTGAGTAAGGTAAAGGTTCCCCTCGCAGATATGTGCTAATCATTCCTGACTCTAGGGGGCAGTTCTCATCTCTGTTTCAAAGCCGAAGAGCCAGTGCTGTCTGAAGACGTCTCTGTGCCATGTGGCCGGCATGACTAAATGTTGAAGGTGCATGGAATGCTGTTACTTTCCCACCAAAGTGGTTCCTATTTTTCTATTTGCATTTTACATGCTTTCGAACTGCTAGGTTAGCAGAAGCTGGGACAAGTAATGGGAGCTCACTCCGTTACGCAGCACTAGGGATTCGAACCGCCAAACTGCCAACCTTTCTGATCGACAAGTTCAGTATCTTAACCACTGAGCCCTAACCCTGTAAACTGAGTAGAACTATCTAATAATATGATTCAGTCTAACTTAATGCACTAGATGGTTGCTGTTGGAATAATATGAATGAAAGAGGATAATAGATGCCACATTGTGCTCCTTGAGGAAAAGGGGAAGAGGAAGGAAAAGGAATGGATTTTCCCTACAGTCCCAATTTAAGTTACATTTCGACAGCAAATGTTTGCAGTGATCTGATTGCTTCTCTTTTTTTTTTCTATTCCATAGAATAGAGGATGCTTTCAAAGAGAGTACTGTCGTCTGATAACCCACCAATAAAAAGCTATCATCATTAACAATGAATACACATTAATTACAGTCATATATCATGCTAGGCTGTAGCTCCGTGGGTTCTAATTGTGAACAAGCTTTGCTGCTTCAATGTTAATTCATAAATCGTGGATTGCAAATGCAGAACAGCAAGCCGGAACCTAGGCTGATAGGTGAAGCAGGCCTGTGTCTGAAGATCTGAACCAATGATTACTGAAGTCCATGTCCAAGCATCTAAGTACTCTGCCACACTGATTCTCATAGTTTTCGGTGTTAAGGCCAGAAGGATATAACGAAGCAGTATTTTTCATCAGACTCATGAACTTAGCATTTCTCAGAACTAGAAGCAATCGTCAGACTATTAAGAAAGAGAGGAAACAAATGTCCTCACTTCTAAACTGCAGGAATAGAATTGATGCCATGAATTAGGAGGCTGAATAAATACTAGGAGAATATCAGTAGCCACTGGGAAGCTTGGGGGAGCCTCTCACCCAGAAAAAAATTATGTTGCACATTTCCCTTGCATACTGTAATGCCAAAATATATTAGCAGATGATCCTCTGAAATTCAATGGGGAAAGACCAATGTCTTGTGGCAATGATAAATGGGGCAGTTTTGCAAAGCCTTACAGACCTGTCTGATGTAACATGGTATTTCAAATTCAGCTCTGTCGTGGGCTGGCATTTGTTTCCTACAGCTAATCTAAACCCTTAGGACTGGATAGCCCCATTGCGCCTGTTTGTAAAACAAACAAGAGATGGCTGAATACCATTTAGTACCTAGATGCCGAGTCTCTCAGTTATCATACTTCTCTTGCCAAAATAATTAGCCCCTTCCAGTGAGAAGGGCTTAATTCACCCCCCATCCCACCCCTCTGATATATTCCACCAGTTCAACAATCATTCCTTATAGCAGCTGATTAAAATAAGATAAAATACACTTGAAATCCAATCCACCGTCACTGGTGGAAAACTTCTCACTGGTTGGTGGGAACTTGCTGGGAGCTTTATTGTTAGCACTTAGAATTAGTGGTCTTGAAAGGGAAGATTCTGCAGTTTGAGAGGTAATGATCAGTTCTGCAAATTCCACCCAAAGCTATTGGTACAAAACATTGGTATACAATTCCTGCCAGCCTGTAGTTATTTGGGATGTGAATGTAAAAAAATAAATAATTGTAATGGTTGTAATTATGTTATCAAACATTGAGCCCTTAATATATGAACTGTGATTTCAAAAGAGACATGGCTAAAAAATCACAGGGTTGTAATCATTATCTTGACTTCTTGACAAATGTATCCATATGGATTCTACTTATTATTGAATACAGAAGTGCCCAAAATTCAGTGCTGAACTTTTTTTTCCCTACCAATTTCCCTTAAAACCAATGAAGGATTTGCTTTTACAATTTATTTCAAAGAGAAAAGCATCCTGGAATTGGTAGACTGCATACACTGACCTTTATTGTAAATAATCTGTGCAGGTCTCGCTGGTTTCTCATGGTCAGACCTCCCAGGTAAACCAGACAGGAAACAGGACTAGATGAGCTAAATCTATTTTACTGGATGGCTACTTTAACAAAATCTTGCAACTCTGAAAGGCACAAACTTCCTGCCATCACTTTTAACTGCTCGATCCATTAAGTCAAATTCTTCCTAAGTTTCTTTCTCTGACTGTTAAGATATTGAGTGCTCCTGCCTCTCTTGTGTGATTCTTTCTCCTCCCCCCCCCCTCTGCCCCCTCCTCATGATTACCCACAGATTCCATGACACTCACACTTCCATTAAATCCCAGTGGATACATGACGAGAAAACACTTTTATTTATTTTTATTTAATTAGTAAGTAAGAAGTATAGGATGGTTTGAAATGATAGAAATTGTAGATAATTGAAAACAGCACCAGAAGCATAAGCTCTTTCCACCATTTGTGGGTTTTAGGATATTTATTTATTTTATTTTTTATTTATTTAGTTTTTCATTCATGTACGATTGACAATCGTATGTATAAACATGGACCTGAACACAGGAAATGGGTATGAATAAATGTGGACTGTAGGACAGGGACGGAAGGCACGCTGGTGCGCTTATGCACCCCCCCTTGCAGACCTCTTAGGAATGGGGTGAGGTCCATGGTAGACAGTTTAAGGTTAAAGTTATGGGGGTTTGAGGATGTAACAACAGAGTCATAGCTTGTACATAACAGGTACATAGCTTGATGGGAAGGAAGGAAGGAAGGAAGGAAGGAAGGAAGGAAGGAAGGAAGGAAGGAAGGAAGGAAGGAAGGAAGGAAGGAAGGAAGGAAGGAAGGATGGATCATTGCATCAGGATATGGTACCAGCATGTTGTACTAGACAGAGATCAGTAGTGAAATTCATTTTTTTTTTTACTACTGGTTCTGTGGGCGTGGCTTGGTGGGCGTTCCCTCCTCACTCCTGGGGGAAAGAAATGACAGATGTATGCATATCACATAGTTTGAATCATGCCGTTGCAAAACACATTCTTCCAACCCCACCACGATGGGCAAGAATAATCCGGGAACCTCCAAAAGAATTCCAGAAGAAATTGAAAAGAAATTCTCAAGAAATCTCTTTCACAGCGGGGAAAAATACGTTTTGAAGAGCTTCAAGGCAGATTCTGTCTCAGCATTAGAAAAAAGAAGGGGAAAAATCATAATCCCCTGCTCTAAAATCTGTTCTTTCAAAGTACTTCTTGCTTCAGAACTGCTATTTTTTTTCCTTTTAAAGCATTTTCTGGAAAGGGAAAACTTTCTGCTTTGTACATATCCCAGTATTCATATTGTGGCCCTAGGCTTCACTATCTATGAGAAAAGCATATGGGAGTTCCCTGATGCCAAAACTTCCTCGTATTGAGAGCATATGGACAACTCACACCTTTCATTGTGTGTATCATAAACAGGGAACTATTTCTGCAATATAATTGGAGTATATTTCCATGATGAAAGATAAAAAGTTGAGGAAGACAATTTATTGGCAGCTAGGGAGCATGTCAGTATATTGTGATAGATCTGGCAATATATACATATACATGGTTCTCTGTCTTGTTTGTACACCAGCCAGCAAGTAATTAGAGTATGATTTTCATATTCTCTGTAAGATTATTAAATAGAAAAAAAATCAGTCCAGAGTGCTAGGAACAGGGTATTTTTAACTACCTTGAGGTGGAGGCTAAGAAGGGAGAGAAAAAAATAGCTAATTATGTGGCTTCAATTTCATATTTTCAGAAATATTTTTTTTTGGTCAAAGTACCAACTGTATTGGTTAACTTTAAATAATCTTCTCCGTCTACTCCTTTGTAACCATTTCACACATAGAAAGCTAAACCAAGAAGTAAATGCAAGAAACATAATAACTTCAGATCTTATACATACCTTAGAGGAATGCTAGGGGGAAAACATACTTACCCCATAGATTATTTTAGAGAAAGACTCCCCATGATCAGATGCACGGGCATTCAGATATTCAGTGGTTCTGATTTTCTAATAAATGACATTGGTCAAACTAGATTCCCCCCCCACTCTATCTGCCTGCCTGCCTGCCTGCCTGCCCGCCCGCCCGCCCGCCCGCCCGCCCACCCACCCACCCACCCACCCACCTACCTACCTACCTACCTACCTACCTACCTACCTCCTACCTACCTACCTACCTACCTAGTTTGTCAAACATGTACACGGTAACAGGTATAAGTATAAACATGGATATGAACAAATGAAATGAGTACAATAAATGGGAACATAGGACAGGGACAGTAGGCACCCTGGTGCGCTTATGCACGCCCCCTTTACGGACCTCTTAGGAATGGGGTGAGGTCCATGGTAGACAGTTTAAAGTTGAAGTTGTGGGGGTTTGAGGAATTAACAACGGAGTCAGGTTGAGCATTCCAGGCGTTGACCACTCTGTGGCTGAAGTTGTATTTTCTGCAATCGAGCTTGGAGTAGTTTTCCTTGAGTTTGTATCTATTTTGTGCTCATGTATTATTGCGGTTGAAACTGAAGTAGTCATTGACAGGTAGGACGTTGTAGTAGACAGTTTGTGTACTATGCTTAGGTCAGACCATAGGCGTAGTTCCAGGTTGTCCTTGTTTCTTCTATGGATGCAAAACTAAAGACACTTACAATTTGAATTTGACCTCTGGTGATTCCACAGATGTTTCTCGGTGTCTTGGTTTGTCACTGCCTTCTGGAATTTTTATTGATTTCCCAATCTAGCCTACAACTCTAGTATGCTCTGAAAGTATTCTGTTCAAGAACAGTCAAGCCCAACCCTGGATCGTTTTCAAGTTCTTAGTGCAAAATTTGGAACATGTTTTTAACTAGAAATAGGCAACTTGATATTCTCTATGGTTTTTTTTGTGGGTGGGGGGGACTTCAGTACCCGTTAAGTCCAGCAACATGGGAGTACTGGAAGTATAATCCAAAACATTGGGAAATCACTGTATTAGAATGAAGATTTTCTGAAATGGGTTGCTCTTTCTTCAGGCCATATCAAGAAAATGTGAATGTGAAAATGTAATAAGTATTCAGATAGAGAAGAATGTGTGTCTTCTTTCACTGTCCCCACCCTACAACTATGTTATCTTTCATTTACTTCAAAGTAGATCAATGAAATTTACAACAGAAATCAATCTCTCTCTCTCTCTTTCTCTCTCTCTCTTTCCCTCCCCTCTTTCCTCCCTTCACCTCCACCTCCACCCAGTGGTGGGATTCAAAGTTTTTTACTACCAGTTCTGTGGTTGTGGCTTGGTGGGTGTGGTGTGGCTTGTTGGGCATGGCAGGGGAAGGATACTGCAAAATCCCCATACCCTCCCAATCAGCTGAGAGTAGACGGGGGCAGGACCAATCAGAGGTGGCATTTACTGGTTCTCTGAACTACTCAAAAGTTCCGCTACTGAATATCCAGAACTGCTGAATACCACCTCTGTTCCACCTCCACCTCCACCTATACATATAGGTCCCATAGGCACCATGAGATGCTTCCTTACGGACCATAAAAAAGTCATACCTTTGGGAAACCTCTTAAAATGAAGCGACACTGTGAAAATGAAGCTGAGACCAAATTTAGAACTTTACCGTCAGACTTCACACCAAGCTTGGCAATAAATCTACCCTTTCCAGACACTTAACCCTGTACTTTAGGACTTGCTTACAGCAGAATTTCTCCTAGACAACACTGCTATAAAATTTGCTTTATTACAGACAAGATAGAAGTCATCCATAGACAAAGATCTGCCTTATTCAGAGCCAAGATGTCAAGGTCTCTCTCTCCCTCTCTCCTCCCACACTTCAAAATATTTCTTTGTTTGCTTCTTTTGCTTTCAAACCTTTACAAACAGCGCAGTAGTTTGTTTATGTATTGCTGGACATTTGGACATTACATTTCTGATTGTCTTTGTTCCATTCTTTACTCCCCTGCCCTCTCCTAGCTACTTCTAGACAGATGTCCAAAGGAGAGTCTTGCAGCTTTAAAGAGATGTCCTTTTGATGTGTTTTCTCCATAGGCATGGACACACAAAAGTCAAACGCCAGAGGTGGGTGTCACATAATGTAACAACTGGTTTGCCCAGCACCAAAAATATGAGCGTGTGGTCTTCCTGCGCATGCACGCAGCTTCAAAAACATGGCAACTATATAGAATGGGATAGTGCCAGCCCAGCAGCTGGTCAAAACCACCAGTTCACCCAAACCAGTCCAAACCAGCAGCAGCTGGTTATGATGGTTTGCTCCTCCTTTCAAACCAGTAGACACTGGTTTGGTTCTATCTGAGTTCACTCATATGAAGCTGGCTTCATTTTACCCGTAGCTTCCTCAGGGAAGAATCTCACCCTTAAAGCTTTAGTGGGATTTGATGGCCTGTGTTAAATGGCAGAACAGTCAACACATTTTTTCCCGCTGAACACAAGGAGTTCCTATTTAAAGGTCCCATTTTAAAGAAAGAAGCAGAAGCGTCAAATGTTGACATGTAGCCAAATTACGTATATTTTTTTATTTATTTTCTCTGCTGTAGACGAAAGCAGCCTGGGAACAGTGGTGTGAAAAACAGTGAGACAAGGAAGCAGAGAAGATGTCTTAAAAGGGATAGGTCAATGGAAGCAAATGGGCCTAATACACAATGTTTGTATCCAAAATAATATCTTTATAGGTGAATAAACATTTTGAGTAGAGGTGCTGATTTGAAATAGTTGCTTAGAAGCTGAAAAAGCCTATCTGTGTTTCTCCAAAAATAAAACAGGTTCTTATTTTTTGACCCCCCCCCAAAAAAATAAGTGCTTGGCCTTATTTTCAGGGAGGTCTTATTATTTTTGAGGTGCAGGAGGTGGAGAGCGTTGTCACCTCATGGCTGCTGCTGTCTAACTGCTAACTGCTATTGCTGCTGTGTTGCAATATTTTCAGAAAGGGCTTATTTTCAAGGGAGGGCTTATTTTAGCGTATGCGCTCAAAAGCCCGATTGGGCTTATTATCCGGCGAGGTCTTATTTTCAGGGAAACAGGGTAGAAGTGCTAAAAATTTATCCTATTTACTAAAGAGTGTGTTCCTTCCACGGTGAGAAAAAAAATAAAATTTAAGATTGAGCTAAAGTGCTCTATAATCAAATTAGGCATGCTTTTTGCCAAGTGATTAGAACAGAGTCATGGGAAAAAAATATCTATTGTCAACTTGTCTCACGAGAAAGCAAAATATCTTATCTCACGTATAGTTGCTGAAATTATAGGCAAACTTAATGTAGTGGATAAAATGAATCCAAATTTCTTCTTGTTCAAATCTAGCTTCAAACACTAAAATGATTAATCTTAACCCGTGTGTGATTTGAAATGTAAAGTATATCTGACATTGTAAAACAACTTAGACGAATTATATTAAAATTTATTTTAGCTCCAGGTAATAATGCTAGTCTTCCCCATTCTGAGATAACAGTGGACTTTTCTTCTCCACACTCACCTCCCAAGACAGCAAAACAAAACACTGAATCAATTTGAATATAATAACCCAAGAATGAATGTCCTGAATTTCTATTGTCTCTTCATTTTCCTTGGCGATGTGAAATAATGAGGAGCACTTTTGACCGTTTTCCATTATCGTGGTAAATAAAAAGCCAAGTCATGGAGCCACGTGTATTCTTATCATGCTGAAAGTGGTTCAGAAAGGTATTGTTGTTGTTTCAATTTAGGGATCTCCCATTTTGTCTCCAGTACATACATTTGTTAGAATTCAGAATATCCAGGCTGGTAAAATTAAATGAGGCTGACCTTCAAAAGGGTATGTTTTTTTTTCTCCATCCAGAGTCTAAAAGGAATTTTGTAGACAAATAGAGCTCTTTCTGCACCATTGGTATGGCTAGGCAATTTGGGTTCACCCGCCATTGAACAATGGATAGAAACTAATCAAGGAGAGATGCAACCCAGAACTAAGGAGAAATTTCCTAACGGTGAGAGCAATTAACCAGTAGAAAGACTTGTGCTCAGAAGTTGTGGGTGCTCCATCATTGGAGGATTTTAATAAGGGATTGGACATCCACTTGTCTGGAATAGTATAGGGTCCTGATGGCAAACCTATGGCATGCATGTCAGAGGTGACATGCAGAGCCCTCTCTATGGGCACGTGCACCCTAAACAGCTGCTCTTCATGTTCTGTCATGCACATGCATGCTGGACAGCTGGTCTGGCATGCATGCACATGGACAGCTGTTTACTTCCTGGTTCCAGTGCATGTGCACAATGGAACCCAGAAGTGCAGCTGGCCATTGCATGCACGCTGGACTAGCTGTCCAGCACTTATGTGCATTATAGAACCTGAAAAAGCAGCTTATAGTGATGCGTGGACCAGGAGTGGGTTGCTGCATGCATTACTGCCTGTTCAGTGCATGCACACTGGCACATAAATAGGTCTGTGCATGCGCAGTGCATTAAAAAAAGAATAAAAAATAAATTTCTGCAATGAAAATTGTTCTGTGCATGTACAGAACCAAAAATCAAGATGGTGCCACCATAGGAGAACTTGTTTGGGGGCGTGGCAGGCCTGGGTCACCAAACCACTATCGGTTCAGAGACGAACCAGTCCAAACTGATAGGAACCCACTTCTGACATGGACATGGCAATGGACTAAAAAACCTTCTATGTTCCTTAATTTGTCATGCCAAGGCAGAGCAGAAGTAAAATTTCGTTTCTGGAAGAGCTAAGCAGATGGCTGGATCAAAGCTGTGCCCTTTGACACTTCTGCTCAATGTAATGCAGACAGAGTCTTCAAATCAGCCACTAATCACCTCCCTTCATCTCCTTTGTTTCAGTCCTCTTCTTTCAACTGAGCTGAGTTGTCCCATTTTGTGGAAAGCAGCATCTGAAGCAAGTAAGTGGTTCCTCAATTCTTGAACCATGGAGAAAATAGAGAAAATAGGGGCACTTCCATTTCCTGCCAGGCTTTAATTAAGTCTAAAGTTTCCTTTGAGTTACATGAGATGATTAGATGACAATTCCGTGAACTTTTCTAGAGAAAAAAATGAGTGTGATGATTTTTGGGGTATGGCAGCCGCAAAGATGTTTTAAATAAAATAAATGACTAAGTAAATATGTTGGTTGGTTTCTTCAGTCATCAGCTCACCACAGTATGTGAAAACAGCTTCTGTTTATATACTGTTCCCTCAAAAGGAAGTCTATCAGCAGGCTATAATGTATTTGTTACCCCTGTTTTCATCCTTTTATCACATGAACTTCAGGTAAACATCCAGTATAAAGATAATACTACCGAATGGTCTGTAGGCTGAATTTATGAACACCAGGTGGGTTTCTTTTCCAAGATACAAATCACTTTGCAAATATTGCATGGCTTTTTGCTAAAGTTCTCAGGATCATGCAATACAATAGCATCATCTCACAAAATTTTTGAAGGTTTATATCCAAGGTCTTAATGCCACTTCCACAAATTCTTTCAACATCATAAGAGTCATGGTGGCACACTGCAGTACTGCAGGCTACTTCTGCTGATCACCAGCTGCCAGCAGTTTGGCAGTTCTAATCTCACCAGGCTCAAGGTTGACTCAGCTTTCCATCCTTCCAAGGTGTGTAAAATGAGGACCCAGATTGTTGGGGGCAATAGGCTGATTCTGTAAACCACTTAGAGAGGGCTGTAAAAGCACTGTGAAGTGGTATGTAAGTCTAAATGCTATTGCTATCCTTGTTCTTAATTCCAAACTCAATACTCTCCTCATAGCATCAGACCATAGGAGCCTCAGCAAGTGGAAAGAAAACTCAGGATAGTAGCACAGCTGTAACCTACAACTTCATCCCTGCTACTATTTATATATGTCACATTCTGAGCCCTGCTAATCACATGCATAGCTGTTCCATAACAATTCTTATCTTCCTCTTTCTTGCTTGATTCTAGCAGAAGGATGAGAATCTTGAAATGCACACGGAAACTGCTTTTGGATTTTTTTCTTAAGATTGAAACAAATGTTATATTAATTGATAGGGTTTCCTGCTTGGGCTGGAAGAGTTCCAATATCCCTTCCAACTCTGTTTTTTTCTGTTATTTTGGGAATTGATTATTAAGAGTTGTTCATAATTATAAAAAATATGTTTGCTGAGTTTCAGATCCAAAGGCCAATGTATTTTATATTTATAACTATCAAAGACCATAGGAAGTTACTTCTGTTTATTTTCATTTTGTCCTTTGAAATTTTTTTGCTCCCTTTTCTTTCTTTCTTTCTTTCTTTCTTTCTTTCTTTCTTTCTTTCTTTCTTTCCTTCTTTCTTTCTTTTTTTCTTTCCTTTTCTTTCTCTCTCTCTATATATGTGTGTATCAGTGGTGGAATTCAAATAATTTAACCACCAGTTCTCTGCCCTAATGATTTCTTCTAATAACCAGTTCACCAAACTGCTTGGAAAGTTAACAACCAGTTCTCCCGAAGTGGTGTGAACTGCCTGAATCCCACCTCTCTCTCTCTCTCTCCCTCTCTCTCTCTCTCTCTCTCTCTCTCTCTCTCTCCCTTCCTCCCTCCCTCCCTCTCTCTCCCCCTCTCTCTCCCTCTCTCTTCCTCTCTCTCTCCCTCTGTGTGTATATGTGTAAAATATTCTTTATAGAAATTTAATGAAGTATAATTAATTTAAAAAAAGAAATGCACACATCTGCAAAGAACAATTAAAAGGATAAACAGTGATACTTTCTTTTCACTATTTTGTTATATTACTACGAGTTATCTCACTTTAAAACAAAAGAAGAATGCTGAAGGTGATCCATGGCCTGATTTGGACTATATTTATATTCAGTTCAATTTTGATTAATCTATTACATGTGTTAAAAAGACAAATGGTTCATCAATACAAATGTATTATTATTTTCATTGTTTGACAGCCCTAGAATTAAAACCTCAAACAGATATGGGCAACTGAAACAGAAGACAAGGCCAGCAGGGAAAATATCATCGAGCAAGGAGGCGGCATATTATTTGCATGTCATTAGGGTGATTTACATATTTTGTCATTGCCAACAAAAAATGTCAAATGACAGTTGTTCACAAATATGCTTACAGTTACTTCCAAATGCTATTCACTTCAATCCCCCTCTCTTTACCAGACCTGATTCAATATATGAGACATGGGAGGTGCAGCAGGAAAAAAAAGGTGTGGGAGAAAACCACAGAAGACTCTCTCTGTTTTTTCCCTTATTTTGCTGTTATTTTTTATTGTTTGTTTCTCCGAATGCTGTGAGAAAGTAATTAAAAGAAAATGTCTTCTAATCTTTCAGGGCTCAATTCGATAGCAGCTAACAGTTATCTAAATCCTGTGATTTTTTAGTATCTCATCATTTTAAACACATTGACGCTTTTAAACATATTGATGCTTTCATCAATGTGATGTCCATTGAGCTAAATGCTCCCTTACATAAGCAAGAAGAATAAGCTGGTAAACAAGTCCAAATATCTGAAAATCTAACGGCTAAGGAGGCAGACAAGCAGTTAAGCACTGTGGACTAATCCGAAACAGAAGATGAAGTGAGAAAGGAAGGTGGACGTGTTTAATTAGGAATATGAGATAGAATAGAATATAGAATATAATTCTTTTTTTGGTCAAGTGTGATTGGACACACAAGGAATTTGTCTTTGGTGCATAAGCTCTCAGTGTACATAAAGAAAAATAAAATAGAATATATCCATCAAGAATCATCGAATGCAACCCTTAGTAATAGTCATAGGTTACTAATAAGCAATCAAATCATACTAGGAAACAAATAAAACAATATAAATTTTAAAGATACAAGAAACATGGTTATAGTCATAAGTGGGAAGAGGTAAGTATTAGGAAGGATGAGAAGAATAATAGTAATATAGTCTTAGTAAATAGGTTGACAGTGTAGTGTTGTGGGGCTTAGTTGTTTAGCAGAGTGATGGCATTCGGGAAAAACTGTCCTTGTGTCTTGTTGTTCTAGTGTACAGTGCCATATAGATGGTTTTGAGGATAGAAGTTGAAACAATTTGTGTCCAGGATGTCATCAGTTTTCTTACATTTACCCAAGTTTCTGGGCTTCAATACCTCAACTCAAGAAAGGTAAAACAAATAAAAATTCCCCTGTCCAGTCACACCCAACTCTAGGAGGCAGTGCTCATCTCTGTTTCCTAGTGGAGGGAACCAGCACTGTTCAAAGATATATCTGTGGCCATGTAGCCAGCATGACACATGGATCATTGTTACCTTCCCACCAAAGTGGTACCCATTTATCTATTTCAGGGGCGTCAAACTCAAGGCCCGTGCAGTGCTTAAATCTGGTCCATGGGGCCAGCATGGAAATAGCTGTGGCACGACAAAACCGCGCTAGTCAAAATAGCAGTGATAAAACCGCATCGCTAAAGCCGCGATGTCATCACCGCAATGTCATCACCGCCGCGACAACAGCGTGGCGACAGAAGGGCACTTTAAAACAGCGCGGCGGCAGAAAGCCGATTTAAATTAAGGTAAGGGTTAGGATTAGGTTTAGGGGGTTGCTTTAGGGTTAGGTTTAGGGTTAGGTTTAGGGTTAGGTTTAGGGTTAGGTTTAGGGTTAGGTTTAGGGTTAGGTTTAGGGTTAGGTTTAGGGTTAGGTTTAGGGTTAGGTTTAGGGTTAGGTTTAGGGTTAGGTTTAGGGTTAGGTTTAGGGTTAGGTTTAGGGTTAGGTTTAGGGTTAGGTTTAGGGTTAGGTTTAGGGTTAGGTTTAGGGTTAGGTTTAGGGTTAGGTTTAGGGTTAGGTTTAGGGTTAGGTTTAGGGTTAGGTTTAGGGTTAGGTTTAGGGTTAGGTTTAGGGTTAGGTTTAGGGTTAGGTTTAGGGTTAGGTTTAGGGTTAGGTTTAGGATGCTGAGTGCTTCGGAAGGCGTGGATTTGCCCTCTGCGGTTATGTCATCGGGGTAGGGTCACCTTTTTCCTTAGCGCTTCGGACGGCACGGATTTGCCCCCCGCACTTATGTCGGCGCGGATAAGGGCTTCGCGGTTTTGTGGTGGAACCGGAAATAGCAAAGGACCATGGTGTGGTGCCTCTGGCAGCCAAATCATATCACACATGGCCCATGCATGCCCCCCCCCCCCATGCTCCATTTTGGCTGACAAAGTGTTGCAGGAGGCTGTCCAGGCTGAAATGGGACACAGGGGGTAATGCATGGTGCCCCCCATGTCCCATTTTGGCTGGCAAGGTGCTGAGGGAGGCATCTGTCCTGTCTCATTCCCCTGGCTGGCCTGCAGAGGAGAACTACAATGCTGATCCGGCCCTTGCAAAAATCCAGTTTGACACCCCTGATCTACTTGTATTCACACACTTTAAAATTGCTAGGTTCACAGGAGGTGGGACATGAATGGGAAATCATATGGTGCTAAGGTCTTGAAATGCCAACTTGCTGGTTGACAAGCTCAGTGTCTTAATTGCTAGGCCACCATGCATGAGTGCTCAAAGGCTAGTACTAACTGATTACTCTATCACTTTTTCTTCAACTTTAGTAAAACTCCAGTTCCTCCATTTTTTTTTCTCTTTGTGAGTCCTACTTCTGAAGAATAGTAGCTCTTCTATTTGGCTAAGGCATTCAGGTTATTTTAGTTTCTTAAACACAAATCAGCTTCCCGCCCATACCAGCACACCCTGATTTTATATGCAACAGTTGCTGGATAGAGGTCTGAATGGGACAGGACACCAGCAGCCCAAGTGCTGATCATTTTGTGGGCAGCCTGTCTTCTCATAGGGGGAAAATTCTTCTTTCCCTTACATTATAAGGCTATCAAATTATGAGGCTGGTCAGTGAACCTCTACCCAAGATGTCAGAATGTGCTTTGCTCAGATATTTTGCTCATGGAAGAAATCTAGATTTCCTAAAGCAATGTCCAAAGATGAAGTTCATTGAGCCACTAGAATAGTGTTTTTCAACCTTGGCGACCTTAAGTCCTGGGGGATTCTGGGAGTTGAAGTCTACAGGACATAAGGTCGCCAAGGTTGAGAAACACTGCACTAGAATCTTGCTAGACTTTACAGAAGAATGCCCCAATTTGATCACTCCAAAGCAGCCTTGAAACTGTGATCCAGCTTTACTTCTCAGTAGCTAACATAATTACTTTGGAAGTTTACAAAATGTAAACTGCGGTATACTAATTTTCTATTGGCAGTTTGAGTGCAGCAGTAAGATTCAATGTCATGCTGTCTGAAGCAATTGTCAGACAAGTTCATTATCATCAGTCAATTTCACTAGATAATCCTGAGTTTTGAAAAGAGAGTTTTCCATCCTTTTACAAATTGATAGTTTTTAAATATGCTCCAGAATCACCAGTCAGTGTCAGAATGGAAATTTTGCATTCTGATGCTCCAATATAGCTGGAAGTCATCAAGTTAAAAAAAGTTTCCAAAAATCATAATGCATACTTTGAGTTACTAGTCACCTACATTGCTAAAGGTAAATCCATTACAAAATACACATATTATAAAGTTTAGAAAAAAGGAACCGGGTACACAAAAAACGTTTAGAAAAATCTGTGATAAATTTGCAAACAATGAGCCTTAAAACAGCATTTAGGGTCAGTATCAGGGGTGGGATTCAGCCATTTCGGACTGGCTTAGGTGAACCAGAGGCCTCTGGAGTCCAGGAGATGCCGGTTTTGCCCTCCTGGAGCCTCGAGGAAAGCCTCTGGAGCCTGGGGAGGGCACACCCTCCCCCTGTGGTGCAGGAGGCCGAGTAGGCAATGCCCACCATTGCCATGCCCACCCAGAAACCAGGCAGAGAACCGGTTGCTAACATTTTTCAATCCCACCTCTGGTCAGTATTAAACAACAAAGAAAAACAACATAGAGATTTTGAGCTGCCTTTAAAAGAGAAGTCAGAAAGAAAAAGAAGAGGAAACTGAAAACATTTACAAGATTACGTTTGACAGGTTAAGGACTGATTTAAAAAGAAAAGAACAGACAGAAATGAATTGAAAGATAAATTAAGATAGAAGTGAATTACCTCAGTTGGTTTTTCTCTGTAGCTACCATATGACTGAAATGGAGGGTCACAGTGGATGGGACAATGATGCAAAAACCAGTTAGCTTGCATTACATTAATGTTTTCTTTCTCTTTCCTAGGTGTTTTTCCAAGATTTCTTTAGAGTTTGTAATGTAGGATTTTTAGTTATTTATTTAAATAATCTGAGGTAAATTTGTTCCCCATTACTTACCCAATAAAGTCATGCATTTCCTACTTTAAAAAGTGTCAAAACAAGCTGCTGATTAGACTGATGAACCTGCATCATAGTAGTCTTCAAATATTCAAAGAGTTATCACTGGGAAGAAGTTTTCTCCATAATTCCCAAAGGTAGGACAAAAATCAATGGGTGGAAGCTTTACAGAGGGAGAGCCATACTCAAAAAAAGAATTTCTTGACTATGAGGGCCATTATGCAGTAGAATAGCCTGATTTTTGGAGCTAGGGGTGGTCTATCACTGGAGGTTTTCAAGGAAAAATTGAATTTTTTTGGGGGGGGGGTCTAGAATGGTCTGAGGAATCCTGACAAAGGTTGCACAGAAAACTTCCGAAATCTCTTTCCATCCTACAATCACAGAGCATGTCCTGCTGACTCACAGAAGGGTTCAGATAGAGGAACGTGGTGGCTCAGTAGCTAAGACACTGAGTTTGTCAATCAGAAAGGCCAGCAGTTCGACGGTTCAAATCCTAGTACCACGTAATGGAGTGAGCTCTTGTCCCAGCTTCTGCCAACCTAACAGTTCAAAAGCATGTAAAAATGCCAGAAGAAAAATAGGAATCACCTTTGGTGGGAAGGTAATAGCGTTTCATGTGCCTTCAGCATTGAGTCATGACCACAGGAGACATCTTTGGACAGCTCTGGCTTTTCTGCTGAAAAATGGAGATGAGCACCACCCCCCTAGATTCAAGAACGAGTAGCACATATGTGCAAGCGGAACTTTTACCTTTACCTTTAAGGGTTCAAATAGGTTCCCAGCGAAGAGGTGAGCCACGAAGGAGGAGTTGAATAAGTAATGGGCTATTAGAGCTGAATTCTGTTCTTCAGAGGATACCATGTGAAGAACAAAGGGTGGCGAATGGTAAATATACTCATAATTAATGGAATTTGTTAGTCTATTAATGGTTCCACTCCGTGGATCTGAGGAAGCAAGGCTGCAAATGTACAAGCTAACGCACCAAAGAAAACCACCGCAATAGCACAACTGCCTCTCTCAGGTGCTGAGTATCAGAGCTCAGGCTTGTTTCTTTATGTACTCTGTCCTTTTATTTTTTTTTCTTTTTGACAGGCTTATTATGGATGTACATATTCGACTTCCTGCGCAAGTGTCGGATTCCCCCCTCCCTTTCGAATCCAATCTGTCTTGATCAGAAAGCCTTTTTCACTCCCCCCCCCAAAAAAAGACATATACTTTCATAAACATCTTTGAATGCTTTGCTTGGGAACAGGAGACAGGAAATTACCTGTCCATCTTCCCCTAGGCACAGCTATGAGAAGGCAGAGACATGGCTTTTGCAGTGTAGTGCCTGTATTTTCATTGTAAGGAACATCCGGAAGGCTGACTGGTGTCAGCTGCTGCCATTGTTCTATAACTCTGAACAGAATTCATCTGCAATATGAGTAGTTCTTGACTTGCAAACCACAATTGGGGGCCAGAGCTTTGGTTGCTAAATAAGGACGTTTTTGCCATATTTGTTAAGCTGCAGTTGTTAATGGAACCACATAGTTGTTCCAGTGGTGGGATTCAAATAATTTAACAACTGGTTCTCTGCCCTAATGACTAGCTGGGTAGGCAGGAATTGGTGATCATGTGACTGGGTGGGCGTGGCCAACTCAACGTCACTCATGTTGACTGGCGCTTTGCTTTAGCAGTTACAATGTAACGAGGATTAATCAGAGAGTCAGTTTCTGTAAGCAGAGCAATAAAGATGAGGCTAGAAACAACACCAGAATGTTTCCTTCCTGCCTTCCTTATAGGATTAACCCCGTAAAGTAGAAAAAAGACAAAAGGAGATTTCTTCCAACAGCCGGTTCTCCGAACTGCTTAGAAAGTTAACAACCAGTTCTCCCGAATAGGTGTAAACTGGCTGAATCCCACCACTGAGTTTTTCAGTGAATCTGTTCTCACCTGTTGGCTTTTCTTGTCAGAAAGGCAGGTGGGAAAATTGGAAATCACATGACTCAGGGATTCTACAACCATTCTAAATAGATGCCTTCCTGCAAATACCCAGATTTTGATCACATGGTGATATGGATGCTGTGACAGTCATAAGTGTGAGAAGTGATTACAACTCACTTTTTTCAGTGCCATTGTAACTGAAAAAGGACTAGCTGTAAGGGGAGGAGAGGAGGGGAGGGGAGAAGAGAGAAGAAAAGAGGTGAGGAGAGGAGAGAAGTATTATTGTCATTTTTTACTGTGAGCACACTGGCACTCATTAAAAATGAAATTCTGTTGCCTGCTCTCAAAAGAAAGCATGTATCTACCCCTACCCATACACAACACACATACACATATGATATAGATAGATAGATAGATAGGTAGGTAGGTAGGTAGGTAGGTAGGTAGGTAGGTAGGTAGGTAGGTAGGTAGGTGCACACACACACACACACACACACACACACACACACACACCTCTTAATCACTGTCCATTTTGAATGCATAGCAGAAAGAGGAAATTTGAGAGTTCACAAAGTTGATGCTATATTGAACAAAACTATGACTAAATCTAGATGTTCTGCTTCAGATACAACCAAGCCTCCTCCCAGAAGGTAACAAAAACATAATAATGACGAGGATATGAAGCATCCCAGACAATCCTGTGGACCCCACTGAAGCATCGCTTATGTAAAATACTCTTACATAAATACTTAGAAGTTAGGATGATCAGAAGAGGTGCAGAAGATTGTGCCATCTTACTTGGCAAAGTAGTTGATGATATTACCCTGTAACATCTGTATGAGAGAATAGCTCCTTGTGTCCCACATTTTTGTGATGCCAACAGGGCCACAGCTAGAAGATGCTGCAATGAAGAAGCAGCACCGACACTACAGAACAGACCTCCCTGCTGAGTTCAGATTGGCTTCCTCCTGGTAGCTTTTAAGAAGTTATTAAAAAACGGAGCTTTTAAAAAAGAATCTTTCTGCAGCATTACTGCTCTTGGAGTTGTTCTTATTATCTTGCTCTCCTACTTCACTTTTATTTTTGCCATTTGGATTATGTGTTGTTTTAATTCTGTTGTTTTTACTGTGGTACTCTAGCTGCCGGAGACTCAGGAGATTACAGTGAGATAAAAATCAAATAAATAACAGAAAAGAGGTTTTGAACGCATTGAACTTCATTCATTTCCATTATTACCGTTTTATTACCCATTATAAAATTACAGAGCACTGGATTGCTGGAAGATCTTTATAGTGAAACATTTGTGAAGTTGAACTGATTTTCTATTTTGAGATATGGAACACGGGAATACTCATAAACAGATTGTGAAAAGTGTTTATTGGTTCTTTTCTGCTTAATGACATTTTGGTTCCTTCTCTTTCTTGAACCAACATAATAGTCACTGCAGAAGAAAAAAACAACAGACTCTGCTGGACCACAGTACCCTAACTAGCTGTTCTGTTGGGGGGGAAAGTGGTTTAGGAAGATAATATCTACTCTACATTTCCTGGTGCTTAAAATTGAAAGCCATTCTGCCATTCTGGTTTCCTACTGCTTGATCTATAGATGGAAGAGTGTTAAGATGAAACACACGGAAATGATGTTCAAACAGTATCATCCATGTAATGTTTAGAAAGTATAGAGTTTTTAGGTAAAGGTAAGATAAAGGTTCCCCTTGCACATATGTGCGACTCTAGAGAGTGGTGCTCATTTCTGTTTCAAAGCCAAAGAGCCAGTGCTGTCCAAAGACGTCTCCGTGGTCATGTGGCCAGCATGACTAAACGCCGAAGGCACACGGAACGCTGTTACCTTCCTACCAAAGGTGGTTCCTATTTTTCTACTTGCATTTTTAATGTGCTTTCGAACTGCTAGGTTGGCAGAAACTGGGACAAGTAATGGGAGCTCACTCCATTATGCGGCGCTAAGGATTCAAACCCCCAAACTGCCGACCTTTCTGATCGAAAAGCTCAGCGTCTTAGCCACTGAGCCACCATGTCCCTATTTAGAGTTTTTACAGCAGTATTTTCTTCTTTGTAGACTACACGCTTCTTGTTTACATTTCCTGGAATGACCATATAATGCAAAGTTATGCAGTCACTTCAGGAAGTGCTAGTGGCACCCTTCATGGCATCGGACCTGGGTACCTGAGAGACCGCCTCCTGCCGATCACCTCCCATAGACCGATTCGATCACACAGGTTAGGTCTCCTCCGGATTCCATCTGCCAGCCAATGTCGGCTGGCGACTCCCCGGGGGAGAGCCTTCTCTGTTGCAGCGCCAGCCCTCTGGAATGATCTCCCCGTGGAGATCTGGACCCTTACTACCCTCCCGGCCTTCCACAAAGCTGTTAAGTCCTGGCTGCTCCAGCAGGCCGGGAGGCTCTCGAAATATCCAGCCCCCCGGAGATTGTGACTGTTGTATATTTTAATGTTGTTTGTGTATTATTCCCCCTCCCTTGTTTTATTGTAAGCTGCCCGGAGTCCTTCGGGAGTGGGCGGCATACAAATCAATAAAACTAAACTAACTAAACTAAACTAGTGAAAGGAAGAAGTCTAGCAACAGGGCGGGTTTGTTAAAAGTTATACTGGAAGACATCTTAAGATCTCTTAAGAGATAATAGAGTAAAAGAGTTGAAAGGGACCTTGGAAGTCTTATAATCCAACCCCCTGCCCAAGCAGGAGACCCTATACCATTTCAGACAAATGGTTGCCCAATCTATTCTTAAAAACCTCCAGTATTGGAGCATTCATAACTTCTGGAGGCAAATTGTGTTCCATTGATTAATTGTTCTAACTATCAGGAAATTTCTCCTTAGTTCTAGGTTGGATCTCACCTTGGTTAGTTTCCACCCATTGCTTCTTGTCCTATCCTCAGGTGCTTTGGAGAATAGCTTGACTGCCCCTTCTTTGTGGCAGCCCCTGAGATATTGGAACACCGCTATCATGTCACTTCTAGTCCTTCTTTTCATTAAATCTTAAACTGAGTACATTTTGAAAAGGAAGCAGAATTGTAATTGCCCCTATCCTGGGGATTCACTCCCCCCCCTTTTTTTAATTGTCAAAAAAAGTGTTCCAGATTTGAAATATGTTATTAAAACTGAACTATGAATGGAATGAACCTACTGTGGCCCATTTACTTATATCTATGATAGATTCTTTAAGACAGGAGATATGTGTCCCTATGCAAGCAACTGTTACATCCCTGCTATGCCATGAATGGGACTTTTAAAAATCATATATTGCTTTTTTGATGAACACAGTGTGTTGAGAAGAGACTAATAAAACTTTAATCTATCTTCAGTTAACTGATCCTCTGAGGACAACCCACATTATGTCAAGGGTTGTCCAATGAGAGCTGTGAAACTCTGGCTCCTCGTACCTCATTTGTTCATCCGAGCTTGCTTTAAACTCTTCTCTTCCTCTGCTAAATACCAGGGTTGAACACAGGATCTGGCACATTCTTTCTCTCCTCCAATTTCACCTTGCAAATGAATAATAGATAATAAAGAGCTGGTCTATTACATGAATAAGGCACTAAGCTTGCTCCCTTGGGATTGACATGCCTATTGAATCTGCTGTGGTGTGTTGCAAGAGAGAGAGAAAAAAAACACCCCACATCTATTCAGCGCAAAGAAACTGCTTCACTGGATTTCTTTTCTTTTCTGTACAGTATATAAAAATGCAGCACGGTGCATCACACCTTCTGTTTGGGGAAAGGCCAGAGATTATGTTAACAATGAGGCCAATTTTCCTCCCTCTTGTTCAGATGAAACGCTCTAGGGTCAATACCTAATAGGCTGCTACATGGAAAAAATTGGCTGGTGGCTTTTTGCCTGTCCAGAAACAACTTTGATGCTACAATGTGGTGTCCGTAAGCCAAGCTATTCTTCTTCCTGTTTATTTCATACAGCACTATTGTAGAGGCAAAGCTAGCTTTATTTACTGTAGATCTTGCCCCCCCGCCCTTCACGACAGACCTCAAATTGGCAAGGTAAGAGTTGAACAGCTGGCAGGACTGGCCAGGTTGGTCCATCTAAATGAAGGATTTTGGCCATGGGTCCCCATGGATACTAATGTGCTTGGAGATACCTTCTTTGGCACCAGCTGAGCCACCTGATTCTTTTCATACTCTTTTAATAAAAAAAACCACAAATTAAAATGGGAAGCAGGGATACTTCAAAGCAGACTGCCAGAGCCTGGCATCCCTTGTGTTAAAAGAATGTGTTTTGGCCTCAGGTGATACTGCTGGGCATTCTTAGGAAATAAAGGCACACGTGGTTGAAGGCGATGTGCTTTGTAAAAATGTGCATTGCTCAGAAAAGAGGGTGGCGGGAAGACTGGGGTTTCAATTTGTGTTTATTTGGTTATTGGGGTTTTTTTTTGTTTCTTTGTTCGTTTTGGGTGTTTAATATCTGACTAATCCTTGTTCTATCAATCATCTTGTAAATACGAAACCTACCTTCAAGGAGTTACTTGTGACATGTTCCCAAACTTGCTGTCAAGATTCCATAAGTCATAAACCCGGTCATACAGTTTCCTGTTTTGGTTGTTGTTGTTTTTACAGAGGCATCTGTAAGACACAGTGTCCTGGTGGTGGATTTTAATGAAAGCCATGTTACATGATTATCATGCATGTTCCATGCCTTCGGAATCTGCATGCAACATCATGATGCGTAAAGAAAAGGTTCAGAGATTTCACTGGGTTGGTGTCATGTCGCTTTCATCCTTTTCCTCCTGTTAAGATGCCCCCCCCCCCCCAAACAGCTCTGACCTCTTATCTGGGTTTATATTATCTTATCTGACAGCAGTTTGTTGGGATTCCAGGCTCTGAGAAATTGTAATTTGTCTGTAAAGTATGCCTTCTACTATTGAGAAAATGTTGTTCTCTTTGCTAATCTCTCCAGACTACAGCAAAATGCAGCAAAAAGGATTTGGATCAGTAATAGCTTTTTCCAATGGGTAGCAGCTGCATTGAGAATACAATTTTTCTCTCACGATGGACAATGAAATCTGGAAGTTGTAGATATAATGAGAGAAGATGGAAGGTTGATATTTAGATGTCATGTGAGATCTAAAGATGAATGAGCCAGTGCTTGCAAAATTTGGCAATTGGTGCTCAGGTTGCCAAAATATAGGGATGTAAGGGGCCCTTGGTACTCTCTGAGTGTGCTTGTTTTCTTGCGGACATTTCATTACCGTAACTAGGTAACATTATCAGTGCTACTAAAGAGTGACAACAAACATCACTCCTGATGATGTTACCTAGTCTGGGTAATGAAATGTCTGCAAGAAACAAGCAAGCTCAGAGAGCACTAAGGGGCCCTCATTTCAACCCTGAGCTAGAAATATTCTCCTTTATTGGGTCTATCTTGCTTATGGTCTACAGATAATTTCCACAATTATGTTCTTCTGTGTGCAAAATATAGTTCTCGATTTGGAACAGTTTGCTGAGTGACCATTCAAGGTTACAATGGCTCTGGAAAAAGTGACTTATGACCATTTTTCACACTTATGACCGTTTCACTATTCACATGGTCACGTGATTTACATTCGGATGCTTGACAACTGGCTCAGATTATATGACAGTTATGTCAAGTCTGTATTTTAAGTGGGTGTGGGGTCCCAGGCTCATGTGACCACCTTTTGCGACCTTCTGACAAGCAAAGTCAATGGGGAAATCAGATTCACTTAACAACCGTGTTACTAGTTTAACAACTGCAGTGAGTCGGTTAACAAATGTGGCAACAAATAGTCATAAAATTGGGAGAGGAGAAACTCACATAACAAATGTCTTACTTAGCAATATAAATTTTGGGCTCAATTGCGGTTGCAAGTCAAGGATTACCTTTATGCATATTGTCTTATGGGAAATGTACTGCATGAGCAGAACATTTTCAAATATAGCAATGCTATGCTCTTCATGCACCAAATCTTCTTCCCCATTTGCCCAGGATGTCTGAGTGAGACTTAATATATGATGGCAAACCTATGGCACACATGCCGGAAGTGGCATGCAGAGCCATCTCTCTGGGCATGCCAGCTGTTGCCTGTTGCTCTTCAGGTTCCGGCACACGCATGCGTGCTGGCCAGCTGATCTTCGCACGCACAGGAATGCTGGAAATTAGAAGAAGAGCTCCCTGGCATTCATGTGCACACCAGAAGACCAGGTGACTGGGCATGCTGGAAACCGGAAGCTCAACTTCCCGGCATGTGCATGCATTCTAGGGAACTGCTCTTCCAGATTCCGATGCTCCCATGCATGCCAAGGAGCTGCTCTTCCAGTTTCTGGTGCTACCCCATACACATGTGCACACCCCTGTTTTGGCACTCGGTGCTGAAAAGGTTCACCAACACTGATATATGAAATGTTTCAATCTCATTTCCAAATGAGCAAGTTTAATTTAAAAATATTTTTTACTGAAATCTTGGTGGGTTTGAAAAACCGCCATGTTGACTTCTTGGCTAATGAGGTTGCCTTAACTAGGAAGAAAAACTGCAACCTTATATTTATTTGGTGAGATGTCATGAATCTTCTTTTAAGGGCAAAGTTAGGGTTAGAAAAAGAAGTTGGACCATCCCAGGTGGGGTATTAAGTAAATGAACTCCTATCAGTGTTGGAAGTATTCACTACACTTGAATAGGCCGCCTATGTATTCATACATTTCTACTGAGGATTTGCATGTTAGGAGCATAAGTCTAAATTAGAAGCTGGGAGAAACCTGCTTTGCATAATTTTTAAATCCACTGGAATATAATGGCTTTGAAAGATTGATTCTGCCTCGGATGCTTGCTTCCCCCTTGTGAATACCACATAGAAATGTGACACAGTGAAGGAAATAAAATGAATGTAGAGCAGGAAGAAAATAAGCTTTTTCAAACAGAACAAAAAAAGTGGCTTGGTCTGAACTAAAGTGAATAAATGGGGATGAGACCTGGCACAGTAATATGGAGGCAAACTCTTTGGAGGTCTGTTATTTCAACTCTTGTGATTAAATCTGATTGCCCTATATAGGGCTTGGAAAGCATTGGCCACCGAGTTGAATTTGTGAGGATCTGTCTGTTTGCCTCTAGTGGATGCTCGGAGTCCTTGGAGTTATTTGAATGAGATTTATAAGCACCTCCAGTGGAAAATATAGTATTTATAGTCTCGTGCTACTTAGTCAAATACTAATGTACACCAAGCATACTTCCTATACAAATTCCATATATGGTGTATCCATAGAAATGTCAGGGATGGGTCCATTTCTATGAAATCTGATCCTGCATTCATGCAACAACATGAATGAGAGCACATGTATTGTATAATTTTTCACAGAGAAGAACACAATTTTGGAAAGTAGTCCATAGATCTATATATATGTATATGCATATGCATAGAGGGATACGGTGGCTCAGTAGCTAAGACACTGAGCTTATTGATCAGAAAGGTTGGCAGTTCAGCGGTTCAAATCCATAGCGCCGTGTATCAGAGTGAGCTCCCATTACTTGTCCCAGCTTCTGCCAACCTAACAATTCGAAAGCATGTAAAAATGTAAGTAGAAAAATAGGGACCACCTTTGGTGGGAAGATAACAGTATTCCATGTGCCTTCGGAGTTTAGTCATGCTGGCCACATGACCATGGAGACGTCTTCGGACAACGCTGGTTCTTTGGCTTTGAAACTGAGATGAGCATCACCCCCTAGTGTCAGGAATGCCTAGCACATATGTGCGAGGGGAACCATATGTATATGTGGATTTTTTATACTAGATATATAGATACTATCTATCTCTATCTTCTATCTATCATCTATCTATCACTTCTCAGCCTTTTGGCTAAGACCAAGTGTAGTATCTATCTATCTATCTATCTATCTATCTATCTATCTATCTATCTATCTATCTATCTATCTATCTATCTATCTATCTATCTATCTATCTATCCTGTATCTGTATCTGTATCTGTATCTGTATCTGTATCTGTATCTGTATCTGTATCTGTATCTGTATCTGTATCTGTATCTGTATCGTCTATATCTATATCGTCTATATCTATATCTATATCTATATCTATATCTATATCTATATCATCTATATCTATATCTATATCTATATCTATATCTATATCTATATCTATATCTATATCTATATCTATATCTATATCTATATCTATATCTATATCTATATCTATATCTATATCTATATCTATATCTATATCTACTATGAAAAATCCTTCTTTTTCAGATTTTTGGAACAATGTGGGTTGAATTGTTGAATCAGTTCAGTTTCATTCCAAATGACTGCTTAAAATGCATGAACATATGAATTATGTACTTTACTTGGAATGCTTAGAGGACAAGGAGTGCATAAACTAAGCTCAAAGTTTTTGGCTTCCTCTTACCTTTTTTCATTGAAATAAAAGAATAACTAATTAAATGGTAGGTATTATGATCATTTCCTACTGCTCAAAAGATGGATCAGAAACCCTCACTGAGCTTTTGCAAAATGCCAAGAGATCCACAGTTGATTTTCACTGCTACTTATCTTCTACCCAACTTTGAAATAGCATCAATAAATAATGTTATGTTGCAGGTGGAGTAGGTACAAATATTTGTGGACATGGAAGCTTGATTTTACCACAGTTGAAAGGAATTGAGTGTTAGTTTCAGCAGAAGGCAGATTCTGAAATAACATTTTGCACCTATGGGCTAAATTGCTGAGTGATTACTATTGTTTTACAACCAAGCAAATGTTTTGTCAGAATAGCTCAAAGACAATACAATAAATCAGACCAATTTTTCCCCTTCAGTTTCAACACGCAACATCATTACTAAACAGGTTTCGTGAACGATTCATTCTGGCATTGCTGTTTCTTATATGGTAACAGGGCAATTATTGACATTTCCCAGTTTATTTATCTTTCCAGGGGAAAGACAGAGACAGAGACACTTTGGTGTAGTGTCTAAGGCATCAAGCTAGAAACTGGAAGGCTTCAGAATGCGGCCGCGCGAGTGATTGCGGGTGCACCTCGGTTCGCCCACATAACACCTATCCTCCGCGAGCTGCGCTGGCTACCTGTTGATCTCCGGGTGCGCTTCAAGGTGCTACTTACCACCTACAAAGCCCTTCATGGTAGTGGATCTAGGTACTTGAGAGACTGCCTCCTGCCAATTACCTCCTCACGACCCATTAGATCGCATAGATTGGGCCTCCTCCGAGTTCCATCTGCCAGTCAGTGTCGACTGGCAACTACGCAGAGGAGAGTCTTTTCAGTAGCAGCTCCGACCCTTTGGAACGATCTCCCCATGGAGATTCGTACCCTCACCACCCTCCAGACCTTCCGCACAGCCCTCAAGACCTGGCTATCCCGTCAGGCCTGGGGTTAAAGATTATATTCCATCCCCGCCCGAATGTTGAATGAATGTTGCTTTACTCTTTTAATTATGTACTGTCCTATATGTCTTTGTATGTTTCCCCTTCCTATATAAGTTGTAAGCCACCCTGAGTCCCCTCAGGGAAAAGGGCGGCCTATAAATAAACTTAACCTAACCTAACCTAACCTAGTGCTGCCTTAGACATAAAGCCAACTTGGTGACCTTGGACCAGTCACTCTCTTTCAACCCTAGAAAAAAAGCAATGGAAAACCACTTCCAAAATCTTGCCAAAAATGCACTTGTCCAAGCAATCACAAGGAATCATCAACAATCTGAAGAGCCATGGTGGCACAGTGCTTAGAATGCAATATTGCAAGCTTACTCTACTCACACTGCCAGGAGTTCAATTCCTTCGATCCTGACTGGATCTAAGTTGATTCAGCTTCAATCCTTCTGAGGTTGGTAAAATGAGGACCCAGATAGTTGGGGACAAAATGCTGACTCTGCAGATTGCTTAGAGAGGGCTGAAAAGCAAAGAAGCGGTATAGAAATCTAAGTGTTGCTATTGTTATTGAATGCATGCACACACATATGGACACATACAGACACAAACACACACAAATTACACACAAACAAAACAGCGACATTTACAATATATTTTTAAAGGACTTATTTCTCAAAATAACTTGGGTAATGTAACTATAATAAGTGTTGGTTTTGATATCTGGGATTAAATTCTTTCTTTAACAAAATTGAATGATCCACACCTTAAAACAAGGCTGGTTAAACGTCCACAGTTTAATGATTCCAATATTTAGCATAGCTTTGGTGATGGTGGAGGAAGTGTGTATGTCAACAGCATGTTGAGATTTTAAAATGAAATGTTTCAACAAAAACATCTGAAGTGTGTCACTTATGTACAATAGATGAATGAGCAAAATGTTAAATGTTCCCACTCAAGTGCTTCTTGTGGTAATTGCCAGATTAAGAGCTTTTATGTTTCTATGATGCTTATTCCATATCCCTAAGGATAAGGGTAGAGCAAAAGGAGCATAGATTTGAGAGAAGAAACTTAAATGAGTTGAGCAACAATAAGATGCAAACCTATATTACGGCTTAGTCTAGGAAGAGTCAAAATTTGGTCTATATGGAATCTGGAAATCATGATGTAGATTGAAGAGTGGGAGGAAGATGACCTTGATGAAAATATGAAGGAACCTAGGTAAAAGGGGTGAATACCAGAAATTCTGAAGATCAAAACAGAATAATAGCATTCAAAATGATCAAGTAGACACCTCCCGAATTCACTAACTCGGGAGAAGGAGAAGGGGAAGGGAGAAGGAAAAGGGGAGAAGGAGAGAAGGAGAAGGAGAAGGAGGGGGAGGAGGAGGAGGAGGAGGAGGAGGAGGAGGAGGAGGAGGAGGAGGAGGAGGAGGAGGAGGAGGAGGAGGAGGAGGAAGAGGAGAAATCATAACCATAATAAAAAGTGGTTTTAGTCTTGGTGTTGAGTTAATTTCTCAGATGGGTCTACCTATTGAAATGAACACAAATGATGCATGATCTAATCTGGCTTGGTCACCAGTTTAGTCTTCTGAGCTTCGTGCTTGTGCAAGAGCCCATCCTCAGGAAAATTCTCTCTCACCACAATGACTACAATCTCTGGTCCCGGTGACCAAGACAGATTGGATCCCGCAACATTATCCTGGGACACGGTATATTTGCCTTCATCCATGGACACAGATGACTTCAAAGATTGCTGCTATGGGAAGGAACTTCCTGATTCACAAAATTTATGGGATGGTGTGTCCGGCCAGTTAAAGAAAAAAAGAGAATGCCATTAATGCCATTAATGCATTTTTGCAAGGTTTTGAAGTCCTCTAGGATACTGTCTAATATCCTTTCTTAATTTATTTACTTTTCCTTTTGAGAGGGAGGGTTAAGCAGAAAATGGTGGGCTACTTCTATTTAGCATTATTGTTTTCCAATACTCCCTGTGGAATTTAAATAGGGCACAAAAATGATGATGATGATGATGATGATGATGATGATGATGATGATGATGATGATAGTTAGACTGGCTTTTTGACTGGCCTGATTTTTATGTCCTCAAAAAATGTGACTAAATAGCAATAGCACTTAGACTTATATGCCACTTCACAGTGCTTTAAAACCCTCTCTAATCAGTTTGCAGTGTCAGCCTCTTGCCCCCACCAATCTGGGTCCTCATTTTACCCACCTCGGAAGGATGGAAGCTGAGTCAACCTTGTGTCTGGTGAGATTCAAACTGCCAAATTGCAGGCAGCCGGCAGTCAGCAGAAGTAGCCTGCAGTACTGCAGCTGCGCCACCACAGCTCTAACTTGTATCATAATGCAAATACCACAACTTATTTACTTGTGTTTGCAGAGTGGGATTTCCCTCATAAGGTCATAACTGTGAGTTTTGGGTCAATGTGGCTAAAAGGAAGTGAGTAGCAGAACTGTTCCTCTTTCCTGCCTATCATTTTTGCCCTTTTGTGTTAAGCCCTTGAGATCATCAACCTGTAAGGAAGGGACCATCATGTTCCAAGGATTATATATGCATATTAAACCAATGCTCAAAGGGAGTGTCAGTTATTATTTGATACATATTTTAGGGCAAGAATTTTTTTTTTTAAAAAAATACATTTTGGCATATTTTAGTTCTAATGAGCCACAGAGGGGGAAAATGAATCTGACATCTTTGTGCAGAGACAAATCGGAGAAGAAATTGACAGATGTTGGCCTCCCTAGCTGGTAATAATCTGGTCCACATTGGGAACAGTGGTATGGATTTTTTATTTTCTCCACAATTGATGTGAACCAGACTTGCCCATTTGGTGCTACAGGAGGAGGCATTTCAGAGAGCGAGCCACCTATAGCTTCTTATACCAAATCCAGCAGAAGCAACTTCCTGTTTATGGGTTTGAGAAGCATGGGAGATCGGTTATGTCTACCGGTTAGGCAGAAAGTTCATTAGCATTTACCAAGCATCCTTCCATCATTAATAATCTCTCTGTGATTATGAAGAGCTACAAAACAGTTTGAACACTCCCTCTGTAGCTTTGCAGGTGAAAGGATCTGCTGCACATTTTAAAGGAGATGAATTTTCAGTTAGCTGATCAAACAGTTGTGCTTGTTTTGCATCACTCAGGGAGAAACTCCATTCTTTCAGCCTTAAAATCCAGACAGGCTTGTCTGTTTGTCTAATATGATTGTGATGAACTACGCATGATTATAAATATCCCTTTTCTTACAGCCATGGTTTCTAGACGTTGGTCGGTAGGTCCTAACTTTATTATCTGAAGGGGGCCATTGTATTCTTTTGGTACCAGAGAAATGATAGTACAAAGAAAGAAAGAAAGAAAGAAAGAAAGAAAGAAAGAAAGAAAGAAAGAAAGAAAGAAAGAAAGAAAGAAGGGAGGGAGGGGAGGGAGGGAGGGAGGGAGGGAGGGAGGGAGGGTGGGTGGGAAAAAGAGAAAGGAAGGAAGGAAGAAGGTAGGAAAGTAGGAAGGAAGATAGGAAGGAAAGAAGGAAGGAAGGAAAGAAAGAAGAGAAAGGAAGGAAGGGGAAGGGAGGGAGAAAAGACAGAAAAAGGAAGGAAGACAAAAGGAGGGAGGGAAGGGAGGGAGGAAGGAAGAAGGTAGGGAGGTAGGGAAGGAAGAAAGAAAAAAAGGAAGGAAGGAAGGAAGGAAAGAAGAAGGAGAAAGGAAGGAAGGAAGAGGAAGGGAAGGAAGGAAAGAGGGAAAGAAGGAAAGAAGGAAAGAAGGAAAGAAGGAAGAAACCCACCAGGGGAGAAATGCTACCAATTCAGACTGGTTCACCCGAACCGGTAGTAAAAACATGCTATTGGTTCATAAGAACCGGTTGTTCTGATGATCAGCTGTGCAACAATCAGCTGTGCCACATCATTTCTAATTCTTTGGGCACAGCAAACTGGTATCAAAGCGAACTGGTATTAGACTTCAGAGCATTTTCACCCCTGGAACCCACCGATAAAGAGAACAAAATCTTGGTTTTACTATATAAAATATCCTCCCACTCAGCATCTCCTCTCTTAACAACTTTTTTTAAAAATAATGGTCTGTGAGCTTCAAGTGTTTACTCAACCTGAACCTGATATCAAAGCCAAAGCCCTTGAGTGGCTCCCTTTTTTCATTGCAAAAATCAGAGTTTAAATTCTTGAAGAGAGTCAACTAATGATACACCCTGTTAGGGAGCCAGGGTGCGCAAGAACATCAAATCAGCCACCGCCCAACCCTTATAGAACCACAAGGAATACATTTCTTGGAAAGTCATTCAAGTATAGAATCTATCAGGCAAATGTTAATAAATTCCTGGACACGTCAGAGTGATCTTCATCCTACAATAATAGTCTGGTCATTTTCTCTGACTATTTGGCAGATGTAGAATGGAGTATGCCATTAAAACAAGAAGGGCAAAAAATAGTAACATAATTATCCTGAAACAATTCAGCTGTAGCTTTTAGTCCAGGTCATTTATTATGCATTTGAGTTTCTACTTGAGCATTAGAGGTGTTTAATAGTAACCAAATATGCCATGATCACAACAGAAGATGACTTTTAAAAACAAGGCCAAGATAAATGATGATTCTGGTTATTTAAATCTCCGCAGCCTAGCTACGTCTCCAAATATTTTATTTTCAGGAAAGTGGCTGAGAGATTTGAGTTTTGCAGAAAAATTCAGTTGTAATCCCAAGACAATTTCCATAACAAAAGCCATGTTTATTCAAAATGATCTGTCCTATTAAAAGGATGAGCTGGTGTGTATCCCAGCACAGTTAATAATTGGATAACTGCACCAGCACAAATCAATTTAAAGTATACAGTATACACTGTTTGCATTAAGATAATCTGAGGATACACCTGAATAGGTTATAGCCTTTTCTTCTTTAGCATGGCAAGCCTGGCATAATGAGTTAGGAATAATTTTAGTACTGAATATAAATGGATAATGACTGAAATAAAGGACCATTTTATTCCCTTCATTCTTCAATTCAACTTCCATGTGAATGAAATGAAATGCATGTAGTCCTTAACTTACCACCACAGTTGAGCCCAGAATGCTGAAGGTAAAGTTTATGGTTCATGCATTCAGAGGGTAGGATAAAAAAATATGATCATAGAAACTGGCTTCAATAAAAGAATATTTGGAATTCAGGGTTGAACTTTCTGAGTTTCGTTATTTTCTTGCAGATGTTTCACTACCCAACTAGATAGTATCAACAGTGCTTAGAAGGGAGTGGGGCTTGGATAGAACCCTACTCCTTTCTAGCCCTGATGATAATTCTACCATATTTTTTGGAGTATAAGACGCAACTTAGTTTTTGGGGACGAAAATAAGAAGAAGAAAATTCTGCCTCTGCTTACCAGATTCCATGGTATTCAGCTGGCACATGGTAACAAGGTCAGCCAATGAATAGGCATAGCCACTAAGTCAGCCAATGAGGGCTATTTGAACTCTGAAATTTGACATATGAACAACAAGGAGACGGGAAGGAGCCTGGCTTAGCCAAAAAGTAAAAATGAAACTGTGTTTTGCTTGTATTTACTGCTTTTGGTAATGTATTATATATTGTTATTGTTTTGAATCCTGCTGAATCAGTTAATGTGCTTTCTGAATGTGATTGCTGATGCAAACTCTGATCACCCAGGTCAGCTTCAGCACTTATTGCAGCCTGATTCTGCACACCTGATTGGCGGGTGGATCAGACTTCCGGAATACCCCCAATCAGCTCTTCCAGGCTGCAGGGATTGCCACAGACCATCGCTGCCTCCATGCCTCACATTATTAGCCTCTGGTGGGGGTGAGTAGGGCTACATTTGGTGTATAAAGTGCATGAAAATTTTCAACCTCTTTTTTTAGGGGGAAACGTGAGTCTTATACTCTGAAAAATATGGTAGTTGGGTAATGAAATGCATACCAGATAGTAACCCAACATACAACCCAACATAAAGAGTGCCACACACACACACACACACACACACACACACACACACACACTGTTACCTTATGGTCTTGAGTTGTTCATTGCTCTCTCTCTTCCTCATCAGAATCTCCTGACGTGGTCATCTAAGGAGATCTGAAAAGGAGTTACAATCCCATTTACTCAGACAGCATAAAAACCATACAAATTCCATCATGTGGGGGGAAAACCAAGGAGAGAAAGAAAGAGGGGAAAATGAAGTAGGAAGCAGATCCAGCACACACAACTCACCCTCTTTTTTTGTTATTTGCCTAGATATAATATTGCTTTTCTTATTTATCATGTTTTCATGTTGCGAAACCAAAAGAATGTTTGGTGACTTACACAGAAAAAATACAAGTGTAAAATATAGGTAATTTTTTAAAAAAAATCCAAAATGCAACTGCGCAAAGAAAACAGGTTAAAATGATGACAACATCAAACCAATTCAAATTGCGAGAAGGCTACCCAAAGCAGCTTGGTTTTTAAGAGCTCTTGAAAGATCAGCTACTTTAATTTTTATCATGCATTTTTAGTGCTATTTCCATTTGTGCATATAAACACACACACACACACACACACACACACACATAAAATTGTGAGCCAAGGCCAAGGGAACACATCTTTCCTTGATTGCAAATTCAGTTGAACAGGAAAACAACAGGGCACAGTCATTAGTGACTTCATTCAATAGTGTTGTACCATTATTCCCCACTTTCTCTTATGCTTATATATCGGTGACATTTCACTTGACCTATTTATGACTGTGGCATCAGAACACCTGGTGGGACTAACATTTTTAAATGCGTGGAGGCTGACCTGCACACTGCAGCTAATGATGGAAGTTAACTTCCTTTAATAGCCATGACCTGTAGATATGCCTTCCATACTGCCTTGAGGATAGCAGTATTCTAAACAAGTAGCAGAAGAGAGGAGTGCTAGCACAATACAGGGCCAATTAATTAGAGCTGGAGGATTAGAAAAAAAAAACTCAGAGGTGGGGAGTGAACAGATGCTTTCTTATTGTGAAGTTGAACAGATTCCACCTACTTGGGTCTAAAGGATTGGTGGAAAGCATTTCTATATTAGCTTTGTGATGTCTTTGGAAAACTGAAACTCCCATAGAAATCCGGACCCTTACCACTCTCCCGGCCTTCCGTAAAGCCACTAAGACCTGGCTGTTCCGGCAGGCCTGGGGCTGTTGATCAATGTCCAGCCCCACTTAGACTGAATGGATGTTGTGTAATTTTAACAATTGTATTTTTTTACTTTTAAATTTTAAATGCTTTTTTATCTGTCTGTAAGCCGCCCAGAGTCCCAAGGGAGTGGGCGGCATACAAATTTTATTAAATTGAAATTGAAATTGAAATTTTAATACCCAGTTCACCCAGAATTCCTTAAACTATGAGTTCCATATAACCATAGAATCAGGGTTCCAAGTAACATCCCCAATGAAAGAAGACTCTGAGGCTTGAGTTTCCTCAAAGGTCCATTTTATTAGAGATGTCATATTGGTACATCTGGGAAAACCCAAATCTGAAAGTTTCAGTTCAGGTCCCTGCCCAGCACCTACATGTCTATCGCATGATTCAATCAGACACCATCCCAAAACTGGAGGTACCTCCCAGTCACCTCACCGCAGCTGCAGGGCGAGGTGTCCTTGACCCTCTGAGAAAAGAATGTTATTTTGATATATATCACCCACACCACATAATTCCCCTCCCATTTTCCCACAGTAGAAAATGTGGCAGTCCTGAAGGCCTGAGTGTAAAAGATGGCATTCAGGTCTGACCGATAGAATGATAGGACTGGAAGAAGGCCTTGGGTCTAACCCCATTTCAATGAATGAATTCAAATTAAAGTGTTCCCGAGAGATGTTTATTTGGCACCCACTTAAAGAAATCCAATCCCTTCTATGGATCAATGTTTCCCCTGCCAAACTATCCTTTCATATTTGGAAATGTTTGTCTAACCTTCCATTGATATCTACCTTCCTATAACTTAAATCCATTAGTTCATATCCTGCACAGAGAATAAGGAGAGAACGATGATTATGTGATAGACTTTTAGGATAATTGGAGAGTGTCCTCAAATCCTCTTCAATCATCTCTTGAGGTTAGATGTTCCAAGCTTCACTTTTTTAATATGGAGCTTAATGAGAGAGGGGTGGGCAATTGTCCTTACTTCCTTTGCATCATATCTCCATCCTCTATAGCCTTGTCCTCTTACCGCTCAGCCCATTATGAAAATCTTGGTCATCTCACTTTTGTCTCTCACCAGCACCAGGTGAAACCCCAATCAATTCTAGCTTTCTCCGAAGGTAAAATGATTATCGTCACTAGCAGAAAGACATGTGAAGCATGTCATTATCCTGATGCCATCTGACATGGAAGAATGGGTTCAAAGTATTATTTTATTTGTTTGCTTTTTAAATTAATTCATTAATACCTAGCCCGTTCTTCATGTATAACGCTTAAGGGGCCTGAAAGCAGTTACAAATGCAAATTATGAAAGCAAAGAATAAAAACAGAGCAATTAAAATCAAGGGAAAATTAAAATCATTAGCATCAGTGGAACAAACAAGTCAAAGCTTGATGAAAGAAACAGGGCTTTGCCACTTTCCTAAATACGGGAATCATAGGAGCCAACACAACGCTTTGGCAACTGCATTTTAGCACGAGAGCCCTGCTCTCTTCTATGTACTAGTAACCAAATATCTGGCCATGTGAGGATTTCCAAAAGTCCTTTTCCTCCTGATCTCAAAACAACATCATCAACAGAAGTGTTACAAATTGTTGTTGTTCTTTGCAAGTCACTTTTTTTCTTCTCTGGTAATATTCTACTGCAAACTAGGGCACACAAAACCTTTGCTAGACCAATTCTCGAATACAGCTCATCTGTCTGCATATTGGACATTAACACAATTGAGAGAGTCCAGAGGTATTTTACGAGAAGAGTCCTCCACTCCTCTACTCACAACAGAACCCCTTATGTCACCAGGCTTCAAAATTTGGGCTTGGAGAACCTAGAACTACACCTCCCATGGTCTGACCTAAGCATAGTACACATAATTATCTGTTACAATGTCCTACCTGTCAATGACTACTTCAGCTTCAACCACAATAATACATAAGCAAACAATAGATACAAACTCAAGGTAAACCGCTCCCAACTCGATTGCAGAAAATATGACTTTAACAACAGAATGGTCAATACCTAGAATGCTCTACCTGACTCTGTTGTCACATTGCTAAACCACCATAATTTTAACCTAAGACTGTCTACTGTTGACCTCACCCCATTCCTAAGAGGGGCATGGATAAGCGCACCAGCATGTGCACAGTCCCTCTCCTACTGTCCCCATTTATTTGTACCCATGTTCTGTGTTCATCTTCATGTTTATACTTATACCTGTTATCTTTTACATGTTTGACAAACTAAATAAAATAAAATAAATAAAGTTCACAGTGGCCACCAATTTTCAAGACCCATTAAAATGTGTTCCAGCCATCAGAGCCCCATTCGATGAAAGAGTTTTTGGTAGCAACAAGAACAAACATAGCCTTCCCCATTCGAAAGACACTATAGCTTTATTACAATATGCTTGAGGAATGTTTAGAGGGAAGCCACTGATTATCTTGAATGCAACAGCTCAAGATTGCAGCTGGGAAAAGCAATTCAAAGTTTGTTTCTGTAGGCAGCTTATTAAAAACAATGTTGTCCTTTCAAGGAGAGTTCAGACTAGCAAACTGTTCTTCAGAAGTCTTCGTTTCTTTTCTAAACATGGGTTTCTGAAAAAGAATTTGATTTGGATCCCCCCCCTCCCCGTTTCATTTGTCAAGTCCTCAGAAATTACTTCTGCAAGAAATCAAAGGTGTGCTATTTACAAGCCAAGAGTCCTTTCTGGAGTTGCTAGCGAGTTGAAGGAAAAATAATAATAATTGCAGGCATTCATTTCGTTTCACAAATGCCAAAATATTCAATGTTATTTTTCCTATCATTTTGATTTAATTCATATCCTCAAAAATGCAGGGGAACAATGGCTCAGCAGTTGAAGATAATAGAATATAAAATAGAATAGAATAGAATAGAATAGAACAGAACAGAATAGAACAGAATTCTTTATTGACTGAGTATGATTGAACACCCCAGAAATTTGTCTTTGGTGTATATGCTCTCAATGTGCATAAAAAGGCAAGATACATTTGTCAAAAATCATAAGGTTCAGCATTTAATGATAGTCATAGGGTACAAATAAGCAATCGGGAAACAATCAATATCAATATAAATCATAAGGACACAAGCAACAAAGTTACAGTCCTGCAGCCATAAGTGGGAGGAGATGGGTGATGGAACAATGAGAAGACTAATAGTAATGATAATGCAGCCTTACTGAATAGTTTGACCATGGTGAGGGAATTATTTGTTTAGCAGAGTGATGGCGTTTGGGAAAAAACTGTTCTTGTGTCCAATTATCTTGGTGTACAGTGCTCTATAGTTTTGAGGGTAGGAGTTGAAACAATTTATGTCCAGGATGTGAAGGGTCTGTAGATATTTTCACAGTCCTCTTTTTGACTCATGCAGTGTACAGGTCCTCAATGGAAGGCAGGTTAGCAGTAATTGTTTTTTCTGCAGTTCTGATTGTTCTCTGAAGTCTGTGTTTGTCTTGTTTGGTTGCAGAACCAAACCAGACAGTTATAGAGGTGCAGATGACAGACTCAATAATTCCTCTATAGAACCTATCAGCAGCTCCTTTGGCAGTTTGAGCTTCCTGAGTTGGCGCAGAAAGATGCTGAGCTTCTCAGTGGAAAACTGATTGCCTGGATTTGAGACCCAACCACTGCACAACGGGGCGAGCTACTGTTCCTGCCCCAGCTTCTGCCCATTTATCTATTCAAAAAGATGCAAATATGACTAGATAAATAGGTACCAGTTATATGGGAAGATAACAGCATCCTATGTGCCTTTGGTATATAGCCATGCTGGCCACATGTCCACAGAAATATCTTTGGACAATGCTGGCTCCCTTGGCCAAGAAACAGAGATGAGCACCATGCCCTAAAGACAGACATGACTGGACAGGAAAATCTTTACCTTTATATCTTCAAAACCTATTCAGTTGTGTTAACTTTCCTGAAACAGACTTCAACTCCCCAAATGACTATTGAACATTTTGGGAACCGAAGTCCACCATCTGAAGGAGGATATTCTAAATTGGGGAAGGCTGTTAATAGAGTGGAGCTGCTATTAAAATTTGCAGTGTTTGAATGCACAGATAGATGTATAGAACAAGAGACTAAATTCTAGCTTTTGAAGCATCTCCATATCTTCCTATTCCTGAATGGGCAGTTTTATCCTTTCATTCCTTCTTCTGTCTATATTGTCTCTCTCTAGGGACCAACTAACTCTTCAAGAAGAATAGAATCTGCAGCTCCTTCTGTTTCCTGTTGTTTGTCTTTGGACAAAAATAATAAGTAGGGCTCAGTGGCTAAGACGCTGAGCTTGTCAATCAGAAAGGTCAGCAGTTTGGTGGTTTGAATCCCTAGCATCGCACAATGGCATGAATGCCCATTACTTGTCTCAGCTTGCGCCAACCTAACAGTTCGAAAGCATGTAAAAATGCAAGTAGAAAAATAGGAACCAACTTTAGTGGGAAGATAACAGCATTCCGTGCGCCTTCAGCATTTAATCATGCCAGCACATGACCACGGAGATGTCTTTGGACAGGGCTGGCTCTTCAGCTTTGAAGCAATGAGCACTGCCCCCTAGAGTCAAGAATGACTAGCACATATGTGCGAGGGGAACCTTTACCTTATCATAATAAGTAGAAGGCTTATTAAGACAAGAGTTCTGAAGACCTCCACAAGTGTCCACAAATGTCAATTCCTGGTGCTCACAGTTTTCTTCATACTAACATTATTGGCCCAACAGGAGAAAAGGGAAAAAAATCCCCCACGATGGATGGCTTGTAAACTATTGAAGAATGGAGTCATTGAAAGGATGCCCATGACTCAGATCTAGTCTCTCTTGCAATTATTCTTTGTGGCTTGCTTGAAATAGTTTCTAAGAGGATAGTAAATTGGAATGTCAACACATATACACTATGTATACATAAGAGGAGCCTTTCTTAATTTAAACTGTAAAGAACCTTATGGCCTTTTTAAAAGCATAGATGCTTTATTTTCACATAAGCTTTAGAAGATGACAATATGCTTCATCACATTTGTAATATTAAGTAAAACTATTTTTTGTACAGGGATACCAGCTTGTTTCTTTTTATTTTTACACAAGGTAAAGGTAAAGGTTCCACTCACACATATGTGCTAGCTGTTCCTGACTCTAGGGTGTGTGTGCTTATCTCCGTTTCAAAGCCAAAGAGCCAGCGCTGTCTGAAGATGTCTCTGTGGTCATGTGGACAGCCTGACTAAATGCTGAAGACTCATGAAACACTGTTACCTTCCCACCAAAGGTGGTTCCTATTTTTCTACTTGCATTTTTACGTGCTTTCGAACTGCTAGGTTGGCAGAAGCTGGGACAAGTAACAGGAGCTCACTTTGTTATGCGGCGCTAGGGATTCAAACCACTGAACTGCCTACCTTTCTGTTCAATAAGCTCAGCATTTTACCCACTGAGCCATTCCATGCCTTGACATAAATGTCATGAAATTCTAACTGTCAATGATTCTGAGAACTTTTATAAAAAGCCAAAAAGATGATAAAGGTAGATTTGAAAGGAAATGTTGTGTAACCAAAAGATGAAAACCATACAAAATAGCACAAGACCTTACAGGGACTCATCCCCCACCCTACCCTAAGCCTGGGGAAATAGCCAGGTTTCCAATAGGGTGAAGCAACATTCAGATCTCTTGGGAGATCCTGTTGCAGAAGGCAGATGTCTTGACAGTGAAGACACATCTCTAGGATTCCACTAGATGTCATTTTTTAATTAACTGCAGATTTATTTTAATTGTTTTTTCTACAGAAGTTTCACAGAGATCATTCTTTGACAATTCTGTGAATTTAGGCCACATTTCATATAAATATCATAACTACGTCACATGTCTCCCCTCAATAATCAACTGTATATTCACATCACAACAAGACTACCAGATCAAGGTTGCAAATATCTGAATTATGACTAGTTGTGGTAATGCATTAGAATTTTCTGTATCACTTTGCTACTATTTATTAGGCATTGGAATTTTTTGCAGCCTATCAAATGGCTATGTTATTGCATCTTTAAATAAATTTATGGCAGAATAAATCATTGCCTTATAAAAGCAGATTCAATCTGTGTCTCAAAAGTCATTTAGACCAGCTCTTTTCCAAAGGAATGTACTATAATTATTGGATTTACAGCTGAAAAAGATGTGATAAAGGAGAGGCATTGACCTTCTAATGCCATTGGTTTCATATCATAGAATCAAAGGGCTGGAAAAGACCTTGGGGATCTTCTAGTCCAAAACCTTGCTCCAAGTAGGGAGACATTACACCATCCCAGACAAAGAAGGACTAGAGGAGACATGATAGCAGTGTTCCAATATCTCAGGGGCTGCCACAAAGAAGAGGGAGTCAAGCTATTCTCCAAAGCACCTGAGGGTAGGACAAGAAGCAATGGGTGGGAAAAAAATCAAGGACAGAAGCAACTTAGAACTGAGAAAAATTTCCTGACAGTTAGAACAATGAATCAGTGGAACAACTTGCCTCCAGAAGTTGTAAATGTTCCAACACTGGAAGTTTTAAAGATGATGTTGGATAACCATTTGTTTGAAGTGATGTAGGGTTACCTGCCTAGGCAGGGGATTGGACTGGAAGACCTCCAAGGTCCCTTCCAACTCTATTATTCTATTCTATTTCTATCCCCAAGTAAAGCTTCTCAGATCAAATCATCAGACCAATCCATAACAGTATTGGTCATTGGAAGCATCCAATCCACCATCTGAATGTCATCAAATCATATTCTCCGAGTTGGACTAGAAGACTTCCAAGGTCCCTTCCAACTCTGTTATTCTATTCTATTCTAAATGGTTGTCCAGTCTATTCTTGGGGAAGAATTTCCACTGATGGACAATCTACAACTCTGAGAAGCAAGCTCAATTCCATTCTTTGTTCTTACTGTCAGGAAATTTATCCTCAATCAAGCGAAGTATTATTTCTTTTTAATCCTTCCCTAAGATTTAAAAGAGTTGGTTTTGACTGTTGCTCTTTAATTTAGTGAAGAACACATTTGCTCAAACATTGATGTGACAGTTCTTTGATTTTTTTTCCTCCAAAGAAAGCTACTGTATTGTCTCTTTAATTTTTCAAGTGTAAGGTCTAAAGGCACCTTCAGCTTCCTTTGGTTTTCATCCTGTTCTCTTTCGGAAAATGGCTCCTGGCACTTCCCAGAGACTTGGTGTGAGTTCTTCCCTTTGATAGATGTTATTGCCCAGCCATCTTCAGAGAAGTCTAGCAGTTAAACAGTTTCAAAGGGAAAGGAAACCACAGTGCCTGTCAGAGATAGACTCATGACATCACTTTGTGACAGATGTGGCTGTCAAAACCACCTTAAGTCAACCCATCTGAAAGGGAGTGGTAGAGGAGATAGAGAAGATGGTTATTGCCTGGAATCTTTCATGTTCACTTAATTGTACTTATTCTTCAAGCTTGAAACATTACACTGTTGCACCTTGTGAGTCTGCAGTGATGTCCTGCAGATTTACTTTATCTACAGATGCACCCAAACGCAACCGTTTTTCGTTGGGGAAAAGCAGACTGGGGGGGGGGGAAATCGAGGTGATGAGCAAAGGGCAAATTCCTTTTCTCGGAGGACAATTTCTTATAACTATTTTCCTGAGCAGTAGAGCAGAAATGGGGGAAATTGCTGGACATACTGAAACCTATCCTTCATGCTTTTCTACTTTCTGTGACTTCATCTCTCTGATGTCTCCAAATGGTAGCAACAATCCCATCCCTCCTCCCACAGAATTAAGATAATGGCTGAAAGAAATTATTTACAAGTTCTAGGTCAGTGATGGCTAACCTTTTTGTTGTCGCAGGCCAAAAGCCCACACGTGCCCAGACCTATAATGTAATGTTCATGAGACACCCTCCTATGCACCCCTCTGTGCATGTAAACCCCTCCACTGCCCCTGCCCCCCACATATGTGCGCACAACTCCCCCCTGCACCTCATTGGAGAAAAAATGGGTCTGGGGGGTGCTGGGAGCCAAGGTGGCACAGTGGTTAGGGTGCAGTACTGCAGGCCACTTCAGCTGACTGTTATCTGCAGTTCAGCGGTTCTAATCTCACCGGCTCAAGGTTGACTCAGCCTTCCATCCTTCCGAGGTGGGTGAAATGAGGACCCAGACTGTGGGAGCGATATGCTGACTCTGTAAACCGCTTAGAGAGGGCTGAAAGCCCTATGAAGCGGTATATAAGTCTAACTGCTATTGCTATTGCTATTGCTGCACCCCCCTGAGTTCCCTCCACCCACGTGCTCCTCCTATGCTCTCCCTGCCCCATACATGCATGCACGACCCCCCAATCATCACACATGTGCACACATCTCCTGCATGCGCATTAGAAACCCAAAAATCAGCTGGTCAGTGGGCGGCGCATGCACATGAATGGTGGAGCTGAGCTGTGGTGACAGCTTGCATGCCTGCAGAGAGGGCTCTGCCATAGGCGTGCCATAGGTTGGCCATCATAGTTCTAGGTTATGGGAAGGTAGCCAATTTAAGAGAAACAATATGATCTTAACCAAAGTCATAAGTAAATGGAGTGCTATTAAATACTGTAGGAATTTTTTTTACTTAAACAAATCCACAGCTTGTGATATATCTACAAGAACATGGAGAATTGATTGACACTTCATAACTTCACCTAGAAAAGATGTCCATATCAATCCATTAACAACATTCCTGTCAGGCACAAATAACTGGGAACATTCGTTGAGTTCAAAACCCAGAAGAGTTTATTGCTGCTACCTCTAATACAAAAACCAAATCAATTAACAGTCAAAGTTAAATTGGGGGTAGTGTACGGAATTCATGGCGGCGGCGGTGGGGGGGGGGAATGGCTGTGACAACAAAATGACTCTAAACTGACGATATATTTAATTGGCTGGATTACAGCCAATTACATCAGGTTGAATTTTGCAATCAGCACAGGTAGCTTTCATCAGAAATCTTCATCTTTGGAAGACTGTGCACCCCGATTAGTATTTAGATTGCAGTGTGTGTCTTGTATGCGTGCACATACTCCCCAAAAATATATAGACTACAGGAAAGAGCTAGATTTAAGTAGGACAAAGCTAAATTTTATTTGCCCATGTTTTCATTACATTAAATTCAGTTCACAGGATTAGCTGCTGTTATATTTTTCTCTTTCCAAGAGAGTCACATGCTGGAGTGGCAATTTAAGCATCTTTGATTTATATTGATCAGTCAAGAGATTGGTACCATATCTGTTTTCCATTAGCTGGCAGCTAAGTACAGACCATCTTTTTTTTTTAAAAAAAAGGAATATGAATTTAGGGTCTGCTAGCCAGTAATGAAGGATCAGTTGTATATATCCTTAGAGCATCTGGGATTATACATGCTGAAGAAATTCACCATAGATTTATTTACTAGGCCTGCCAAACGGCTCATCAAAAACAAGACAAACAGAACTGAACAGAATTTATGTGTTTTTATCTTCCTTGATCAAGGTAAGGTACTGTAAGGTAAAGAATGGTAAAGAACACATTGTTTACTATAAGAAATTTGGTAAAGATATTTAGAGGGGAAATATATATATATTTCTCTAACTGTTTTGTGTCAGTGTGCGCCGCACAGAAAGAGAGAGAAAAAGAGAGGGCGGAGGACACTGTTTACATCAACAGAATTATTATTTTAAATGTTAACATTAAGGACATTAAGAGAAGGAATGACGACAAGGGAAATCGAAGTCAAATATGCTATCAAATGGAGATTTGATACAACAAGAGGAACTCGCAGAGAACAGCTCCATTTATTATGAGACGCTAGAAACAAACACAAACATGCATTCTTTATGCATTTGCTTATGAATTGTAAAATGAAAGATGGATTGAATTACTGCCTTGCAAGCATTAATAATAAAATGAGCCAGTTCTGTATAAAAGTGTAGATCTTTTGTTGGTAGTATTCCAAGAAATCAGTTCCATCTGACTTGCAATTCTCCCTCACAAAGAGAAACTGAATTTATTAATGATGTTTTTGGCTAGACCCCTGCATGTCCATCCCCTGCCCCCCAGAGGTCCTATTAATCAAAAACTCATATACATATAAGTTCATTTTTATTTACAGATGGTCCTATGACTTACAACCATTCATTCAGTGATTGTTCAAAGTTACAACGACACTGGAAAAAGTGACTTATAGCAATAGCACTTAGACTTATTTACCACTTTAGAGTGCTTTACAGCAGTACTGCACTCTAACCACTGCACCACCATGGTTTATCATAGTAAAACAACAGAAATCAATAAAAAATAAAGTAAAATATGCAACAAATCCACTTATCTTGCTAGAGAGGTGTTTATCTGAATCAGGGATTAATCAATACATGTTGATTTATAGCTATGATATCCCAGCTGAAAACTGGGTATCAAACAGGTTAAGGCAAATAGGTAAAACTACATATGTTTATGTCTGGGAAAGGGTTCCTACTGAAATGTATATGTATTCTTTCCTCAAAGTATGTATAGATAGCATGTGTGTATATACTTATGCATGTCTGAGCACATAAACTTATTTTTAAATTGTCAGCAAAATAAAACACGGTAAAATATATATGCATATGGTTGTGAATTTATGGTGGGTTTTTATTTCTAAACAGATCTGTAACTAAAAACAGAAATATCTTTTTATGGGAGACAGCTGGTTGGCAAATTAAGTAAAAGCAGCAAGAAAGAGGGTTCAAATTAACAAAACATTTCTAGGCAAGGTCTGCTTGGGAGTGTTATTGGACCTTTAGCTTGTGACCTAAAAGCACATAGGCATGGACTTTGTTATTTCATGATAACAATCTGTTAAAAAAAAACATTCTGGTTGGAGTGGCAACTTTTGGTATCAGCATATACAAAGGAAGCCTGAAATTAGGAAAAAATGAGAAATAAGGAAAAAGTAGATAGATGATAGAGATAGATAGATGATAGATAGATAGATAGATAGATAGATAGATAGATAGATAGATAGATAGATAGATAGATAGATAGATAGATAGATAGATAGATAGATAAGAGATGTGAGGGAGGAGAGAGGGGGGAGGGGGAGGGAGGGAGGGAGGGAGGGAGGGAGGGAGAGAGAGAGAGAGAGAGAGAGAGAGAGAGAGAGAGAGAGAGAGAGAGAGAGAGAGAGAGAGAGAGAGAGAGAATAGATCTACAGATAGGAAAACAGACCGATGTAAGCATATTTGTCTGTTCAATGTAATATTGTAACTTTGATCATTTTGCAGTTAATAAGTGAAAATATTAGAATGTGCAGAAATGAATAGATTAATGCTTGCTATAAAAGAGAAAGAAGAAACGGAATATTATGTGACATGGGAGTTATTTTGTGGATAGTTGGGAGAATAAAAATAGAAGTGAGAAATAAATAGAGACTAGTGAAATAAAGCACATATGTTAAGATAGAGATGTAAACAATATGATTATTATATATGATTGGTAAGGTGACTGCACTCAATATAATATTATGTTTTCATTAGAAGATATGTTAAGAGGGGAAAATGAAGAGAGTTATAATGCTGATTATTAATATTGTAAGATTAGAAAATTATCATTAATGCAATGCATATTGTAAATCTTAATTGTAAGTGTACGGAGACATTTGTACCCAGAGGACACACTGTTTAATGGAAGATGATGTGTTCAAGTTTAAAAATATATAAAAAAATAATTTAAAAAATAAGTAAAATCTCAGGGAGGTCTGAGTGCAGGCTGTCACCCTGATTGTTATTCCACAACATCCCTAATTCCATATATCCATGTGGCAGCCTTGTATAATCCTCCAGGCGGGATTTTTACTGGACCGAAAATTCAAGGAAGGACATGGCAGGCAATTTCATGTTGACATTGCTGTTTATTCTTGAACCAACATTTTAAATACACACACACACACACACACACACACACACACACACACACACACACACACACACTTTTTTTTCTTTGAAAAGCAAACATGTGTCATTGGTGAGAAAAAAATGGGACTGGAATAAAAATTACAGAAGAGAGGAGAGGGGAGGAGAGGAGAGAGGGTTTTTTAAAAAAATGGAATTTATTCAAAACTGAGTCTCAGGTTCTTTGGTTCTTTTTATTCGTGTTGGCTACTTTTTCTTGTCATTCTAAAAAAAAAAAAAATCTAGCAAGGTCCAACCCCAGAGAAAAGGAGAAATGAATAGCTTTCATGTGGTTAGCTTAATGCAGCCCCACAGTGATTCACATGTCCTGACGCATCTATTTAAGTGATTAAGACTGGGCTAACATCTCAGGAAGAAAAGGAAAAAGAAAAAAAGACTTCAGGAAGATAAATTTCTGTCTCTTTATGCCGGTGGTCGGAATGTTAGGCTTTGATGTTACATTAAGTTATTGATTAAAAAAGGAGTGTGTCCATTGTTATTATTATTTTTTTAGTATTTTGTTACTTATTTTTTCCAGAAGGCTTAAATACTCTGCTTCCTTTTTTATTTAATTTTTTTTTTAAATAGTGGATAGCTCTCTGGATAAACAAATGCCACCACTACCAAGGCCTAAAGGCAAAAATAAAAAGTTTATATTATCCTTTCATCATTAACAGTTAGAACAATTAATCAGCGGAACAATTTGCCTCCAGAGGTTGTGAATGCTCCAACCCTGGAAGTTTTTAAGAAGATGTTGGATAACCATTTGTCTGAAGTGGTGTAAAGTTTCCCGACTGAGCAGGGGTTGGACTAGAAGAAGACCTCCAAGGTCCCTTCCAACTCTGATACTCTGTTCTCGGGAAATATTTATAAACTATTATGTGATGTGATCTTAAGTTATCAGCTTTTGAATATTATTTAAAATGGGCATGTTATTGTTAATAAGAAGGGAATCATGTGATCATATTGAGGGTGTTTTAATTGATTAAAAAATTACTCACTCCAGTAATAAATTATCAGGGCTATCTTCATCATAGGATACAAGGGAAGGAGAGTAACTGAGGAGTCATGAAGGTGTTTCATCCTTTGTATTACACCCAGCCTAGATACAAATTGGTAAACATTTTCAAATTTTCAGAATCTGTAATCTGGGTAATTAATTTCAAAGATACTCCATCGCCCACCCACATTAAGTCAATGAAAGTAATAATGAACTGAATGGTATGGATTGCAAGTATTCAGAATTGTATTTCTTAAATGTAAAGCAAGTCAGGAATTTCTCCTTAGGATGAATTCAGGTATTGTCTACAGTCAGGAAAACACTTGTGTTGATATCAGAAAAATGCTGGAAATATGGTGGCTATATCTGGAAGTTAGTTGAGTCATAGCAACTGGAACTCTCCTCCTCCTCCTCCTCCTCCTCCTCCTCCTCCTCCTCCTCCTCCTCCTCCTCCTCCTCCTCCTCTTCTCTGCTTCCTCCTCCTCTCTTCCTTCTCTTCTTCCTTCCTTCTTTTCTTCCTCTCTCCCTGCCTCCCCCCTCTGTGTATTTGAAATATTTCACTGCTCATCAAAGTAGTTTCTTCAGTCTTACATAAGCAATGAAATGTTTCAAACCAAAAAGGGGGGGGGGAGTTTGGTTACCATGACTCAGTTTCCAGACAACTCTACCTGGATGATTGAGAATCTGTACTTTTTGGTACAGATGGTGGCTGTACTATATTTTTGCACGGAGAACTATGATGCAGATTCCTGGTTTTAGGGATCTTAGACCCTCTTGTCACAATGGTTTATGCCTGTTTCTCTGGATTTATGATACTGCTTTGTGTTGTTGAACTTGGAGGATAAGTCTTTAGCTATCTCTGTTACTTTCCTCCTGTGCTTATTGTCTCAGTTCTGCTCCCACAGAAATGTGTAGCAATTTTATGTCTTTTGAATTTCTTCCTAACATTTATTGGCCATCCATCTTTCCACAGGGTAACTCTGGGCAGCTTACAATATTAAAAAGATAAAACGATACAAAGCCTAGATGATATAAATAAAATAGAATAAAGATTCAAATACTGAGCCCTAGATAAAAGATGGGGAGGGAGGGAGGGAGTAAGATGGCAAAGGAGAAGAAAGTGGAATCTGCTACTAATCAGTCAACCAAAGTGAAGCCCTCCAGGTATAAACTTAGCAGAACTCTCTTTCCCCAACAGTTAACACACCTTCGCAATATCTTATCTTAAGCACCCACTAATTATGGGGCAGCAGGAGGAGGAGGGGCACTGACCTCTAACTTCTGGGTCTATTCTAGTCTGGTAAATATATTTCCACTTCACTTGGATATGCAAGAGTTTCAAATCAATGCCCAATTCCGATCAATGAATCATGGTTCCTCAATAGCGCAGAGCAAATGACACTGGAATTGATGCCCAGATTGAATGCTTTCTTTTTTTAAAAAAAATCCAATTAATGAAATTAATTAGTGCAGGTGCATTAACAATAACCACAGCAGACGAGAAGGGACGCATTCTTAATATGCAGGAAACAAAGACGACGGGTGCCTAAGAAGTGAAAGCGACACGGAAGGTAAAACAAAAGAGGGAGAGGGGAAAAAAGGATTATGGACTGAGCTATATTGACTTAACAAATCTAATACTGCTGAGTATATGAAGGTTAAATGAGAGAAGTAGCAAAAAAGCAGAAACAGTAAAGGAGAAAAAAACAGGGGAGTAGAGACACCTTGAAGGGATGTGATGGCTCAGTGCAGTGGTGGGTTTCAAAATTTTTTGGAACCTACTCTGTGGGTGTGGCCTCCTTTGTGGGAGTGGCTTGCCAGCCATGTGACCTGGTGGGAGTGGCTTGCCGGCCATGTGTTCTCTCTCTCTCTCTCTCTCTCTCTCTCTCTCTCTCTCTCTCTCTCTCTCTTTCCTTCCTTTTGTCTCTGTCCCTTTTTTTCCTTTCATCTCTCTCTCTCTCTCCCTCTCTCTCTCTCTCTCTCTCTCTCTCTCTCTCTCTCTCTCTCTCTCTCTCAGTCTGTCTGTCTGTCTGTCTGTCTGTCTGTCTGTCTGTCTGTCTGTGTGTCAGTGGTGGGTTTCAAAAAATTTTGGAACCACTTCTGTAGGTGTGGCCAGCTTTCCGGGTCCACTGGTGGAACCTCTTCTAACCGGTTCGGTAGATTTGACGAACCGGTTCTATCGAATAGGTGCGAACTGGTAGGAACCCACCTCTGGCTCAGTGGCTAAGGCACTGAGCTTTTCAATCAGAAAGGTCGGCAGTTTGGCGGTTCAAATCCCTAGTGCCGCGTAATGGAGTGAGCTCCTGATACTTGTCCCAGCTTCGGCCAACCTAGCAGTTTGAAAGCTTGTAAAAATGCAAGTAGAAAAATAGGAATCACCTTTGGTGGGAAGGTAACAGCGTTCCGTGCGCCTTTGGCATTGAGTCATGCTGCCCACATGACCATGGAGGCGTCTTCCAACAGCGCTGGCTCTTTGGCTTTGAAATGGAGATGAGACCTCCCTCTAGAGCCAGGAACGATTAGTACATATGTGTGGGGGGAACTTTTACCTTTACCTTTACAGACACCTTGGAAAGGGGCAGGGGCAGAACTGTTGAGTGGACAATATGAGCAGTTTTAATGTAATAATTATCCCATTTGGGGTTTACTTAAAGTTACATTTCAATATCATTTGCTTGGGTTATACATACTCACGTTTCTCTTGTCTTGGAGAATACCTATGGCAGCAAAGGTGTTTTGCTAATTATGAAATAATTTGGTTCAATCATTTCCCACCCCCCACCCCAACTCATTTTTCTTTGAGGGGTCCTTGGTGCAGACATTTCATTACCCAAACTAGGCAACATCATCAATGCAGCACCTGTGAGCACTGACAATGTTACCTAGTTTGAGTAATGAAACATCTGCAAGAAAACAAGCAAACTCAGAGAGCACCAAGGACTCCTCATTTCAACTCTGAGCTGCAAATATTCTCCTTTTATTGGTTATTGTTTTTTTCTTCTTTAATTTTTAAGAAATATAACAAAGGGTGGAGAAGACGCTGGAATTAAGAAAAGCAGATAAGCCACAGCAAAGGCTGGCCAAATTTTGAGAGGGTTGTGGTCTGTACTTAGCCTTTGGGATGTCATGTCAACGCCACACTTCAAAAATGGATAGGGTCAAGCAAAAATAATAGGAGGAGGTCAGATAAAACTTCCCACAATAGAGGACTGGGTGGAAAAACTGATGGAATTGTCAGAGATGGCGAAAGTGTGGTAAGGACAACCGAGAAGATTACACTGCTTATAAGTGCTATGTGCTTAGAGCTCAAAGCATGGTTGGAGATCCCATACACCCATTTCATGTTTCTGTTTCTTTTGCTCCCCTCTGGGAGGAGGTTTCAAAGTACTTCTGGCAGGTCTACCAGATTCTGTAACAGGTTTGTTCCAACTATGCCATCTGTCTGGTAAACTCTCAAGATTAGTTTTTCTTGCCATGTACATGTATACATCCGGACTAGACTGTGTTGTCTCTCTGTGTCATATAATATATGTGAGTATATACATAATTATGTAAGTTGGCAGAGTGGCTAAGATGCTGAGCTTGTCGATCAGAAAGATCCGCAGTTCAAATCCCTAGCGCCCCATAATGGAGTGAGCTCCTGTTACTTGTCTCAGCTTCTGCCAACCTAGCAGTTTGAAAGCATATAAAAATGCAAGTAGAAAAATAGAAACCACCTTTGGTGGGAAGGTAACAGTGTTCCCTACACCTTTGGTGTTTAGTCATGCCGGTCACCATGACCATGGAGACATTTTCGGACAGTGCTGGCTCTTCGGCTTTGAGATGAGCACACACACACACACACCCAGAGTTGGTAATGATTAGCAAATATGTGTGAGGGGAACCTTCACCTTTACATAATTATATATGTATGTATGTAATTTGTAATGTTTATGTAGTATATATTATATGCAATGGAATTTCATTTTAAAGTATGCCAATTAGTGTACATTCAAAGTGATAATAAAGTTATTCTAAGTTTAATTTCTACGTTCTTTTTTTTTTTTTGAAAATGTGTTTTTATTTTCGATTTTTCATTTTCATACAGTCACATATATACTGTGCATAACCGGGGCCATATAACATTAAACAATAAACACAGCCATTCCTCTTGTCAACAATACCCCCCAAAATAGAAACCCAATATACCTCTTCGACCCTCCATACACCCTTTCTTTCGCCCCTCTCCAACTTTCCATCTTCCCTCCATCATTCCCCTCTACCCTACTTCCCCTCCCCCTCTACCACTCCTCTCTCCCGGTACACTCCCTCCCTTCCTTCTCACCCTCCCTCCAATCCTCTCTCCCAACCTCTCTACCCCTCTTTCTTCTATCCCGCTACTCCTCCCTTTGGTTTATTTCTACTATATGTCAATATATTCAGCTTGTCCTATTTTTACAGTGAAATTAAAGAGCAACAGTATACATGTGCAATCGCGTTACATTGAAATCTAACACACACTATATATCCCCCCTTCCCCCTCCCCCCTAACACCCCACCTCCCTTCCCCCCCGACTTCCCAGAGCCCGTACACGGTATAGATTTTAACAAACACAGTCTAAAATATATTAAGACAAAAGAAAAAAGAAGTTAATAATATCTCTACATTGAACTCAGCTTCTTCCTGTTGCACTAACTTTGAGCAGTTTAGATTATTCCTGATCTTAAGCATAGGCAATCTGGAATTTCTTATTCCCGTATTTGTTTTGTATATAGTCAATCCATTTTTTCCAGTCTCGTTTATATCTCTCATTTGAATTTCTACGTTCTTAACAAAGCAAACAATGGAGTTAACATTGTTTCCACTTGGAAACTACTTTTGTACTTTGTGATTAAAGTGGGGGGAAAAATGAAACTTAGACTTTGTGTTTGGGTTTTGTTGATTATTTAGGTTTATTGTTATAGAAATGGCTAATATTTATCACAACCAATTGTGGAAAGTTCTTAAAGAGATGGGAGTACCAGACCATCTTGTTTGTCTCTTGAGAAACCTATATGCGGGTCGAGAAGCAACAGTGAGAACTGGACATGGAACCACTGATTGGTTCAAAGGTGAGAAAGGAGTTTGGCAAGGCTGTATACTGTCGCCCTGCTTATTTAATTTATATGCATAGCACATCATGAGAAAGGCAGGGCTAGATTAATCAAAAATTGGAATTAAGATTGCCAGGAGAAATATCAACAACCTCAGATATGTAGATGATACCACTCTAATGGCAGAAAGTGAAGAGGAACTAAAGAGCGTCTTGATGCGGGTGAAGGAGAAGAGTGCAAAAGTTAGCTTGAAACTCAAGATTAAGAAAACTAAGAACATGGTATTCAGCCCTCTCAATTCCTGGCAAATAGAAGAAATGGTGGTAGTGACAGATTTTATTTTCCTGGGCTCCAAGATCACCATAGATTGGGACTGAGCCAAGAAGGGGCTTGCTCCTGGGGAGGAAAGCTATGGCAAATCTAGACAGCAGACTAAAAAGCAGAGACATCACCCTGCCAACAAAAGTGTGTATAGTCAAGGCTGTAGTTTTCCCTGTTGTAATATATGGCTGTGAAAGTTGGAACATAAGACAGGCTGAGCGCCAAAGAATGGAGGCCTTTGAACTCTGGTGCTGGAGAAGACTCCTGCAAGTCCCTTGGACTGCAAGGCGATCAAACTGATCAGTCTTAGAGGAGATCAACCCTGATTGCTCTTTAGAAGCCCAGATCCTGAAGATGAAACTCAAATACTTTGGCCACCTAATGAGAAGGAAGGACTCACTGGAGAAGAGCCTCATGCTGGGAAAGATTGAGGGCAAAAAAAGAGAGAGACGACAGAGAATAAGGTGATAGGATGGAGTCACTGAAGCAATCGGCATGAGCTTAAATGAACTCCGGAAGATGGTAGAGGACAGGAAGGCCTGGAGGAATGTTGTCCATGGGGTCAGATGTGACTTCACAACTAACAACAACAACATACATTATTATGTAAAAGTAAAAAGTTGAGGTTGTATGTTATTACTTTAATCTACTGCACTAACAAGAGTTGAAACTCGATGCTTTTTTTCTTTTTCTCCTTTCACTCTACATTTTTTCTGCTTCTTCTTTTCCTCCCCTACTTTCCCATTATTTTCATGTTTCTTTGTATTTTCATTTTAATAAACTAATAAAAAATTGGAAATTAAAAAAAAACTACATTTGAACTCACATAATTAAAAGCATTAAAAATTAATGAAATGCAGCAGCACTTTAACTTTTAGTATTTTTCTCCATTGCTGGAGGTCAGAGAGAAAGTTTTAATATATCATAAGCAATCAAAACAGAGGAATTAAGTTTTTGCCATCAAGCAAAATATAGTACTTTGCTCTTACCCAGTTGCTCTAACTTTTGTCTTAACAGTCCTGTCCTGATAGAGAAAAAAGAATGGAACAGAATGGAATAGAATGGAATAGAAGGGAATGGAATGGTATAGTATAGTATAGAATAGTATAGTATAGAATAGTAAAGAATAGAATAGAATAGAATAGAATAGAATAGAATAGAATAGAATAGAATAGGAGTTATTTTTTGGCCAAGTGTGATTTGACCCACAAGGAATTTGTATCCAGTGCAGAAGCTCTCAGTGTACATACAAACAACAAAGTAATATAATCAGTGTATTTATAAATATACAAAAACATGTACATAGAAATAAGTATACATACAAGCAACAAAATTATATAATCATAAGATACCACTAAGAGAAGATAGTAATGTAGAAGAAATGAGAAGGATGATAAAAATATAGTCAAACTACATGGGTAAACACCATTAGACATTAAAAAAAATGTATATCTCCCTGTTATTAAATGTATCTTGTAGTTCTTTTAAGCCATAAAATGTTATTCAGATCAGGTGATCATACTACCAAGTTTCTTTGCTTTAATAGCTTGGGTGAAAAAGAAGATTTTGTAAGAAGAGAAATGAAAGAGCTTTGACCCATTTTTCTTTTCTTTTCCAATCAGAGTAAGATCTTTTGTCTTGTTGGCTGTTAAGTACATAAAAGAAGAACTGCTGGATCTAGTCCAATATTCTGTGTCATACAAGACTCTTCCTTGTGACTCTGCTAAAGAGCTTCCTTCCAGCTTTTGAGGTGTCAGAAAAGGATGCCAGCAAACTTTACATGGCTGCGTAAAGGAACGGGGGAGTGGTACAGATTTACAGTGGTGGGATTCAAATAATTTAACAACCAATTCTCTGCCCTTATGACCAGCTGGGTAGGTGGGGCTTGCTGGTCATGTGACTGGGAGGGCGTGGCCAACTCAATGTCACTTAGGTCGATGGACGCTTCGCCTTAGCTGTAACAATATAATAAGGGTTAACAGGAGAGGCAGTTTCTGTAAACAGGGCAATAAAGATTAGGCTAGAAACAACACCAGAATGTTTCCTTCCTCCCTTCCTTACAGGATTAGCCCTGTAAAGTGGAAGAAAACAAAATGAGATTTCTTCCAACAACCAGTGCTCTGAACTGTTTAGAAAGTTAATAACCAGTTCTCCCGAATAGGTGCGAACTGACTCAATCCCACCACTGTGTGGATATCAGTTAAAGAAAAGAACTGGAGGAATTTTCTTTCTACTTCCTTTGACCTGTTGCAAATATCTTCAGCTGCTGGAGTAATACCCTATTAGCAGGATATTCATGTATGCTGGCTATGATTCTTGTTTGAAGCTTTAACTGTATGACCTGGATGGAGCCTGAAGAGACATTTCAGAGGCTAGTCTTATAGATCACTGTTGAGGTCAAACAAATTGGCAAGTATCAAAGATGTGGCTTTTTTATGATGGCTCCACTCTGGTGGCATTTTTCTCTGATAGCTTTGCCTGTATTGCAACTGTTCCTTCATCTGCCATGCTTTTCTTCCTTGGGTACCTGAATTCCATATATAATTTAACCCTATAGGGTTAAATGTCTAGGGACGTGTGGCTCAGGGACTAAGACAATGAGTTTGTCAATCAGAAAGGTCGGCAGTTTGGCGGTTTGAATCCCAAATGCCGCATAATGGAATGAGCTCTTGTTACTTGTCCCAGCTTCTGCCAAACTAGCAGTTCGAAAGCACATAAAAATGCAGGTAGAAAAATAGGAACCACCTTTGGTGGGAAGGTAACAGTGTTCCGTGAGCCTTCAGCATTTAGCCATGTCGGCCACATGATCATGAGATGTCTTTGGACAGCACTGGCTCTTTGACTTTGAAACATAGATGAGCACCGCCCCCTAGTGTTGGGAACAACTAGCACCTATGTGGGGGAGGAATCTTTACCTTTACCTTACATACTCTTTTCTTCATGTTTTTTTTTAAAAATCGTGAACAGTAAAGAAAACAAACAAACAAAAACGATTGGCCACTCGTTGTAGGTCTGTGTTTTTTTCTGATAAGTTCGTTCTATCAGATTTTTCTCCTCTTTTAATGGTCGACACCTGGCAACAGACATTCTTTCAAGCCAAGATGGAGATAATAGAAACTGGGTCATTCCCTTGGCCATTGATGTGAACTTTTTTTCTCCTTGAGCTGTTCCTAACCTAGTTGTTCATTTCAGTGATTTTGCAATCAAGACCAGTGCCTAGATTTGTTTCCCTGTTGTTGCTGTTGTTGTTTTCAAATAGATAAGTCTTGGGGTAGGAGAAGGTTTGCAAATTTAGCCATTTTAAGCTGAAAAGACTGGGAGGGGGAATTGTCCAGATAAATAAGTGCAAAAAGTGTTTATGGAGCAAACAATAATTAAAAAGACTGACATGATTAGAATTAATGATCAGTGCAGGAAGTTCTCAATGAAGTTGAGAACTTTGCCACTTCACATTTATTTTACTTTATTTTAATTAAGAAACTTTGAGTTGCCCAGTCTTCTTGAGGAAGTCTTTTGGATAAAAAGGTCTCTTTGTTTAGTTTCTCTCCATCTCAGGCCCTTTCAACAAGTTTTTTCCCTTTGGATCCCCACTGAGAACACGTAGAGTCTTGATGGACCTCCTATTCTGATTTTTACCCCCTTCTCTTGGCTCCGTTTCTTTCCCTGCAATTTACAGAATCAAGTTGCCCTTCATTTGACCTCACTTCTTCTGGGGTTCTACACTCTATAACCATTCTGAGCGATGGGCGAGCAACTCTACTCACTCACAAATAAATACATAAAAATGTTCCTTGCACTCGAAAAAGAAGCAACACAGATATCCTGGAGCTCTTTCTGTACAGGTATAAGTGTTATTGGAGATAAAGACTCATGCTCAACTGCTAAGACACTAATAGTGTTTTTTTCTTCTTCTCTCAGCTGCCAAGTCAGACCACCTTAATACTGTTCATCTATTTTATATCCAGCCAGGCTTTTAACTTTTATTTAGGCTGAATTTCATTGTGTAAAATTCAGTTTAATGTCTTGGTCTTCTGAGATCATTTTGAATGCTATCTTTGCTGATATTTATCAACATCAAAGGACAATATTAGGCTGTTTGAGACTGGCCAGCTCAGCAAACCATTGGGTTTGATGGAATTATTTCTTAATTACTGATAGGGTAATACAACAACATCTCGCAAGCCTGGCAAGGCAATTTTCTAGCTCAACTTAGGTAAATGTAAAGGTTACTCTCGCACATAGGTGCTAGTCATTCACTACTTTAGGGGGTGGTGCTCATCTCTGTTTTAAAGCCAAAGAGCCAGCACTGTCCGAAGACGTTTCCGTGGTCATGTGGCCGGCATGACTAAATGCCAAAGGCACATGGAATGCTGTTACCTTCCCACCAAAGGTGGTCCCCATTTTTCTTCTTGCACTTTTTCACGTGCTTTCGAACTGCTAGGTTGGCAGAAGCTGGGACAAGTAACAGGAGCTCATCGTGTTACACAGTGCTAGGGATTCGAACCGCCAACCTGCCGACCTTTCTGATCGACAATCTTAGCCTCTTAGCTACTGAGCCACCGTGTCCCTTATAAGCTGAACTTATACCTAGCATAATTAAAGCAGAGTTATTTTGGATTTCTTTCTCAATTTCCCTTCATCTTCTGTACTCGGGAAACTTTTCTGTAAAGGTTTTGCTCCTTTGGTGCTCCCAGCAACTGCTAGGCATTTCATGACAGAAAGAATGTGAAAGCTTGTAAGAGATTGAGACAAGAAAATACAAACAAACAAGAATAGAATCTTCTTAAACAAAGCAACAGTTCTCCAAATGAAGTGTGCCCATTCCCACATTTCATCAACCCATCCATGAAAGGAAGCCACAGAGAGTTTGTCTAAGACATCACTAGTTGTTGGTTGATAAGCTAACAATGTCCTGAAAACTTTTCATGCCAAGGATATTGTGGGATATTAAACTGCTGCTCTTGCATTTTTGCCAGAAGAGAAGAATGAATAAAATCTCTCAATCTGTCTCTGTCTCTGTCTCTCTCTCTCACACACACACACACGCATACACGCACACACACCCTCCCCCCCTCTGTTTGTGTATGTTTGCTGTTCACATTTTGGAATGTGATACAATTTCTGTCTTAGTGCAACCAGAAATACATCAGGCTATAGGAAGAGAAAAATATACTTGGAAAGTAAACAAACAGGGAACCATAAAAATAGCAGAATTCATATGACAATTAGCACTTTTTGCATCTTGGCAGGTCTAACAGCCCTACAAGAGAGTTTCTTTTCCCTTTGATTTCTCTCAGGTCCTTAAGATACGGAACATGTTTGATTTTGTAGGTCAGTTCAATGTCATCACATCCTTTCTTTCAAGTAATTCGCACTTTGAACAATACAAAGTCATTGCTGGCTTTCTTTCTTTTCTTTTCTTGGTTTCCTTTTCAACATATTCCCCAGCCAAGCATTTGTGTTTTTCTCAACATTTAATTATTTGGGGATGCTGAGCAGGATGCTTTAAACGGGAAATATCTGGTTCATTTCTTTTGCCGTATCTTTTACAGTGAATGGGAAAATATAGGATCAGCAAATTCTAGATAGTGAACCCCCCCCACCAAAATCATAGGCCCATCAGCTTCAATTACCAATGGTAATTGAATTGAGAGGGATGCGGTGGCTCAGTGGCTAAGACGCTGAGCTTGTTGATCAGAAAGGTTGGCAGTTTTCAATCCCCTAGCGCTGTGTAACGGAGTGAGCTCCTGTTACTTGTCCCAGCTTCTGCCAACTTAGCAGTTTGAAATCATGAAAAAATGCAAGTAGAAAAATAGGGACCACCTTTGGTAGGACGGTAACAGCATTCCGTGCCCCTTTGGCATTTAGTAATGCAAGCCACATGACTTTAAAGTCAGGAACAACTAGCACATATGTGCAAGAGGAACCTTTACCTTTACCTTTAAATGATGCTGGGATTCATAGTTCAATAACATGTGAAGGAACAAATTCTCCATTCCTGCTATACTTGGAGAGTTGAGATAAGACAAGCTGAACTTAGTAATCCACTAGTTTTAAGAAGATACAATGAACCCTGTAAAAGAAGATTAGATAGAAGATAGAAGTATTAGTATCACTTTATAAAACCTTAGTAAGACCACATCTGGGATACTGCATCCGGTTTTGCTCATCATGTTACAGAAAAATTGTTGAGACTTTGGAAAAGTATCATACAGGCTGCCACAGAGAAGAGGGTGTCAACTTATTTTCCAAAGCACTAGAAGGCAAGACAAGAAACAATGGATGGAAACAAATCAAGGAGAGAAGCAACCTAGAACTAAGGAGAAACGTCCTAACAATGAGAACAATTAACCAGTGGAACAACTTGCCTTCAAAAGTTGTGGGTGCTTCATCACTGGAGGTTTTTAAGAAGAAACAATCACTTCTCTGGGATGATATAAGGTCTCCTGCTTGAGTAGGGTGTTGGACTGGAAGATTTCCAAGATCCATTCCAGCTCTATTCTTATTGATTGGCTATCAGAAACAAGGATGATCTTAGTTTTATGCAATAGAATGTCACAATCTGGTGGCCTCTTTTCACCTCCACTGATCCAGAAGATGTTCAGCCAAGGTTTGGAAATGATGTTTTTCTCTTAGATGTTGCCTTCCTCTATGCATGAGTAACCAGAAGTGCACTTTTTCCATAAAATATGAAGCTCTGGAAATGCTCTTTAGCAAAGGTGACTGATATAAAATAAAGCCAAAGGTGAATGCAGACTGTAAACAGTCTCTCTGTCACTCTTTTCATATATACATATATAAGAAACACCTACTACCAATTTTCTTTCTTTACCCGATTTACAAAGCACATCTTGGGAGCTATGAGTCACTGGCAGCTGAGCAGCCTTCTTCCTTTTCTGTTGTCTATTCCAGCTTTGGGAATTGATTTCTTCTCTGAGGCATGTTGGTAATTGTTGAAATGGGACAGGCTGAGAAATGTTTGTGCTTATTTCATCTTTCTTTCATGATTTGGCTGATGAAAGAATGAGTGTTTCCTTTATTTTTTTTCCTGACATATTTTTTTGGGGGTTGTCAAATTCTCATGCATGGCATTTTGGTATCTGTTTTGAAATAAACATTTATTTCATTCAGGTGGAATCATGGGTGCTCTCTGAGTTTGGATGTTTGTTTCATTACCCAGCTAAGTAACATCAGTGCTAATGAGTGTGGCTTTATCTCTGTTTATATATAGTAACTTCTGTGCCACTGTTTGTGGAGTGGGGGGTAACGTCTTGGCAATTCCTTTATTTTGGGTATTGTTTTCTGCTTGACTGTTTGTCTGGGTGTTGGTTTCTAGAAAGATATCATGTTTTCCCGAAAATAAGACAAGGTCTTATTTTCTTTTGACCCTCTACATAAGCACTTGGCCTTATTTTCGGGGAGGTCTTATTATTTTTGAGGTGCAGGAGGTGGCAAACATGGTCACCTCATGGCGGCTGCTGTGTTGCAATAGTTTTTTGGGGGGGCTTATTTTGAGGGGGAGGGCTTATTTTAGTGCATGCACTCAAAGCCCCAATTGGGCTTATTATCCTGGGAGCAGGGGGAGGGGTTCTGGCCACCATTACTACCGGTTCGATAGTAATGTTCTGTGTATGTGCACATTTTAATTTAAAACAATCTGCACTTGCACACATTAAAAATGAATAAAAATTACATTTTTAATGAAGATTATTCTGTGCACATGCAGAACAGAAAATCAAGATGGCACCACCGAGCATAGAACCAGTGCCATCATGTTTCTGCCAGAGTTACTACCTATTTGGCCTAACCAGACTGAATTGGTAGGAACCCACCTAGGAAACAGGGAAACAGGGTAGTATTTTGGTCTTTTTGTTTCCTTCTTAGTTTTTTATTGTCCCTTTAAATGAGGTTTAAATGTGATTTATCGCTATGTGTCTACATAGACTCAAGATACTGTATATAAATAGGGAGCAAATTCAACCCCCACTAACACTGATGATGTTATTTTCTTGGGTAATGAAACATCTGCAAGCAAATAACCAAGCTCAGAAAGCATCAAGGGCTGAGCTACATATATTCTCTATTTTTAAAAGTTAAAATATGGAGTGTACACATTTATTTAGTTATAAATTAGACAAGGGGTTTTTTTTTGGTCAAAGTTGACGTTCATTGAGCACTCTTCCCTCCATCATTCTGCAGCTTCTGAAGGTTCAAATCAACCTCAAAGGAAGAAAACCATGGAGGATTCTTCCAATGAAACTTTCATTGATGAAGAAGTTGGGGCCCCTAGATGACTGCATCATATTGGAAAAGTTTCAGTGAAGGAAAAAAAGAGGGGTTCTCTGAGCTTGCTTGTTTTCTTGAAAATGTCTCATTACTCTAACCAGGTAACATGTGCTACTATATTCTCCTTTATTGGAGAAAGAAAAGCTGTATTAAGAATGACCTCATAACCATAATAAAGGTAAAGGTTCCCCTCGCACATATATGCTAGTTGTTCCCGAATCTAGGGTTAGGGTTACAGTACATAACATGACAAAATACATAGATACATAGATACATAATTGTGTAAAGGAAAAGTTCCCCTTGCACATATGTGCTAATCGTTCCTGACTCTAGGTGGCGGTGCTCATCTCCGTTTCAAAGCTAAAGAGCCAGCACTGTTTGAAGACGTCTCCGTGGTCATGTGGCCGGCATGACTAAATGCCGAAGGTGCACGGAATGCTGTTTCCTTCCCACCAAAGGTGGTTCCTATTTTTCTTCTTGCATTTTTACATGCTTTCAAACTGCTAGGTTGGCAGAAGCTGGGACAAGTAATGGGAGCTCACTCTGTTATATGGTACTAGGGATTCGAACCACTGAACTGCTGACCTTTCTGATCAACAAGCTCAGCATCTCAGCCACTTAGCCACTGCGCCCCTTTATAACCATAATAAAGAAGTATAAAGAATCACTCAGAGAAATCATAAAGAAATACAAAAGTTTGCTCACAATAAATAAACAGCAGCTTCTTTTGTAGAATAACAATATCTTTAGTAAAGTGGGGACTAATTCTGGCAGTACATTAAAAAAAAGAAAGGTGAAATAATTCCCAGTGAATTTTCCAGACATTCCAGCAATCACATTCTCCTTCCTTCCTTCCTTCCTTCCTTCCTTCCTTCCTTCCTTCCTTCCTTCCTTCCTTCCTTCCTTCCTTCCTTCCTTCCTCCCCTGCCCTCCCCTCCCCTCCCCTCCTCTTCCCTTCCATTTACAGAGTAATTGTAAATACTCTTTACAGTTGTGTGTCTCCTGAATTCAGATTGTCTTTCATCTTAACAATTCATATTTGTATGACCAGCATGGATCATTGAAAAAATTCAACTTCCAGGTGTATTTTCCTGCAACAGCTTTATAGTTTTACCCCAGTATGTAACCTTGATGCAAAACATTTCAGATTTAATATCAAACAGAGACTTTTTTAATTAATATTTTTATTTCTTGGACTATCTTATTATCCTTTATGCTTTTGTAACAATAAAAAATGATCAAGCATTTCACAATGTCCTTATCATTTCAGTCATTTTAGGGTTTTGCCTTCAGCACCCAACAAATCTATTTATAAGGCAAGTATATAGTCATTGTGTTTTGTACCATTTTTGATAAAGGTGGCTCTAGAAAATGCTAGAGACTGACAGGGATGTAAGGAATGAATTGGTTTTTTAAAGCTGATTACTGAGCCAGCAGGTAAGTACATGTTGATGCTTCAATTTGTATGTATCAGTTCAGTTTAATGCAAATTATACTGATATTGATACAAACCCACAAACCTACAGAAGTATATAAAATAAGATTTTCTTTCCCCCACTGGAAAGTAAGTGATTAGCAATTATTCTCCTGGAACAGAAAGTTGGAAGAATGCAGCAGCTGGGAAATTGTCCAATGAGAGCTCATATTAGCCTGAATTTGGGTCTGAAGACTTTGCAAGCAATTGCCAAAGTGCCTTAGTCTAGTAGCACTCTCTTAAGCAGACTTAGAACTGATAAACACAATCACCAAGAGCTTAAAGGGTGCAGTGCAGGGATGCCCAGAGAAAGGAGCTGGAGAGATTGCCAAGACATGAAAGGAGCGGGTTAAGATTCATCAGAAACAGGAAGCAATAGGAGAACATTCAAAGGCAAAGAGGAGACTGACAAGAGGAACAAGCAGAAGACAAGTTGCAGTGGAAACCTAAAAAAAACCTATTATTTCCATGCATGCAGGCAATGAAGCAATAGCCATCTTGATGTCCCCTCTTTCCTTCTTTACAAACCTCTCCATTCACATCTAGTAGATCTTTTAACCCCATGCATTTTGGAAGAGGCTTGAGCAATTTGCTATTTGTGAGCTGTTTTGGGAAGACTTTGGGGAAGCGTTGAAAGGAGGCATTAAAATAATGCTTGAAATAAACCAACGTAATGGAGCCAATAATGCATATGGACTCATTTGTATTAGGAGGGAGGGAGGGAGGGAGGGAGGGGGGGAGAGAGAGAGAGATGCAAATGCAACAAATTTTAGGTGTTTCTCCTGGTATATGCATTGTTCCTTAGCAGCCTCATACCCAGCATAGTCTCAATTACATACTCAGTGGTTGATGTGGACACAGCGTGGCAATCTGTGTCCCTGGCAATCTGTCAATGCATCACTCTTGGTCTGATTGCTCAATTAAAGTCGCTCTCATGTTTGTCCCCTGAGGGTCAGTGGGATAATGGCAGTGATCGACAAAGCAAGCCACACTTTCAGCTTCTTATATTTCCCTGGCTCAATCTCCAAGAGGGGCAGGGAAGGTCTCCCTTTAGAGAGCTGATTCTTTCTTCTGTTGGGTGATACAGGCATAAAGGTAAAAATACTAATCCTTATGAGAGTGCATCACTGCCGCTCCTTTGCTACCCATGGATTGATTCTTAACAAACTCCCATCTCTATGATGAATAACCTTTTGCTCTAGGCAGAAAGTATACTCAATATATGGATTACTCCAGAAAGCTTCCCTTGCTGTGGTAGCTGACAAGTAAAGAGACTGTCAACACTTCACTCCCAGTTCTGAGAAGGTCTTGCTTTCTAGCAGGAAAAAAAAAACCCTGCTGACATGGTTTATTTACATTTGGTTCTAATCTCAAAATAGAATAGAATAGAATTCTTTATTCCTTATTGGCCAAGTGTGATTGGACACACAAGGAATTTGTCTTTGGTGTATATGCTCTCAATGTACATAAAAGAAAAAAAAATACATTCATCAAGAATTATAAGATACAACACTTAGTGATAGTCATAAGTTACTAATAAGCAATTAAATCGTACTAGGAAACAAATAAAACAATATAAATTGTAAAGATCCAAGCAACATGGTTATAGTCATAAGTGGGAAGAGATAGGTACTAGGAAGGATGAGAAGGAGAATAGTAATACAGCCTTAGTGGGTAATATGACAGTGTTGTGGAAATTAGTTGTTTAGCAGAGTGATGTCATTTGAGGGGGGAAAAAACAGCCCTTGTGTCTAATTGTTCTGATATGCAATGCTCACAGTGTTTCCCAACCTTGGCAACTTGAAGATGTCCGGACTTCAACTCCCAGAATTCCCCAGCCAGCATGCTGGCTGGGGAATTCTGGGAGTTGAAGTCCGGACATCTTCAAGTTGCCAAGGTTGGGAAACACTGCTCTATAACATCGTTTTTAGGGTAGAAGTTGAAACGATGTGTGAGGGGTCTTTAAATATTTTCATGGCCCTCTTTTTGACTCATGCGGTGTGCAGGTCCTCAATGGAAGGCAGGTTGGCAGTAATTGTTTTATTTTTCTGCAGTTCTGATTATCCTCCAAAGTCTGTGTCTGTCTTGTTGGTTGCAGAGCCAAACCAGACAGTTATGGAAGTTCAGATGACAGACCCAATAATTTCTCTGTAGAACAGAATCAGCAGCTCTTTGGGCAATTTGAGCTTTCTGAGTTGGCACAGAAAGAACATTCTTTGTTGTGCTTTTTTGATGACATGTTTGATGTTTAAAAGGGTTAGGAACCCTTTTAATCTTATTCTAAGTATAGTGAATTATTGACAAATTGTTTGACCAGAGGGAGGAAGGAAGGAAGAAGGGGGAAAAGATGGTTGAAGAAAGAGGATGAGGATGGAAGGGGAGAAAGGAAAGAATAAGAGATGGAGAATAAGAAAAGAATGAAGAGGACAGGAAAATAATAGATTTTGCATTCTCCTTCCCTTTTCCAGAGTCAAGCCTCATAATGCAAGCAATTGATTGATTTTATGTGGCCAATGACAATATTTAATATAAAAGAGCTACTGAAAGGAAAGTGGGATGTCAGCATAAAACAGAAAAACCTTCTTGGAAGATCTAATACATGGACCTTCATAGGACATTACGGTACATTGAAAAAAACCCTCTTCCATTTGAATTGACTTTCTGAACTGGATGGACAATTTCCATGACCAAAAACTTATTTTTTTTCTCAACTGAATCATTATTTTTTCCAAGTCAGTTCGACCCAATGTAATAATTCCACCCAATAGAACTGACTCAATTTTATGAATCAAACAGTGATTCAAAACAGCCTAGTCAGATTCATGTATTACTATTTTTCTCCACTTTTGTCCAGCGACATTTAAAAGTGACCTTTTGAGAAGTGTCTCTATCAAAGTCTCTGGGGCTAAATGCAGACTTACAACCTTAGGATTAGATCTTTTATACAGGAACATCATATTATCTCCTCTTTTAATGTGTGTTTGATTTTTGCAGCAGCGGCACAAGGCCAAAAAAGCCAACACAGTTATGGGCTGCATAAACAGAGGGATACAATTAAGATCACATGAAGTGTTAATACCACTTTATAATGTTTTTTCTCCAAAGCATCTGAGAGTAGGACAAGAAGCAATGGCTGGAAACTAATCAAGGAGAGAAGCAACTTAGAACTCATGAGAAATTTCCTGACAGTGAGAACAATTAATCAGTGGAACAACTTGCCTCCAGAAATTGTGAATGTTCCAACACTGGAAGTTTTTTTTTTTAAAGATATTGGATAACCATCTGTCTGAAGTGGTATAGGGTTTCCTGCCTAAACAAGGGTCCCTTCCAACCCTATTATATTCTATTCAAAGCCTTCAGATGCTACTGAATCACAATTCCACTATCCATGGGAATTATGGGAACTATGCTGCATAGAATACACTCCACCTTTTCCTTGGTGGAAAATACCATGTTGTTAAGGAGGAAGTGAGGAATCTGGCCTATTCAGTGTTGCTGATCTACACATTCCACCCATATACTGGCACTGGGCTTCCTGGCTGGAGGACCATTGACTCCTCATCCCATATTCCAATTAAATAACATGTTCAAACAAAAGGAATAACAGTTGGAAGGGACCTTGGAGGTCTTCTAGTCCAACACCTTGCTCAAGCAGGAAACTCTATACCATTCCAGACAAGTGGCTGTCCAGTCCCTTAAAAGCTTCCAGTAATGAATCATCCATAGCAATTGCTTTTAAAGACTTTGAATACAGATACAGTACTTTGATGGTCAACAAGGCTTCTATCTCCTTCCATTCAAAAACATGTCCACTAGTGTAACCTTGTAATTTTTAATATTATTCTGCCTCTAATGTTTAGCTTTCTTTTTAACTATTCACATTAATCTTCACATATCATCAGCGCTGTATGAGGAAGAAGTTGCAGTGTAGTTTCAAATCTGATTGTGTCCTTAGAAATGTTTGCTTCACACTGTTAGTCTTGATTCCCAATTATTCTAAAGGTTAGAACTGGGATGATGTTTAAAGATACCCTCCAAAATGTAGAAAACACAACCATCACATGCTTGCAATTAAGCTCCCCTATTATAATTGAAGAATTTTTATCCCACTACTTAGCCACAAAACCTGCCAAGGTGGATTATAGCCAGAAAAGCTCCAAGAGATCACAGTTGATAATCCGAAGATCTTTTTTCACGCTCAGGTTTATAATTTAAAAACTATGGAAAAGAAAGAACTTGCATTTGAGGGTGAAGCAAAAAAGAGAAAAATCTCAGATCTATTTGTTAAAGTTGCACATTGGGTGAAAATGCTTCAGGTATAGGATCTGATTCAGAATCAGCCATTTAGTGCTCACCCTTCCTTGGTAGCTTGCAGGAAAACCATTTGGGAATAACATGGAAACGACAGTTCCTGTTTTTTACACTTTGCAACCAAGCATATGATTAAGTGCTTTTGAGCATCGGGACTTAAAAGGCAAGCTGTCAAAAAAAAGAGGATCTAATAAGTAAGTGTCAATGAAACATTTCTATTGAAAAACAGAGTGGAGGTCTCATAAATGTAGCTTTGAGATTTCTTACCTTTTTGGAATTGATTACCTGTTATCTCTCCAGTATGTTCCTTCCATTGTTTTCTCTTGCTTGCCTGCCAACTTTTCAAATCCCCTAAACAGCCTCTCCGGCAGCTGCAAATGTATTTTACTACAAGCAGCAGCTCTTGAAATGCATCCAGCTCTCCTCTATGCGTGGAAATCTTGCAAATTGAAAAACCGTGGGACCTCAAGGGAAGGCTTTGCTTATGATCATGTTTAACCTTGTACTAATATCCTCTTAGTATCGGAGATCCTGAACTCACTGATTAATATCTGTGGAAACAAAGAATTGCCAACCCATTATCTCAGGAGTTCAAACAAGACAATGTGTAATTAATAAGTGTATGTGTTTGAAAATAGATGCGGAATTATTTAATTGACCTTTTGCAGGAAAATGGAAATCAGCTTCCTATTTTATAATATTTTGATCCAAGAATTATACACCTATTTAAATATAGGCGTTCTTGGCTGTGGTGCCCTTGAACCATTTTTTATCGCCTTCATTAGCCTTTCTAAAATTCAGCCATAGAGTTCCTGAAAATTTTTGGCAGAACTTCTCGTCATATTGCATCAGGAAATACACGAAAGCCCCTAAGAAAAGTCTGGATACCATTAATGAAAAGCAAAATAAACCAAGCAAAATATCCGAATTTCACATCCCAAGCAGAACTGTAAAAAGCTTAATCAAGACAACATACCAAATAGGAGCGCACTTTTATTTTACTCTTCTGTCCATTTCAGTCCTTGCCTACATACAAAGGCAGCCTCCAAACCCATCTCTGTGTGTGCCCATTCTTGTACATCTGGCTGAATAATAGCAATTTTGACCAGTGGTAGTTCTCAAGGTGACATCTTTGTATTTACAAGGAGTCTGCCTAACTCTAGCTGGAAAACAATGTCTGGGAAATTAGATATTGGGAGCATTTGGAGGTCACTGGATTGGAAAAGAATGTAGTAAATTTATCCTCCTTTGCATCTTTAAAATTGGACCTACACGGGGGTGGACTGCTGGAGGTTTGCACAGGTTCGGGTGAAGCACTAGCTAGGATTGTGCTTGGTTTGGCAAACCCCCAAATGCCACCCCTGGCTGGTTCTACCCACCCTGCCCCTCCCAGGAGTCTCCACACAGGCAGCCTGTTCATCATGCAAAGTAAGTGCAGGGTCCATGCGGAGGCTTGGGGAGGATGAAAAACGGGCCTACCAGAGGTTGCCGAAATCCAGAAATGGGGGAAGCAGTTTTTGTCCTCCCGGAGACTCAAAGAAAGCCTCCGGAGCCTGGGGAGGCCAAAAAACGCCCCTCCTCTGTCGTGGTGCAGGGGAGGCCACACTAGGCCACACCCACCATGGCCACGCCCACCCAGCAACAGGGGCAAACTGGTTGCTGGAACTTTTGAAGCCCATCCCTGGACCTACATACAGGGATTTTTGAAATCTTGGGCATGTCGCTTTTGAGCTGAGGTGGCGCAGTGGTTAGGGTGCAGTACTGCAGGCCACTTCAGCTGACTGTTATCTGCAGTTCAGCGGTTCTAATCTCACTGGCTCAAGGTTGACTCAGCCTTCCATCCTTCCGAGGTGGGTGAAATGAGGACCCAGACTGTGGGGGCAATATGCTGACTCTGTAAACCGCTTAGAGAGGGCTGAAAGCTCTATGAAGCGGTATATAAGTCTAATTGCTATTGCTTATTGCTATTGCTACTGAGTCTCCATGAAATTATTATGTGCATTTAAAAGATTTTAGGTAGTTTATTAAGGCAAAGTGAAAACATTCAGTCATTGTATTCGGATCTGAATTGCAATTTTGGGCTTCTCAGGAAATATGATCAGGGAATATGAGAGCAACAGCTTCTGGAGTGAGTTTATGTCAACTGCCAACTCCTATAAATTCTTCCATTCAGAACTCCTGACATTATTTGATGTGTGAAACAGATAACTTTTGCTAATTTCTGGAGGAGAATAATTAAAGAACAGAATTATGCTTGTTTCAGCTATCAAATAATTAACTAAGTCTAAGAATGTTATTTCATTTTCTGGGTTATATTTGGTTCTTAAAAAGAGGTGTCAATCAAATAAAGCTGATCCCAGCAACATGGCATTGCCACACTTATGAAAAACTTGGAATATCCTGACCAAGGTCAAATGCCATCTGTGGGAAAGCAGAACAGCTTCCTTATTTAATAAATCCAAAGTGGTGTGTGTGTGTGTGTGTGTGTTTGTGTGTGTAGAACACAGCAGCCCATTGAATCATCTCCCTGTTTTTACTGGGAAATCAGATGCCTACACAACAGTTGCTCAAATGCTGAACCCTGAATGGAAACAACCTAAACCACAAATCCCCAAAATAATTCATTTGCCAGGACTGGCACTGAGGCAGGCATCCAGGTTGGCCAATCCCATTAGTAGATTATTAATCACAAATATGTCATCTCTTTTTAGCATCAGTGAGATCTGTGTCACAGCAGACACAGCTCCTTCTTGGGAGCAAGGAAATAATCACCTTAATGTATGCAATCCAGGTGTTTGATTACAAGGGTATGGGCTTCACTTATGACCTAAGGGTTCACACTCCCACCCCCCCCACACACACACCATGGATATTCCATTAGTGGAGTAAAGCTGTGAAGATTAGATAGGGTGTGCTTTTTCTGATTAGTTATGGTGCTTACGCTTTATATATATGAGATTTATGCTTGTAAAGGTGTACTTGCATTTTTTGGTATTATCATTCCACTTTTTACAATATCTATCTATCTACTGTATAGTATAGTATCTATATAGTATCAATCTTGTTAACTCTGAAGACTTTTTTTCTGTTATGTATTCTAAATGGTCTGTGATTTATATTATATATGTCTGTCTGTCTGTCTGTCTGTCTGTCTGTCTATCTATCTATCTATCTATCTATCTATCTATCTATCTATCTATTTATTTTGAGATAGAGCTGAGGTGGAGCAGTGGTTAGAGTGCAGTACTGCAGGCTACTTCTGCTGCCTGTCGGCTGCCTGCAATTTGGCAGTTCAAATCTCACCGGCTCAAGGTTGACTCAGCCTTCCATCCTTCCAAGATGGGTAAAATAAGGATCCAGATTGTTGGGGGCAATAAATAGACTGACTTTGTAAACTGCTTAGAGAGGACTGAAAAGCACTGTGAAGTGGTATATAAGTCTAAGTGCTATTGCTATTGACAGTGGTAATCATAAATGCATTTTTTAATGTGTGTCAATATGTTAACAGAAAAAGTGACAGTAAAGGTCATCTTATTCATTTTATCTATTTTTCTATCTTTCTTTCTTTCTTTCTTTCTTTCTATCTATCTATCTATCTATCTATCTATCTATCTATCTATCATCTATCTATTTTTCTATCTATCTATCTATCTATCTATCTATCTATCTATCTATCTATCTATCTATCTTAATTTAATATAATTTAATTTATGTCCAGTGATTCCAGATGGTGAACAACAATCTGAAAGCCTAATATGATAAGAACATTAAAAAGACTAAACACATTCAACATTAAAAATTAAAACATTAAAATGAATCAAGAACTAGCTAAAAATAAAAGGTAAAAGATAAGGACCTTTACATGTTTGCTTGGACCAATACCATTGCTTCATTTTAGCTATGCCACCCCATGACACCTGGAATCAGTCCAGAAGCTCTTCTAATAAATGTAGGGAAACACCTATCTGAAATTGTCGGGAGGCTCCTAAGCAAGATGGAACATTCTGAATCAGATATATGTCTTACTGAGTGATATTTCTATCTAAGGAAACATATAATATATATAAAAGCTTCCATGCTTTTCAGGGACAAATGATTGCAATTAGCCAGAAGCTACAGAATACTGAATAATGAAGTTAAGTTGGAAGGTACCTTGGAGATCTTCTTGTCTGCTTGGTCCAGATCTTATATTACTCCAGACAATTGCCTGTCCAGTCTCTTCTTGAAAATCATCAGTGACACAGCACCCATAGCTTCCGGACGCCAGTCGTTCCACCTATCCCTATTGAGCACGGCATGGCTTCCAGCTTCTGGATGCTAGCTGTTCTCTCTATCCCTATTGAGAGTAAATGCAGGTCTTGAATGATGATGATCATGATGGTAACTTATTATTAGATGAAATTCAAATAATTGATAAAACATTGGTGTAATATATCTTCTGCATGGATGCTATTTTCAGCTTGCAAACATTTGCAATTGTTCCCGGGTAGACCTGACTCCTCAGACCAATGCAAAACTGCTATTCAGACAGCAGGAATAACAGTGTTTCTTGGGTAGGTAGCTAAGTAGCTATTGAATCATAAGGGCAAGAAATGCATAGTGGTAACAAATCACACAGACCTGCACACACACACACACACACACACACACACACAAACACACAATGGAGAGAGAGAGAGAGAAAGAAAGAAAAAGAGAAATTGCCAATGATAATAAAAACCACACCTGAAATACATGCTGGGTGTGATTGACTATCTCAAGCCTTTAAAAGGAAGGAAGATCTTTGTGCCTGGTAAGTGTTACTGCCTGTAGTTCCTCAGCACAAAAGGGTTAGCCACGGTGTCCTCTCGTAAATCTATTTTGCACACATCCGGGGCTGTTTGCAACCCGAAATCAGATGTAGCCCAAAGCCAACACAAAATAAGCTGAAATGCACTTCTTGGGAAGAGAAGAAAAAGCAGGTCTTTAAAAGGCCGCAGAAATTGGAGCAAAGTGGAAAGGGGAAGATTTTAAAGTACTCCTTTTGATATGAGCTTGAACGAGCCAAGCCACTGATTAATAATGCAGTCGCTCTATGTGTACGAGAAGCAGCAATCAGATCTGAGTGATTTTAGAACCAGGGTTTCCATAACTGGGGAATTGTACAGACAACACCTTTGTCTGTTTAAAGAAAGGTAGCCAGCTGAAATAGCCAGGAAATGTTATAATTCTTTGTCAGCTAACTTTATTGTAAACTGCCAAGAGTCACCTTTGGCAGCATACAAGTTCACAGAATAACAGAACAAAGGCGAAAATATATGTCCCAGGCTAGAGAGAAGTTCCCTAAAGATGGACAAACTCAGAAGACAAAAACCTCTGGCCCTGGTGACCGACACAGATTGGATCCTACAAAAGAACAGAGTTGGAAGGGACCTTGGAGGTTTTCTAGTCCAAACTCCTGCTCAGGCAAGAAGCCCTATACCATTTTAGACAAATGGTTGTCCGATCTCCTTAAAAACCAGTGTTGGAGCACCTACAACTTCTGAAGGCCAGGCGTTCCATTGATTAACTGTTTTCAGTCAGGAAATTTCTCCTTAGTTCTAGGTTGCTTCTCTCCTTGTTTAGTTTCCACCCAGTGCTTTTTGTCCTGCCTTCAAATGCCTTGGAGAATAGGTTGAACTCTCTTCTTTGCATCAGCCCCTTAGATATTGGAACATTACTATCATGTCACCCCTAGTCCTTCTTTTCATTAAACTGGACATATCAAATCCCTGCAACTGTTCATCATATGTTTTAGCTTCCTCCTCCTCTTCTTCTTCTTCCCTATCCTGTCCTGTCCTCACATTAAGAAAAAACAGAATAGAATATAAATATATTGCCCATATTCTTCACATTGCATATGTTTGTAATTTAAGAAAGGAAATGTAAATACATATCCTGTAAAATAAAATCTGATTGAACTAAATAGGTTGTAAACATAACAACTGTTGGGTAAGAAATAGCACTGATCTAAAAACTGAAACATTCAATACAAATTATATTATGGGAATTAGATAAGATAATCTTTATGGTTCCTTTTCTCTATGAACACACTGGTACGCATTAATTATGATATTCATGATTAGTTTTATCTTGACTTCTATCGTATTTTTGTTTTAGTCCTCTGTATTCACACAGTTCATCCTGATGTCTGTCTGGAGACCAAGGTGCCTCCAGTAGCTGGTAATTATTTAATAAGGAATCAAAGAAGCAACTTATGAGGAATATTCTCATTAGCTTGAAAAGCAGTGAGTGGGGCAGGAATGTGAATGCCTTTATTACATATTTTCCCCTAATATCTATCTCTGTCTCTGTCTCTGTCTTGTATTTGTGTGACCACATGCAATGCCAGTTTGATGTAGTGGTTAAGTTGTTGGCCTAGAAACCAGGGATCAGTGAGTTCTAGTCTCACCTTAGGTATGAAAGTTACCTGGGTGGACTATGGACCAGTCTCTCTCTCTCTCTCTCTCAGCCCATCCAATCTGCAGCAAATAGAAGGCGGAAGGACATTTGCCACCTTGAGTTACTTATAAAGTAATGAAAGGAGAATAAAATAAAAATCTAATAAATAAATAAGTACAAAAGGGAAGCCTGTATTGTGACATTTCAATCAAGGCTTCATCACTTGTATGTTTGTGTGTATGTGTGTGTGTGTGTGTTGGGATTCAATTTTTTTTACTAATGGTTCTGTGGGCGTGGCTTGCTGGGCGTGGAAGGGGAAGGATACTGCAAAATCTCTATTCCCTCCCGATAGATGGGGGTGGGGGCAGTCAGTGGTGGTATTTACCGGTTGTCCAAACTACTGAAACTTTCCGCTACCAGTTCTCCACAACTGGTCAGAACCGGCTGCATACCAACTCTGGTGTGTGTGTGTGTGTGTGTGTGTGTGTGTGTGTGTGTGTGTGTGTGTGTGTGCACGCGCGCACGCGCGCCTGCAGTCAAGTTATAAAGTATAGCAGTTTTAGTATCACAGCACACAGGAATATTTACGTTTTCCTTCCTATTGTGGGAAGTTATCACCCAGCCCTCTCCCAGAAAAATGAAATATCCTAGGAAATATTGAAAAGGCAGAATATTTCTCCATGTGAAAAGAAAGAAACATGTTTTAAAAGACAGAATAGCTGTCTGTAGCTTCCTGCCCATCCCCACTTTGTTAATGGGCCATTAAGAAGGCCAAGCTAGTCCACTTTACATAATAAAGACCTCCACTTCAGCTACAGGAAAGCATGATAATATTGGCCCCAACTGACCACATGGCATCTGAGAACTCAACCAAACCTGGATTCAAAACACAGCCCAGAGAGTTGCCCCTGCATGGCCCCATAGGAGTCTGACAACCAATCAGAATACATTTCTTACACAGGAACAGGAAACAGAGAGGTGGGACTGAACAGGTTATAAAAAGCCTAGTAAGCCCCTTCCTCAGCCCTTCTCTTCTTCTCCACCAACATTGAAGCATGTGATCACCTTTTCTGTTCAGGGCTCAAGCCATGTGGCCCTGTCCAACAATAAACCATCTTTCCAAGCAGCCTCCATGTCTCCAGTGTCTTTTTCCCCACTTGGAGCCGAACCCAGAAGGACATTTCTTTCATCACTATAAGATGGACTCAACACAAACATGACCTTTGAAAGTATGTATTTCTCTTGGGAAAGGGAGCTCTGTTGGTTCCTTATAGAAGACCTTTCCCTCTACAATGCACAAAGCAGGTCAAATGGACAGTTTTATTCACAATTATAGCCAGGGTGTAGAAGTCAAAATATCCCCACCAGCGTTTGGCATAATGACTTTTGTCTCCTCTGAAGCTGCTACTTAGAATTTTTAATCAGGCAATTTACGTCACAATCTCTTTGGGGCCTGTAGGAATTGCAAATAGTCTGCAAGAGGAAGGGAAGAGAAGAGAAGGGAGAAAGGAAAAAGGAGAACCAGTTAAATCGGTGGTAAATAGTCTTTGTGTGTCTCCTAATGCAGTTGGACAGAAACGGTGTGCTTTTAACTGCATTTCTAAGACGTTGTTTAAGTGGTTTTTGCCCTTTTCCTCCTCCTCCTCCTCCTCCTCCTCCTCCTCCTCCTCCTCCTCCTCCTCCTCCTCCTCCTCCTCCTCCTCCTCTTCTTCTTCTTCTCCTTCTCCTCCTCCTCCTTCTCTTCCTCCTCTTCCTCCTCCTTCTTCTTAAATGAATCTAAATGCATTGTTAACTCAAGACAAATGTAGGCTGTGTGTTAGCATGAACATGAAATATATACTGTCTTGCTGTAACAGAAGGAAACAATACCTTTTACTCAAGTGTGGGGAACAGCAAGAGTGCAGTCAAACTCATAGATTAATCCTAAACAGGTTCCGCCTCGCCTTAAGAAATAATTGAATAATTTCAATTATTCAAGTTATTTTCTTCCTGGGTCCTGGGTCAAGCGATCCGCAGAGCCAAGCTTTCTGAGTAAAAATCAGAAAAAGGAAGTCACGGGAATATTACAAGACTGCATTTGTTCTTCTGCAAAACTCTTACTGTGTTATTTTCTTCTCCTCCTGTCTCACATTCCTAAAAAAATGCATTTCTGTGAATGTGTGAGGATTTTCCTTCTGTCTCTTTCTCTTCCCCCGCATTGCCAGATTGTTTTCTGTAACCCAGATCACGTGTTATAGCTTTTTATGGCCAAAAAGGAAACCTTATCCTTCCAAATAGGTTTTTTAAAAATCCATTATTTCCTTGCATCTGCATGCAAGGGGGCTGGGTGTCTTTATGTGATCGTAACAATTGGGAGTCCAAAGGCAATTTCTATCACGAAATATTTTGGGGAAGAGAAGCAAAGAGCTAGCAGCACAAAAATGAGAAGCGTCAGAGAAACTTAAGAAATCTTTGTAGAAAAAGGAAGAAGAGCAAAAATGAGGAGTCGATGGTGGAACATAATTCTTCCCCACGTTCCAGGTTTACCTCTAGATACTTTGCTATTGTTCTTCCTTTGCTTTCTCTGTAAAATTTGTGGAATTACAAAATTCCTGGGATATGCAAACCTCTCAAATCTGCTTACTCTTTTATTCTGCAATCGAAACTTTTTGGCATCGCTTGCACAACAGTATATGTATTTTTATAAAGTGTATATTTCAGACATTGTACTTAAATTTGGGGCGTAATTTTCCCATTATCATCTGCATTTTTTGCAAGAAATTTCCCTTAATAGAAGCAATGCATTTTAACTTTTTAATGTGTTTCTTTAATCCCTAGATCATTTGAGCCATGAGGGATTAGAAGATAGATGTATTAAAAAAAGAAAGTACACATACACACTCTCTCTGTCTCTGTCTCTCTCTCTCCCTATCTCCCTATCTATCTATCTATCTATCTATCTATCTATCTATCTATCTATCTATCTATCTATCTATCTAATCTCTCTATCTCCCCCCCTCTCTCTTATCTATCTATCTATCTATCTATCTATCTATCTATCTATCTATCTATCTATCTATCTATCTATCTATCATCTAATGCTTGGCAATTGACTCATCTTTATGACAGTTGCAGTGTCCTAGGAGTCTGTGATTTTCCAATAAGCAAAGTAATGGGGAAGCCAGATCCACTTAACAACAGTTTGATTGTCCCAAAGGTGCTTTTTCAAGAGGCAACTGGACTTTCTGGTGTTTGTTTGAAGACGCTTCGCTTCTCATCCACGATGCTTCTTCAGCTCTGAACTGTGAAGACGTGAAACATCTTCAAGGAGAAACAAAGTCCAGTTGAAACAAAGTCCTCTTGAAACAGCACCCTTGGGACAACCATGACCTGGATGACTGAGAATCGCCACAGATAACAGGTTGACTAATTTAACAATTTTAGTGATTCACTTAACAATCATGGCAAGAAAGGTTGTAAAATGGGGCCAACTCACTTAACAAATGTTTCACTAAGCAACAAAAAATTTGGGCTCAATTGTGATCATAAGCCAAGGACTTACCTGTATATAAAAAGAAAGAGTCCAAAGGAATCTAAAAGGTAGGTGCATTTGAAGGGTATTAAGTGCAGCATAAGAGGTTAATGGGTAGAAGACTATACAGCATCTGTCAATCTGTTCCAGAGTAACCTAACATGGTGAATGAGGTGCTCATGAAGTCTACTGTATGAAAGCCATTATGAGGAATTGGCAACATTGCACATGTAATCCTCAACTTGCGGTCATTCAAAGCAACAACAGCACTGAAAATGAGTGAATTACACAGCCTGACTTTGCTCTTACAGCCATTGCAGAATTCTTACGGTCACATGATCCAAATCGGAAGTCCTGGAAACCAACATTTATTTACGGCGGTCGCAGTGTCCCAGGGTCATGTAATCGCCAGTTGTGAACTTCCCAACCGGTTTCTGATCAGCAAAGTTAATTGTGGAGGCTGGGTTTACTTAATGACCACAATGATCCACTGGTTGGATTCCGAAAGATCTCCAGAATTAATGCAGGGAAAGCACCCCAGAGGGATGTGATATACAACTGCGATATAAGGATATCTGCAAGAGGGATCTAAAAGCCTTGGGAATGGACATTAACAGCTGGGGAACCTTGATGGGTCAGTTTGGAGGCTAAAGACGCAGCATGGCCTTCTCCAATCCAAAGAGACACTCGTTCGGCAGGCTGAGGCAAAGAGGCAGTCCCAGAACCAATGAAATCTGGGAGCTGGTCAGGGGACAGAATGTATCTGCTCTCAGTGTGGAAGGGATTTCCACTCCCGAATTGGACTTTTTAGCCACACCAGATGCTTCTTCAGGACCTCTTTCCAGAGCATAATACCATAGTTTTTTGAGATTGAAGGATGCCAGTGACATGATCCACTGAACAACTGTGAACCAAACGTTGGTAAAACCGGGCACAAATCAATAAACAATTGTCTTGCTTAGCAATGACAATTCTCATCTCAACTGCGGTCACAAGAGGATGACTTTGTATATTATAGCAAGGTTGGTATCTGAAAGTAGCAGGGAGGTTTAAAGTAATCCTCTTGTCCCTATTTTGGCTTTTTGGGTAAGATCAAGTATAGAACAATGTGTGTGTTTTCAAATTAGGACTTTATTGGCTGGAATATAGCTAAGTCTGGTTATTTTCAGTTCATCTTTCTTTTTAATGATAAAATTAGCTAAAGTGGGAAGCTGGCTTCAAAGCTTTAAAACAACATCTGTATTATTCAATGGTACGAGCTCAACGCAGACAAATCACCTTTCTCTTTAAGATTTGCAAATGTGTTATCACAGATGTTGCTAACTGAAACATATCGGTGTGTGTAAGTGTGTGTATGTCTGAAAGTATGTATAAACTTCCTATGTTTATGTCTGAAGCTTATGTCACTTCAGCAACATATGAGATAATGGAATGTCTGAGCCAATCCTAGCATTCGCTTGAGATTAATGTAGCCTCCCAGGTTTTGTATATCTGCTAGAAAAACATTTGAGAGATGTAGACTTCAGAAATTCTTACCAACATATTCTTCTTAGATAGATAGACAGACAGACAGATAGACAGACAGACAGATTTTGGTCCCAAGCTGTGCAATATCATGTTCTTAGAGTCATGGTCCCATCAAAAAGGCGAGATCCATCATGAAGCTTTGTAAGAATAAGCGCTCAAGATTGAAAATTGATTGTGCTATTAACATTTGGCAGCTTTGCTGCTGTTGAAATGTTTTCTTTGGGTTTGTTTGATTGATTTGAATTTCCTGCTTCGGATTGCTGCATCTTTCTCTCTTTAACCATTTGCAGAGGAAACGGTTATAATTCAGTTGTAGAGCATGTCTTCTTCTGGGTTTAAAGTTGCTTAGAGAAATCCTGCAATTTTTTTTCTCTCTTTCAGCTCTCATTTAATTTGATGAACAATAATGCACCTTCAAAAGGGAAACGGATTTTGATGCAATTGTTACAAGGGTATTGGGAGTTTTGCTAAAACAATCTTGCTTTAGCAAAAATAAGAAAAGGGGCGCGGGGGTGGCAGCCTATTTTCCAAAGCACCAGAAGGAAGGACAAGAAGGAATGGATGGAAACTGTGCAAAGAGAGAAGCATCCTAGAACTAAGGAGAAATTCCCTGACAGTGAGAACAATCAACCAGTGGGGTAAAAAAACTTGTCTTCAGAAGTTTGCAGGTGCTCCAGCATTGGAGGATTTTAGGAAGAGACTGGACATCCACTTGTCTAAAATGGTATAGAGTCTCCTGCTTGAGCAGGGAGTTGGACTAGAAGACCTCCAAGATCCCTTCCATCTCTGTTATTGTTATTCTGTAGCATTCTTGTATTTCCTTAATGTCAAATGGCCAAGAGAGGTATCTATTTATATGTTATCCTCCTGACTTTCTTTGTATGATTTTGCCTTTAGTGGTTTCCATCTTCCCAACGAGAAATATTTTGGGATTTTCTTTTCAGATAAGGAAGTTTGAACAGCTGGAAAGGAATGTTGAAAAGATGCATAAGGAGAAACCACAACACCATCCCTTATGGCCACTGACCCTCCAGTTATAAGCAAGTCCATAAATATTGCCAAGAGACTCTCAAAAGAAATGTGCAAGGTGGAGAAAGGGAAGCCTCTTTTTTTGGCATGAAACATTGAGAGAAAACAAGGCATATTTTAACAGTACATTATTCTGACAAGGGTCAGCTTGGGAAGGAAATTCCTAAACTGTTAGCCCTTTCCAATTCTCAAGTGGGCTTTCTTGGGTTTAAAAAGAGTCCTACTGTGGTTTTAGGGGCATCCACCATTTCTGCATGGTTGATGCTTCTCAAAAGTTGATAACAATTTGCATTTTAGTTCTGTACGTATTGTTGATATAGCTGGACACAGGTTAAGTAAACCCCCATCTGGGTCTATTGATTTTGAAATGAACTATTTGTTGGAATGTCATCTCCTGCGGTGTAGCCTCAAAAGATGTCAAGGTCCTCTTCGAACATGATGGATGAACATCAGCCTCAAACTTATAACTTCTTTAGGAAGTGAAGCTGATAATACAAATGCTAACAGAGATGAGACTTTCACCAGTTTCCATCTTTGAGCTTTTGTCTCATAAAGCTAAATCAAACACCAACCAATTATTAATACCAGGTCAGAGAAGCATGTGTTCATTTGTTACTACTAAAAGGTAGGAAGGAAACTTTTCCATTATAGATCAATAACTAGTCCACTGGGCTCACGGCAGCATTTTTCCTGTATCTCGCAATCAACTTTACTCGTGTGAGTTTACAAGCAACTGATTGTGTCAAAATTTGACTTGGCATGAGGGTTTGCGCACATACTTGGGTGTGCTTGCAATTCCATGTGTGTGTACATGTCCCTTGGAATCAATGTTGACTTCTGGCAATTGCCTAGACAAGTTCTTTGCAATTTTCTTGGCAAGATTTCAAAGGTGTTTTGTCGTTGTCTGCTTAGCAATAGCAATTAGACTTATATTCCGCTTCATAGGGCTTTCAGCCCTCTCTAAGTGGTTTACAGAGACAGCATATCGCCCCCACAGTCTGGGTCCTCATTTCACCCACCTCGGAAGGATGGAAGGCTGAGTCAACCTTGAGCCGGTGAGATTTGAACCGCTGAACTGCAGATAACAGTCAGCTGAAGTGGCCTGCAGTACTGCACCCTAACCACTGCACCACCTCGGCTCTTCCTAGGCTGCTTCCTAGGGCTGAGAAGGAGAGACCGGCCCAAGGTCAATCAGCTGGCTTTGTGGCTAAGGGGGACTCTCCCAGTTTCTAGCTTGGTACCTTAACCACTAGACCAAACTGATCAACGGGCTTGTAATCAGAAAAGTCATAATGAAGAGTAGCCAATTCATGTATAAGAAATATTTGGTGGTCTTTTCCCCAAAAGGCTGGGTCATGCAGATGAAGGAGATAATTCTTTGCTCAATCTTTTAGAAACATTTCCCTGTTTCTGAAGGCTCAAGCTGATAGGACCAGAAGCAAACAGTCTCAGTACAAGAAGGTTTAAGTTTAAGTTTAAGTTTTATTTTATTTATATGCCGCCCTATTCCCTAAAAGGACTCAGGGCGGTGAACAACTTAAACAGGAAGGGGAAACATACAAGTACAAAATAGACATTTAAAATGACCAACAACCACACCTGTCGAGAGGGGAAGGGAGCTCATCAACCCTGCCGACAAAGCCAGGTTTTAACGGCTTTTCAGAAAGCAGGGAGAGAGGTGAGGGTCTAAATCTCTGCGGGGAGTTCGTTCCAAAGGGCCGGAGCTGCAACAAAGAAGGCCCTCCCCCGGGTCGTAGCCAGATGGCATTGGCTGGTGGATGGAACCCGGAGGAGGCCAACCCTGTGCGATCTAATGGGTCTTTGGGGGGTAATTGGCAGCAGGCGGTCTCTCAAGTACCCAGGTCCACTACCATGAAGGGCTTTATAAGTAATAACTAGCACCTTGAAGCATATCCAGAGACCGATTGGAAGCCAGTGCAGCTCGCGGAGGATAGGTATAACGTGGGTGTATCGAGGTACACCCACAATCGCTTGCGCGGCCGCGTTCTGGACCAGTTGAAGTCTCCAAATGCTCTTCAAGGGCTGCCCCATGTAGAGAGCATTGCAGTAGTCCAGTCTTGAGGTCACGAGGGTGTGAGTGACTGTTGCCAGCATTAAAACTCTCTATTGGTATCCTCTACAGCAGGGGTCCTCAAACCTGGCAACTTTAAGACTTGTGGACTTCAACTCCCAGAATTCTCCAGTCAGCAGAGCTCTGCTGGCTGGAGAATTCAGGGAGTTGAAGTCCACAAATCTTAAAATTGCCAAGTTTGAAGACCTCTGCTCTGCACATAAAAGCCAACAAGGCAAAAAAAAAATCCCACACCATTTAAGGGTGAGCGAAAGAGACCTAGGATTTAAATATGGCTTTATTCCTTTAGATGAACTTCTTTGGCATGTGCAATGAAAGCAACTTATCTTTCCAAGACTTGTCCTTGACTCTTTACTGATAGCCCCTGAGTGAATGTTTGAATTTCTAGAGAAAACGATTTATTTCCATCCCCTGGGTAAAGCTCTGACACCAGGGATAAAATGAATGGGCATGTCATAGATCAATTTGATTTAAAGAATGAGATGAGGTAGAAGAGGCCATTCAGGAAACAACATTGTCTCCAAGAGGAAATGATAATAGGTTTTAAAGCTTTTTTTTAAAAAAAAAACCTGGAAATATCATACTTGAATGTGTCAATGTGGCCTCTGCAGGTCTTGGAAAAAGGAGGATAAGGCATATTCTTTTTCCTAGAATTCCTCACTTGCAACTGTTTTTTGGTGGCATGCTGTCCCCAACCTCAAAATAACTTCTAGTCTTCAATACCAACACTTTGACAGACATGTTCTCCGATTCCTTTTGAAGCTATCCAAGATAGAAGATAGAATAATAGAGCTGGAAGGGACCTTGGAAGTCTTCTAGTCCAGGGGTCACCAACCTTTAGTGGACCTCAGGGACCACTAAATTCATAATTTTAAATCCAGCAGACCACTAATATGATCTGCCTAATGACTGGTTGGATGGGTGTAGCTACATGATCATGTGACTGGGTGGGCATGGCCAACTTGATGTCACTCATGTCGAGGGGTGCCTCGCTGGCCTCTACTCGCCCCTCCCCTCCCAGCCACTCCTTGCCTGACCGTCCGGGATCCTTAGGGCCCCGACAGGAAGCAGTTGTTGGAGCTAAGCAGCCACCATGAGAAAGAGTTGGCAAAACAGCTCAGTTCAAGTTGGATCTGACCAGAAAGGAGGCTCAGTGGGCTAAGATGGTTAGCCAGTTCCAGGCCATGATGCAATTCTACTAAAACAAGGTCCTCTGGTTCTTTGTCACCAGCGGCACTTCCACCCAGCCTTCCCCTAAAGCCCTGCACCAGGAGGCTGAAGCGGACCCCATGTTGGAATTTCTGACCCCCCTCTGACCCCCACAAAAATACCCTGAGTTGGGAGACTCTCTGCAGCAACACAAACGTTCATTGCATGTATCCAGTCCAGCGGCCATAGTTTGAGGACCCCTAATTTAGTGCAATAAACAAATGCAAATAATTTTTCTGTAGACCACCAAAATTTTCTCATGGACCACCAGTGGTCCATGGACCACCAATTGGTGACTGCTGTTCTAGTCCAATCCTCGGCTCGAGCAGGAGACTTTATACCATTTCAGATAAATGGTTCTCCAGTCCATTTTTGAAAGCCTCCAGTGATGGAGCATCCACAATTTCTGATGGCAATCCATTCCATTGGTTGAATTGCTCTCACTATTAGGACATTTCTCCTTAGTTGTAGGTTGCTTGACCTCTTGGTTAGTTTCCATCCATTGTTTTTAGAGTTTTGGAAAATAGTTTCACTGCCCTTTCTTTGTAGGAGCCCTCAAGTAAACATCCCAGTGGGTTGATCAAAGCAACTAATTCAGGATCACAATTTGATTTCTGATCAGATAGTTCTACAATACAATACAGTACAAGTTAATGGCCATCAGAACGGTAAGGAATAACAATAGCAACAGTACTTAGAATTAAATACTGCTTCATAGTATTTTACAAGTCCCTCTAAGTGGTTTACAGAGTCAGTTTATTGCCCCCAAGAATCTGAGTCCTCATTTTACCAACCTAGGAAGGATGAAAGGGTCACCCTTGAGCCCCATCAGGATCAAACTCCTGGCAGTGAGCTGAATCAGCCTGCAATACTGCATTCTAACCGCTGCAACACCACAGCTCCTATGCCAAAGATTAATTTTGCACCTTAAAAAAATGAATTTATTGATGCAGTTTTAGGGAGTGGCTTTTTATGATAGATAGATAGATAGATAGATAGATAGATAGATAGATAGATAGATAGATAGATAGATAGATAGATAGATAGATAGATAGGGAGGGAGGATGGATAACCCTAAAATCGTTAGAAACCAGAACAGCTGTTGGTGTCAGCAGAAAAAACACCCCTGATTCTCTTTTTGACAATGTTCAAAGTAAAGCTGTCTCAAAATTGGCTTGAAAATTGGCTTGGCTAGTGAAAAGGACTTCCATTTTCTTCCCTTTACTTTCAGGATGCTTTAGAATCTCTTAAATTTCTCTTGGTGGCACTTCTGAGTTTATTGCTGGAGTAGCAGATGATACTACTGGTGGCCTTGTTGTTTTTGTGTAATGTATGTTTCCATCTGTCTCAAATCTTCCTGGCTACATATATTTTCCATTCTGAAAAAAGAAAATCACACGGAGGTGTTCTTCAGGATTAATTGCAGTAAAAATAAGATATAGATAGGGATTTGAAGGTACAATGAAAGTCAGGGCAAATATTTTGCCCAACATTCCTCTTGGAAGACTTCTCCATAACTTCTTCTCTCCTTTGAGAGCGATGTTGAGAGCAAATTTTCTTTCATCCACCTGAGCAGTGATTTCAAAAATGCAGATGTTTTCCCCCCTTTGGGACGCTACTTCCTAAGACCATGATGGCAAACCTATGGCACCTCTCTGCGGGCACACCAGCCATCTCCCCAGGTCAGCTCCACTGCGCATGCGGGCACATCTCCCATAGACCAGATGGTCTTCGGGTCTCTGTCACGCATGCGCAGGGGGCATGCGGGGGGGGGCTCACATTGCATTTTGGGGCCTTGTGCAATGCCCCAATGCCCCATTTTGGCTTCCAGGTTGGTGCAGGAGACGTTTCAGGCACAAAATGGGGCACCCCTGACACCTCATTTTGGGCCTGGAAAGCCTTCTGCACCAACCTGGAAGCCAAAAATGGGTGAGGGGTGGTGCATGGGTGGTGCATGCACAAGGGGGACGTGCGTCACAGTTGATTGTTGGAAATACCAGTTCACCAGAACCAGTAACACTTTTTACTACTGGTTCAGGTGAACAAGTCCAAACCAATAGCAATTCACCCCTGTGCCCACCTATCCTCCAAAACTTCAGAAAGCAGGACAAGAAGCAATGGATGGAAAATAATCATGGTAATGAAGATCCAACTTAAAAGGAGAAATTTTCTTGACACTGAGAACAATTGATCAGTGGTACAACTTGCCACCAGAAGTTGTGGGTGCTCCATCCCTGGAGGAACACCCTATGTCTGGAATGGCATCAAGTCTCCCGCTCGAGCAGTGGTTTGGCCTAGAGACCTCCAAGGTCTCTTCCGATTCTATTATTGTGCATTCTAAGCCATCCCTCCTAAAACTCTCCTGTTCTGCTTTTTATTCTTTCATTGTCTTCATTCATTTTCATGGCTGAAACCTTCCCAAAGCACAGCAAGACCTCAGATCTGTAATGCTAACATAACTGTCATGGAACTGCCTAATTTATTCTAGTCCCCCTGGTTTTAGAATATATATTTTATCTTATTTTGGGCTTAGGGGATATGGGGAAGAATGCAGCTTTGTCTGATTTTGGCCCTGGCTTTGGTGAGAAGAAATATATTTCTGATTTCTCCAACAAAACAATCACATACCTAGGCACAAAGGCCACCTCTGCTTTCAATCAAAGCCAAATATTTCAAGAGCTTTCTTAAGTGGATAGTTTGGTTTAGAACCATTACAGAACCACCAAGGAGTAATCTGAAGTTCTAGCTAACTAAATCCTTTTCAAACAAGATTCCCCTTTCTTTTTTCCTGGACGATAAGTACATTCGTGTTTTTTTAAAAAAAATGCTTCTCAGACACATTCCTTCCTTTCCCAGAGAGGCTCCCTTGGGTGTTTTCCTCTCACTTAAAGATTAACCATCTGGACCTCCCATAACTGTTTATCTGTCTATATTCAAGAATATGCAGTTTTCCTCCTCCTTCATTGTAACTTTTTAATAACTTCAGAATCAAAGGAAGCTTCATCCAGGGCACTTAAATGACTGGCATACACTGAATAGGAAAGCTCATTTGTAATAATCTCTATTGCCCTTTAAAAAAATAAAATAAAAGTTGTTAGTCCCCAGATTAACAAAACAGAAGGGGTTTTGCCCTGTGATTTGTGGTTGAAATCCAAAGAGCCCTACTTATTTATTTGTTTATTTGTTTGTTGATGTCACCCTTCTCATGCAAATCTGGGTGGCCTTAGACAATACAAAAACACTTCATGAAAGTTAAGATTAAGTAATTTGTTTAACTACAGTGATTTGCTTAGCAACCATGGCAAAAGAGGCTGTAAAATTGTGCACAACTCACTTAACAACCATTTTGTTTAGCAATCAAAATTCTTGTCCCAACCATAGTTGTAAGTTGTGGTTGTAAGAAGAGCCTCAGTGGTTAGAATGAAGCACTGCAGGCTACTTCTGCTGACTCCCGGCTGCCAGCAGTTTGACAGTTTGGGTCTCATTGGCTCAAGGTTGACTCAGCCTTCCAACCCTCCGAGGTGGGTAAAATAAGGAGCCCAGATTGTTGGGGACAATAGGCTGAGTCTGTAAACTGCTTAGAGTGGGCTGTAAAAGCACTGTGAAGCTGTAATCTAAGTGCTGGTCCTATTGCTATACCCTGTATTGGGGAGGTGGGGGAACAGCAACAGTGTGCAAAGCAATTGAAGACATGGATGGATGTACCTGGATTGTCCCGCACCCCTGAGTTAGCCTGTTGTAATTAGCTTATAGATTATTCAATGCATACAATGGGGGTCAGAGATGTGTCTTGTGTTACTATGCTAAATGCACATGGTTTGAAGGTCCCTGTACTTGAGAGTACATGCATTTATTGTGCAAAGCTACATCTATATTCTTCTGCTACTCTTTGATGCAGAGTATTGCCCTCCAGTATTCCATACTTTGTCCTCCCCCCCCCCCCCGTTACTCCTTCTCAATTCAGGAAAGTAGTTGCGGCATGCTAAGACAATGAATCAATGTATGTCCTGTAGCTCTGCAAGAGAAGAAGTGTAATCCTGCTTATTTTTCCATGTTTATCAGGTCATCATCTCTTAGATTCATAGCATGATGGTCAAAATGGACCTTACTCCATGCAGAGTCTGCAGAGTGGGATAAAATTAATCAGAAATGTTCACCTGATGCTTACATATCTTAAGTGGCATGCCTTGTAGTGCTCTATTAATCTATAAATATAATGGCGCAATATTATGATTTTTTTTTCTTAAGAGTTGACTCAACTCTCTAATTTTCATTTTCTGCACTTTCCACTAGGTCTGTATAGGCATTGACTCTCAAATACCACTGCTATAATCTTTGCTGTTTGGTATCAGGGCCACTGGGACCATTATTTTGGATTAAGGGATGATTTGAAGACCAGTTTGATCTCCTGATTATGCATGATGTCCAAAACTGGGAGATCATCTCTTCTAGTTCCACCTTAGGCACTAAGTCAGCTGGGTGACCTTGAGCCCTAGGAAGAGGAAATGGCAAGCCACTTCTGAAAGCTTATTAAGAAAATGGGACTTATTCAAGCAGTTGCCTGGAGTCAACTTGGACTCCAGGACACGGACACACACACACACACACACACACACACACAAACCAGTAATGGTATTCTATTCTCTTCACTAAACATTTGGTAGCAGGAGCGTGCACGTTCGGGCATGCATGGAACCTTCCATGATGATGTCAGGATAGGTGGGTGGAGCCTCACGCTACCACCACTACCAGTTCGCCTGAACCGGTGCAAACCAGCAGCATTCCATCTCTCTCCCTCTCCCTCTCCCTCTCCCTCTCTCTCTCTCTCTCACACACACACACACACTCACACACAAACTAACCAAATTGGGGGGACTTTAGTATCGGGGATACTTGTATCATCTTTTTTTTAATGTGTTATTCTACGTGGCTTAATGGGAAATGCTACTTTTAGATAAGGCTAATTGATCACATATCAAATTGTCAGATTTGGGTATTAGGTAAAATAAGGATGAATGGCTTATTTTAGACCTGTCACATCTCTGAAAGTATGCACAATATTGTGAATTCTGAACATTCCAAGTTTGCTTTCCAATTGGGTCCTTTGGAAGGTACTGGAAATGGTCTGGTCTCAAAGTGGGTCAGTCCTGCCTCAGAGCAAAAGTCAAAATGGTTCCGTTTGAGGGCAGGTCACTTTGATCCACCCTGAATAACTCATTTCAAGATTGGGTTATTTCAGTCTCAATGTGCTCCGCTTTTCAGACCCCTGTCCTTGTACATATATATCAAAAGTGACAGACACAATGAATCAGGATCATGTGTTAAGTTGCAATTAAGAAGATATATTGCTCAAGCCTCTGCACAAGAATCTAGTCAACTAATGTTCAATGATTAATTGGTGGTAGATAAGGGTCAACGGAATTCAAGAAGGGTTAGACATAGACCATTTGTGGAAACATAAGGACTCTAGACTGATGACTAGCTTAACTCCGCTCCGCAGCTCTGCCTGTTCTTCTCCTATAAAATAAATCTAAAAATGTGGAACTAAGGAATGTCTCATGACATGGACAGTTAGATAAATTAGACAGACAGATGAGAGGGAGGGAGGGAGGGAGAAAGAGACGGACAGCAGAGACAGACAGACAGATACCAGTTGTCCTCTTATTATTTTTGGTACTATTCTCCCAGTTGTCCTTTCCCTTGAGATTTTTATGTAAGAGGACCATGTGTTCATTATAATAAAAACAAAGCAACAAATCTCTCAATAAATACAGATCTACCATTGAGAAAAGCCTAACTTTATTTTATTTCCAATGCACTGGTTTAATAACAATAGCAATGGCACTTATATACCCCTTCACAGTGCTTTACAGCCCTCTACAAACGGTTTACAGAGTCAGCCAATTGCCCCAACAATCTGGGTCCTCATTTTACTGACCTCAGAAGAATGGAAGGCTGAGTCACCCTTGAGCCTGATGAGATTCGAACTGCCAAATTGCAGTCAGTAGGCAGTCAGCAGAGATAGCCTGTAGTACTGCACTGTAACTAACCACTGTGGCAGCATGGTTCTTAATGATCTTAAAATGCATATTTTAGTTGTGTACTGACACCATTCACATATAATTCTGTCACCTGCAATTCTAAAGAATATAGATCAAGAAAAGATTGGATCAACAGCTGATGGTCATACAGTTGGTCTCTTTAACCCTTCACACTTTACAAGGTCGTATCCCTATGTCAAGTAGTGTAAAACTGGAAGATGTGGAGAGACCAAAGAATTTCCAAGAGTATGACTGAATAGTCATGACTAAATGGACATCATCATCATCTTCTTCTTCTTCTTCTTCTTCTTCTTCTTCTTCTTCTTCTTCTTCATCATCATCATCATCATCATCATCATCATCATCATCATCATCCCTTTGTCATGACAACTTCTTCTGAATAAATAATATTTTAGGGAAGATAGATTGCCTTGGATGTTTTTGTTATTTATTATTTGTTTGTTTGTTTCTTGTATCCTGCCTTTATTATATTTACAAGTAACTCAAAGTTGTGAACATCTTCAACAAATATCTTCCTCCTCCTATTCCCCCCCCAACAACAACCCTGTGAGGTGGGTTGGACTAAGAGAGAGGGACTGGCCCAAAGTCACCCAGCTGGCTTTCCTGGCTAAGACTGAACTAGAACTCACAGTCTTCTGCTTTCTAGGCTTAGAGCCTTAACCACTTGACCAAACTGGCTCTTATCCTCTTTATGCTTGTTCATCCCCTCCTAAAAGTTTTCACAATATAATCAAAGAGTTCAAAGTCTGTATCACAAGAGGAATTCACCAGAAAACCAAGAGACAAAGCAGTTTGTTTGCAGCTTGGTTCGGGGATAAAATCCTATGTCAGATTTCCAGTAAGAAAGGTAGAACATTTAGATCCGACAGGCAACAGTCAGGATTTGAGGGCAGTTGGGCAAGTCTTGGAAGGAAGGTACAGATGGTGTCACAAGGTGTCTCAAAAGTTGTCCTAACCCCTGAGTGCCAACAGGTAGACTTTACACAGTCCTCATAGCTGCATGGTGGCGAGATGGCACAGTGGTTGGAGTGCAGTACTTGTAGACTACTTCAGCAGACTGCTAGCTGCAGTTCGGCAATTCAAATCTCACCGGCTCAAGGTTGACACGCCTTCCATCCTTCCAAGGTGGGTCAAACGAGGACCCAGATGCTGACTCCGTAAACTGCTTAGAGAGTGCTGTAAAAGCATTATAAAGCGGTATATAAGTCTAAGTGTTATTGATATTGCATGGTGCTAGCTATAGCCAATTGCAGAATGGGGGCTATCTGGGATTGTATCTAGAGCCTTGAATGCTCCATTTTTTTCTCATAAGGTCTCAGGGCTCTTCCAAGTAACCAGATACACTCCTGCCTTTCTGCTTTTTTGCATGTTTACTTTGTATTGAGGATGCCCTCATGGCTGAAGCGACTGCATCTTCAGATCAGGCTAAGAATCTGGGTGTGAAAAGTCAGGAATTATGAATATATATATATATGAATCCAGGGCTAGAAACTGTCGAGTACATCACCCCCCCCCTTTGCTTCCCAAAATCAGCTTGCCTTTTGTGTCTGTGCTTCTCATCCTCTTCCTCAGAGGAAGATCAGTCGGAGAAAGCCAAGCAGCCCCTTTTCTCTTTGAAATGTTGCCTCCAACACATGAGAACCTTCTCTCGGGGGTGGGTGGGATGAATTTTAGCAGCCCTCATTACAAAGAAGGGGGTTTAGAGTTTGGAAAGAAAAGGAAAGAAAAAATGTCTGAATTGGAACAGGGAACCCACCAGAAATGGAAAAAAGAACTAAGCCTGGAGCGCAAACTGTGTTAGAGACCCAACATGCCTGGGACAAGGGGCTGATCCGCTGCCTCCTTATTGCTTGTTCTCCGCCAGGCATCCTGGTTAATATTTACCCCCAAGTCAAATCTGCCTTGCAAAAAAAAAGCAAACAAGGGGGAGAAAGAGAGGCACCCCATGAAAAAAAGGAAAGGGGGGGCCAACGTTGAGGTTACCCCAGCTCTTCCCGGCAGAAGAAGCCCAAGCAGAGCCTCCAGCCTTCTCCCTTTCTCTCTCCCCCGCTTTCCCCCTCCCCCTGTGCCTCCCTCCTCCCCCCCCCCCCAGCGCTCGCTCTCTCTCTCTCTCTCCTTCCACTAGCTCCAAGCCTCATTCAGCCGCGTTGCCAGCGGAGTGGAATAGGCTGGAGAGCGAGCGAACCAGCAGACACTGCGCCTCTACTTGTGAATGGGACTCGTCTGCTCGCCTTTCTCCAGAGGTGATCCGGAGAGATCGAATCTGGGACCGCCAGATTTCCAGGTAACGGCTGTCTTCCCGACGGCCCTCGGGGGCCCCCCTAAATTTCTGGGGAAGGGGGGGTTCTTTCTTAAATTCTAGGCTCCTTTGAGACGGGTTTGGAAAGAGGAGGAGGAGAGAGAGGGAGGGAGCGCGAAAGACCGGGGATGGAGAGGGGGAATTCCGCCTGCTCTGCACAGCCGACGGGGCAGAAGGATGCTGCGGAAAGGAGTTGGACCAGAGCTTTGGGGTTCACCCCAGCCACCAAGGACGTAGGGAGGAGCAGGGAGAGAAGCAGGGGGAAAGCTTGGGGGGGCTGGAAAGTGCCTTGCAGCCCGACACGGAGCTTAGTGGGAAGGGGGGATCGCTAGGCGAGAAGGGCTGGAGAGGATGAAATAGGCGCAGGGCAGACTCGGAGGCTGAAAGTGAAGCCCTGGAGATCTCTGGGGAGGAGGCGTTGGGGGTTCGCCGCCCCACTTCCTCTGTTCGTGTGTGTGTGTGTGTGTGTTTGTGTGTGTGTGTGTGTGTGTGTGTGTGTTTCTGTGTGTGTGTGTGAGAGAGAGAGAAAGTGAGCTCGGGAGATTTCTTTCTTTCGTTCCTTGGTTTTGGCACCCGCGAACCATCGTTGGCCGAACGGGGCTAGCGGAGCTCTTAAGAGAGGTTCAAGACCATCGAAATCGGCGCAACGAATCCAGGCGTTGGAAAGGGATGGTGCGTGCGTGGCACCAAAGGCATCTTGAGTTCTCTCTCTCTCTCTCTCTGGGTTGCTCCAATCCCCCGCCCTTCCCCCTCGGACTACAAAGCCCATCTTTTAAGTTCTCGATTCCGCCGTTTTCTTTCTGGGTGCGCGCGCTTGGTATGTTTGTGTGTGTGCGCGCGCGCCCCGCGCGCGCAGCTCTGAATCTCCGGCGGCGGCTTTTGCAAAGCCCACTCGAGACTGCGCGTTCCGATGAATGGCAACCCCGTAGAGGAAAGAAAGCGGTGCCACTCCGGATCTCTTCTTGGGGGAGGTGTGTGTGTGTGCATGCGGTGGGGGTGTGTGTTGATTTTTGGGAAGGGACAGGATCTCAGTAGGAAAGGCTTCGAATCCAAATATTCTCCGTGCAGATGGGGGTGCAGGAAGACGGGAAAGCGGCCAGACGTTTCCCAAAACCGGGATTCGGAAGATTCCCCCTCCCCACCCCATCAGAGAGACTTTTATTCTGGTTTGGCCAACGGCTCCATTCTTGCTCCCAACCGCCTCTGTATGTGTGTGGCTTTGGTCAGAAAATCGTTATACCCTTTGGCTGATCTTTAGGAAATCTGAGCCACGGCGAAGGTGGGAAGAAGAAAGCTGGCTCAGAAAGCTCTTTGGTCCCACTGCATAACGGTCCTTTTTTCCTGGGAGGCCCTCAAGCGCCCCCCCCCCCAATCTTGCAATCTGACATCATCAGGAGGACAACTTTACCTTTTGGAGAGATGCCCATTGATCATCAGTGTCTTTAAATATTTATTTCACTGGGCGCTGAATGGAAAGGAGAAGCTAGTTGGGGGGGGGGGGTGTGGATGGAAGAAGAAGATGGGAGATGGTGGAGAATTCCCCTTTTTATACTTTAATTTTTTGGGGGGTTGAAAAGAAAATACTGCAACGAAGTGGTAGGGCATTTGCCCGTCAAAGACAAAGGCATGCCTTGAAGAAAACCAGGTCATTCTTGCCAAAAAACAAAAAACAAAAACCCTACCTTTAACTTCCAAATAGGAGAAGCAAACAGTTTCTACGCTCCACTTTTATTTATGTTCTCTGAACTTTGTCTTTATTTTTGCAAATGGCACAATGAGCATTTCGCAGGCAACTAATTTAAGAAATTAATTATTTTTTAATGACTTATGATCATAAAAGAGATACTCAAGTCATAGGGTTTCTGCAGATGTAGGCAGAGTCATGAAGCTTGAAAGCATTGACTGTCCTTGTTTTGTTTTTGTTTTCTCCTCCTTCTCCTTCTCCTTCTCCCCCTCTTCCTCTTCCTTCTACTTCTCCCCTTCCAACTCCCCCTCCCCGTCCTCCCCTCCACACACTTTATCCCTCTAGCACTACCATTAGTGCTTGAAAAACATACCATCCTTCTTAGATAATATATTTTGCTCTCCTCTTAATATTTGCCAAAGAGTTCAGCTTTTGTGTGACAATTAAACCTAGAGAGTGTTCTGATGATAGAACTAGTTTCAGTTCTTATTTACTTTTTTCTGTCTGTGGAAGAAAGGACTGGGAAAATGTCATGAATGGATGTGGGAACTATGCTGTTATGTGCTGCATTGGGCAGCCCGGGCATCAGCCCAATCCAAGCTAGCAAAACAGGTAATAAAATAGAGGTGAAATTTGAATGCAGGCAAAACCTGGAGATTGTGACCCTCCTTAGGGCTGCTTCAGCACATTTTAAAATGGTATGTCCCAGTCCCCAGGAAATATTTGTGGGAGTGCAGTTGCAAAACAGCTGAGCTCCCTGCAGCCTGAAAGAAGAGGAGACGATGGGGCTGCAAACTTAAAAACAAAAACAAGAGGCTCCTTGCCCATGCCAACATAGCTCCCCTTGCCTTCTTTGATTAATGTGCGGCGGTTGCGATTCTGCATTATAGAATTTCTATTTAAAACTCCCCAATTCCAATAGTGCAACCGGAGGAATAGGATGACGTGGAAACCCTATTTATACATTCCTCATTCGGGCCTGACTTTGCAGAAATGCTCAAAGTTTGCACATTTGGCTAAATTCATTAACGCCACGAACTGCTACAATCAGCATCAATAGTCCAGGAAACGATAAGAATGTAATCAAAATCATGACGGGTAATTTCTTATTGAGGACAGGGCAAGAACTACTGCAGACAGAGGTGACCTGACAAAATGTATGTTTACCATCAAGTAATCGCGTAAACAGAGAAATTTAAGCAGACACAATTCTCTCTTGTTATACTCAAGCAAATGCATACATGTATTATTCTGGCCAAGTATAATTCGTACTATATCTATCTACATATATATGGTCCTTTCCACTAATTCAATATTTGTGTTTAGATTAAAGTAATACACAATAGGAGAAGTGAATCAGAGAAAGCTGCTCTTTTTAGCTATCAAATAGAACCGTCTTGTTCTTTGTCTATTTAGGATCATTTAGGAAGAACATGGAATGGAATAATAGATTTTTGTAGAAATGCAAAGGATTTTTGGAATGTGTGTGCCCATTACTGCTTCTAATAAATTTTGAAAAATCATTTTTCTGATATGTAGCTTGTTTCTGGGAGACTGGCAGCTCAACAACTTCAGGCCTTCTTAATTGGCCATGGAATTGAGGGAAACAACCAATGTAGTGGTTGGTTGATTGATCAATTCTCTATGACAGCTATGTATGTGTATGTATGTATCCATGAGCTTTAAAACTGGTGCTATTTGTCCTCTCTGCTTTTCAACCAACTTATCTCACAGTTTCTATGAACATTTCTTGTGGGTGTCCATGGAATTCTAAGTGGGCCTCGGGATGTTTAATTACCAGTGATGCTTCTAGTTTGTTGATTCCTAATAAGATGCTATATTTAAGTTAGAAATACTAGTTGGAAAGGAACCCGTTAAATATGCCGTATTAATTTATATCGCCAGCACTCTGTAATCTTCTCATTTTTAGTCGACTTTAAGTCCCTGCCTCCTGTGCATGATTATATGGCATCAGTCAGTAAATAACCCAGCCTAAAAAGTATTTTGTCTTGGCTTCAAGTTGACAAAGTCATTATTATTGTCTTTTAAGTCAGAGCCTGTTAAAAGTAAACTTGGAAAGGGCCACAGTTTTATAATACCAGATGATTGCATCAGCTCTTGTTATTGTGCTGTTCTTGTGTTTGTTTTAATAAAGGCTCTCTCATTTCTTGGTAAAACATTCTTTATGCTTTCATGCCTTTAAGCTGTGTTAGCAAGAAATCTATACTTCGGTCTACCTTTAGTCATATATTTTTTTTAAGATCCCGAGTTTGCGATCGCCAGAGGGCGCTGGCATTCTTTTCTAGCTCAACACTCAGCCTGTCAGCATTTTAGGCCAGTGTGAAAAGCCGTTTTGTTACCACTGGTATTGTTTGTCCTCTCAAGGGAGACTGAATACAATCACGTTATGGTTCAGACTAATGCTCAGGCAGTTTGTCAGGACTAACATCTTACTCCTCCGTCTTTCTTGCATTGCTTTTGGACTTGCATTACTCCACCCTCAAGAGTTTTCATTGAACTGGTGGGGTTTTGATAGCCTGGTGTGGCTGAGGAATGGAGGACCGGTAGTCCTTGAGGTGCAACGAGTGACCATTTGAAGTTGGGATGCTTGGCAACTGGCTCATATTTATGACGGCCGCAGTGTCCCGGGGTCACGGGATCTCCTTATGCGACCTTCTGACAACCAAAGTTGATGGGGAAGCCAGATTCACTTAACAACCGTGTGACTAAGTTAATAAAGGCAGTTATTCACTTAACACCTAGTGGCAAGAAAGGTGGTAAAATGGAACAAAATTCACGTTACAACTGTCTTGCTTAGGAAGCGAAATGTTGTGCTCAATTGAGGTTGCGAGTTAGGAATCGACCTTTGACTATCTCCCGTTCCAATCTTCCTTGGGAAGCATCTGCTCAAGAATAAAATGATCCTCAACCTCCATGCTGCCTTTGCACAAGGTGATAAAATAAGAGTAAAATAGAAATTTCTCATTGAGTCCTTTTTCAAATTAAACTCCCACCTTGACATGCTTGGTGTAATCCAAGCCATCACGTTCAATCCTGATGTGATTTATTTGCTTGGCTCTTCTATGTTAAGTGAAGCCAGTCATTGTGATCAACGTGATTTTTGAGCTTGATTTTTGATGATTTCATCGACAAATAGCTATATAGTCTTTCTAGGTGGAAGTCCAAGCATGGAGAATAAATAAAGCTCAGGTTGAATTGTTAGGCCTCCAAGCTTGTTGCAAACATTTCACTACCTAGCCTGAAATGTCTACAAGAAGAACAGAAAGTTAAGGGATTATGAAGGTGGGAATGGTCTGCTACTGCCATTTTTCTGGGCGGTCTTGGTGTAACTTTAATAAGAGTTACTATCAGAGTACCAACTAATAAACCACAGTTTAATGATAGCATTACATACGTGACTGAGAACTTTCTTTTGAGAATTTATCATGCCAAGACACTGGAACACAGAGAGTATTTTCTTTCCCTTTCTTAGTTTTGTGAGAAGCCTTTGGCCATATCTTCAGATGTTGGAAAATAGAATAATGGAAGATTTAGAAGAATGAACTCATTTTTATTATTTCTCCTACTAATGGATAAATTTCAGAAATATTCATCCTCCAAGATAACTTGAATAGTTCTAACCAAATATAATATTCCCCTGGCATTTTTTTTTAATATGAAAAGCCTCCTGGGGTTCTAAGGATGTTGATTTATTCATAATAATAAGATATATCAAATGCCTTTCCTAAGACCTTCTTGGCATCAGATCTATCTATCTATCCATCCATCCATCCATCCATCCATCCATCCATCCATCCATCCATCCATCCATCCATCCATCCATTTTTTTTAGAAATAGCAGAAGTTTGAGGGGAATTTATTGTATAAATACTTTCAGAATATGAAAGAAGGTTAATTGAGCCCTTTAATTATATTGGAAGGGATATTCCATTTCTGTAGTAGCAATCAATCTTTATGGATTATAGAAGCTTGGTTCAGAAAAGGTTTCAATGAAATTATACGGTGCTGCTTTGGGGGGCTCATAGTCATTATAGGATGAAAACAGCTTTCACACAGCAGCAACAAAAAAAAAAGGTTAGCATGCTTGATGGAGAATGTGGTTCAGTGTCAGATTCTTCTTTTGAAAGACAGAATAAGATGGATTTTTAGGCATTTTCTTCTGAGGCAGGGAAGTGACATGATGTCAGGAAAACTCTTTTTTTTTACTACCAGTTCTGGGGGTGTGGCTTTGTGGGTGCGACAGGGGAAGGTTACTAACCGCTAACCTGCTTTCCAGCTCCATTCTCCTGTTCAGGGCAACAAAAAAAGATCAGCTGGGATGCAGTGGGGGGCGGGGCCAGCCTATTTGCCGGTTCTCCGAACTACTCAAAATTTCCGCTACCGGTTCTCCAGAACTGGTCAGAACTGGCTAAATACCTCCTCTGATTCCCACTGAATACTATGGAGTGGTGTTCTTGTGTGTGTGATGTCCAAAGAGAAATTAAAAACCACATGTACTTTTACGAAGCATTGATCTTCATTGATATTAACTGTTAATACATCTCATTTAGAAGCTCTGATTATTGAGTGAAAAAAAAGGGAAAAGCTTTTCATTGCAGGTAGTCCCCGACTAATGAGCACAATTGAGTCCAACATTTCTGATGCTAAGCGAAACAGTTGTTAAGGGAGTTTTGCCCCATTTTACGACCTTTCTTGCCACAGTTGTTAAGCGAATCCTGCTTCCCCCTGGACTTTGCTTGTCAGAAGGTCATAAAAGAGGATCACATGACTCCGAGACACTGAAACTGTCATAAATGTGAGTCAGTTGATGAGCATCTGAATTCTGATCACGTGACCATGGGGATGTGACAAGGATCATAAATGTGAAAAATGGTCATAAGTCACTTTTTTCAGTAACTTTGAAAGGTCAGTAAATGAACTGTTGTAAGGCGAGGACTATCTGGATGCTAAGTCAAGAAGAAACGATCTAAGCCTCCATTAATTTCATGTCTCATGCAATTTGCCTCTGAACCTTGTGCAATCCAGGCACAATAATTCATAACAAAGGATTAGTATTTATTGGGGGGTGTGCTAACTTAATGAAGATGAGTGAGCATGGGTAGGCAAATCCATGACCAGGTCTGTTCACACAGTGATTTTGCACTTTTGACCATTCACTGCATCCCAAGAGCCTTGATGGGACCCTTGCATGACTAAATCCAGATCATGTTATCTACCTGGTTGGTAAAAGGTAAAGGTGAAAGTTCCCCTTGCACACATGTGCTAGTCATTCCCAACTCTGTTTCAAAGCCAAAGAGCCAGTGTTGTCTAAAGACAAAGATGTCTAAAAAGGTCAAGTGGCCAGCATGACTAAATGCTGAAGGTGCACGGAACGCTGTTGCCTTCCCACCAAAGGTGGTTCCTGTTTTTCTACTTGCATCTTCACATGCTTTCAAACTGCTAGGTTGCCAGAAGCTGGGACAAGTAACAGGAGCTCACTCCATTATGCGGCGCTAGGGATTCGAACCGCTGAACTGCCAACCTTCTGATCGACAAGCTCAGCATCTTAGCCACGGAGCCACCGTGTCCCTCGATTGGGTTATAGATATTAATAGGATGCTGCTATTTCATAGTTTCAAGTGAAAAGACATCAGCAACAATGTGGCAAGTTTAAATATGGAGGTATGTTTTCCTCCTTGGAAATGTAATTAGAAACCTAATCTCTAAATTGCATATAATAATATTCAGCAAACAAAATAATAACATAGTTTTGAACTAACATTTCCATTTGTTCCTCCTGGTGTAAGCCAACTATTCAAATTAACTTCGCACACTTGTGAATTTTCTCATTCAGTTCAATGGAGCAAATGCAATATCTGCAATATTGCTGAATGAGAATAAGTGTAAGAATATGAAAAGAAATCAGAATATGGGGAGAAAGCTTCTATTTAGTTGTATATGGACATTTTGGATAGCTGGTAACATCTGCATATGTTAAATCATAATGAGTTATTTAACCATGATTCATGGCTTAGGATACAACAGACCTTTGTGACCTAACCAACAAACCATGATTAAATCAATCCAGAGCTTAGGGCAACGTATGCATTGTGCCCATGGGCCAGATCCTGGTTTGCTTTTATTTGACAGACCAATTGAAACTCATTAGATGTGCATAAATCATAGCTAATTTGTTCCTTTTGTTTTAAAAGGTCTGTTTTTAGCATAAGCTTGGGTCTAACCTTGTGATTATTAGCAGACATAATTTCATTATATTTGAATGACATCTCAAAAAAGTGTCTCTTGAAAAATAAATGCATCGTCTGAGTTGTATTTCAGGGACCAATTTTTTATATGCTACTGAAGCATGGACTTAATTTAAAATGTAATCAGATCTTTGGTATTTAAAATATCTGAAATATCAATGTTCTCCCTATTTTTCCAGTAAATAAAAATGTGTGTGTACATGTACACCAGAGGTGGGTTGCTGCCGGTTCAGCCTGGATCAGCTGAACTGGTATAGTGGTTGGAGGTTCCACCCACCCGCCTGGACGCTTCTGCACATGCGCAGAAGTATCACATGAACATATGATATGCAGGACCGCATCCGAACTGGTAGTAAAAAAATTAGCAACCCACCTCTGATGTACACACACACATATATACATATATCTTTGTCACGCTCTCTGTCAGACATACATAAACACATACACACACACATACACAATCACCTCAGTAAAAAGTTAAGAATAAAAGCAGTTTATATTGGAGAAGTTATTTTGTTCAAAGTAATTGCTGATAACATGTTTGCAACAATATTTCTAAGAGAAAAGTAGCAGAATCTTAGAAAATAGCATTTTTGTTACCTAAGAAACTTTTGTGGGCCACGGGGCCAACTGTCAGTCAGATGCTTGCAGCAAAATGAAATGGAAAACAAAACAAGAAATGCAAAACACAGATAAACAACTGATAAAGTGGGTCGCCTGAAACTTAAGGCAGCAACTGTAAACTTCCATATGTTTTTTTTATTCCAGAAAGCCCCAGGGATGACAAGATAGAAGGTAGTAAGCAACATCTGGAACACAATTGCTTCCCCTTTTAATGTAGTGCCCCGAGATTCTCTCTTCTGGTGCATTTCTTACTTGGTACACAGTCAGGCCTACCATGTTCTTAAAATCATCATCCTGAATATCTTTATAAGATATTTCAAGCCAGGGACAATGATATTTAAGTCTGGTTTAAACCAGGCTGGTTTAAACCGGTAATTCGTCTTCAACATAAATATCTCTAAGATTATTTGTCAGAAGTGTGTGAATTTGCTTGAATATAAGCTATAACTGTGATGCAAATTCATATAAGGGTAAACCAAAATGGTATTAGATAGTTTAAAAATTACCTAAATTAATTAAATTAGCTTGACTCAGCCTTCCATCCTTCCGAGGTCTGTAAAATGAAGACCCAGTTGTTGGGGGCAATAGGCTGACTGTGTAAACTTAGAGAGGGCTATATAAAGCACTGTGAACCAGTATATAAGTGCTATTGTTATTAAAAATGCTATTTGGTAATTGGGGATGAGTAACACCCTCTAGAGTTGGACACAACTGGACAAGGGGAAATCTTTCTCTTTACTTTTATTAGGTAATTTATAATTTTGTGACTTTTTGTGAATATCCAGTCATTGTCTTTACATGTTGTGTAAAGCAAATTATTATCTTAAATCATGATCTTGTTTGTTAAACATAGTTTGCTCTGTAACTGGAACCAATTGTTAGCCATTTGTTAGGGTTTGACAGGTTGTATAAATGACTTAATATAGTAGACCAAGATTTAATAGTATTTAAAAGTATTTAACTAAGAACAGAGTTGGAAGGGACCGAGGAGGCCTTCTAGCCTAATCCCTTGCTCACCCTATACCATTCAAGATAAGTGGCTTTCCAATCTCTTCTTATAAGCCTCCGGTGATGAAGCACCCACAACTTCTGAAGTCAAGCTGTTCCATTGATTAATTGTTCTCACTTGCCACGGAATGTCATCTCAGTTCTAAAGTTGCTTCTCTCCTTGATTAGTTTTCATCCATTGCTTCCTGTCTTGCCTTCTGGTCCTTTGGGGAATGGCAGCCCCTCAAATATTGAAACATTGCTGGTGTATCATGTCACCCCAGTCCTTCTTTTTCCCTAGGCTAGACATACCCAGTTCCTGCAGCCGTTCTTTGTTTTATGTTTTAGCTTCCAGCCCCTTAATCATCTTTGTCTCTAATACTAATCTGAGTTTGGAGTGTGATGTGCATTTAACCATTTTATGATGGAAGGTCATCCTTGAGAAAATTTATCCATGTACTTGCTAAGAATTGATGCTGACTTGGTGACATAAAATAAGTCAGTAATGGAAAAGGGCTCTGAAATTTGCTAGCTCTCTAGTTAGGTCTTAGCCCATGCAATTTCATTATTCAAGATCCTGTTTTCCTGATTATCTCCAGCAAAGCAATTATTTTGCATGCTGGTTTCCAGCCAGATGTGCCATAAATTATGGCAGTAATCCACCCTCAGTTTTCCATCCCCCTGTTCCTCTTTAGATAATGAAAATCAAATTTGGGCCATGCATGCAGATATTTAAATGTTTAAAGAACCATGTTTTTTTAAAAAAACATCTTCTTTTGCAAACTTCAGTTAACTTCAAAAGTAATAGAATCTTCATGGATATGATAAAAGCTTTTGAGCTTTTTACCTGGGAGCAGAGTTGTGATTTGGGATAACAATATTTATTTTAGTTCTTCCCAAATGAGTGAGCTGAAGAATAGTTGCAGGAATTGGGTATGTCTAGTGTAGTGAAAAGGACTAGGAAGACATGATAGCAGTGATCTAATATTTGAGGGGCTGCCACAAAGAAGAGGGGGAGTCAACCTATTCTCCAAAGGACCAGAAGGCAAGACAAGAAACAATGGATGGAAAAATAATCAAGGAGAGAAGCAACCTAAAACGGAGAAATTTCCTAACAGTGAGAACAATTAACCAGTAGAACAGCTTACATTCAGAAATGGTGGGTCTCCATCATGTGAGGCTTTTAAGACAGCCACTTGTCTGGAGTAGTACAGAGTCTCATGCTTGAGAAGGGAGTTGGACTAAAAGACCTCCAAGGTCCCTTCCAATCCTGCCATTCTATTAGAGTAAGAACCCCATTTTCACGGAGAGAAGCAACTAGAACTAAGGGGAAAAAAATTCCTAACAGGGAGAACTATTAACTAGTGGAACAGCTTCACTTCAGGAGTTGTGCATTCTCCACCACCGGAGGCTTTTACGAAGAGACTGGACAGCCATTCGTCTGAAAGGGTATAAGATCTTGAGCAAGGGGTTGGACTAGAAGACCTACAAGGTCTCTTCAAACTCTGTTATTCTGAACCACAAATTTATTTTTGTGGAGTAAAATTTAACTGAAGTATGTAAGTTCCTGGTTATTAGTAAAACACTGGGGTGGAAATAGACTTGGAACTCCAATTTCTTGGATGTTTCAGTCTAGAGTTCCTGGCATCCTTGAACTGTTGGAATGAGAGTTGCCTTCCAATACATCATAAAAAATTGAAGACATGGAAGCCTGGGAGACATCCTTTAATCCTTGAAGTTAACAGCATTTTAATATCTGTCACCCTTCTGGCTTTCCCCCTACTCCTTCTATTTCTTTTAACTACAGTGTGATCTGGTCCTCAGCCCCGATAATATTCCCCACCACCACCACCACCAAGTGTTCTTCCTTCTCTTGAAAGATTTCTTATTCAAGGTGTCAATCAAACTTTTTCCTTGAATTCTCATCATCAAAATAATATAAAATCTGTCACTCTCTCTATCCTTGCTCTGAGAGATTTACTGAGAGATTGCAGATTGCCTGCTTCAAAAGAGGAGGGTGGGAAGGCAAGAAATGTTTCAAGGAATGAAACCAGAAGTTTTAAAAGTATCATTATAAAATAAGTGTGTGTGTGTGTGTGTGTGGATCAGTTTCCATATGGTTTCTTTGCAGGAGCAAGTTTAAAACACATCAAAGTGCTAGCTCAACCTCAAATAAGGAACTTCATACACTTTTTGCAAGCCCATTGATTCTGTCACCTTGGTGGTTTAATATACATACAGTATATATATTTAGGTAAGGTAAAGGTTCCTCTCGCACATACATGCTAGTTGTTCCTGACTCTAGGGGGAGGTACTCATCTTTGTTTCAAAGCTGAAGAGCCAGCGCTGTCCGAAGATGTCTCTGTGGACATGTGGCCAGCCAAAGTCGCACGGAACACTGTTCCCTTCCCACCAAAGGTTGTTCCTATTTTTCTACTTGCATTTTTTATATTTTGAACTGCTAGGTTGGCAGAAGCTGGGACAAGTAATGGGAGCTCACTCCATTACGCGACACTAGGGATTCGAATCACCAAACTGCTGACCTTTCTGATCGACAAGCTTAGCATTTTAGCCACTGAGCCACTGCATCCCCATATATATATTTACATGCAAAATAATTGCAATTATGAGGTTAATAAGATTGTTCCTTGTGATTAACCACACAAAAAGGTCTTAAAAGAACAAAATATTTCATGATCAAGACATTATTTTTTAAATAGCATAGGATCTTAGAGCCCATGTATTCCGATCATAAGCATAATTATTCCAGTTGATTTCAGCAGAATTATTCTCTTGTATAACAGCATTCCCTCGCTATACATTTCGAGTTAATTTAAAATCTGCACTAAGGTGAAAACCAAATCTGATTTGGCATTGAGAATGGTGCTAAACTCAAATAACATTTCTGTTCTATTTCCTCATCTCCCACCTCCTATGATTCATTTAGTCCTACATTTAATGCCAAGTGCAATGCATTTTAAATTTAACACCCCTCTTTCTATATACATAATGTAGATGTTCCTGTGCACTAATGTTAGTTTAATGTCCCTGTGAAACTGGGCCAGAGATAAGCTTGGTTGAAATAGTTCATGTAATAACAAAAATGCTAAGTACCATATATCTTTTGTAGAGATGTAATGAGTAGGGTAAATGAGTCTTTGAGGATTTTACTCAGTTAGTTGTTACTGGCTACAGAGGGCGGGATTCATTTCTGTTTCAAGGCCACTGAGCTAGCAGTGTTCTAAGACATTATGATCACATGCTGTTCAAGTAGCCAGCATGATGTTATAGAGCACTGTTATCTTCCCACCAATGTGGTACCTATTTATCTACTTGCATTTATATGTTTTAGAATTCCTACTTTGGCAGGAGCTGGGGTGAGGATAGGAGCTCATCCTGTCGCATGGCACTCGGGTCTTGACCCTGGGTTAGCTGCTTTCCAGATGACAAGCTCACCCTCTTACCTGCTGAGCCACCATTCCTCCCCAATGTGATTGGCACTTTTTCTCAAATCAATGCATTTAGAGAGTGGTGGGATTCAAAAAAACTTACTACCAGTTCTGTGGTTGTGGCTTGGTGGGGGTGGTGTGGCTTGGTGGAGGTGGCTTGGTGGGTATGGCACACTCTGGGGGAAGGATACTGTAAAATCTCCATTCCCTCCCCACTCCAGGGGAAGGATACTGTAAAATCTCCATTCCCTCCCCACTCCAGGGGAAGGATACTGTAAAATCTCCATTCTTACCCCATTTCAGGGAAAGGATAGTGTAAAATCTCCATTCCCACCCATTCAGCTGGGACTCGCGAGATGAGGGCAGGGCTCCATCAGAGGTGGTATTTACCGGTTCTCTGAACTACTCAAAATTTCCGCTACTAGTTGGTTCTCCAGAACTGGTCAGAACCTGCTGAATATCACCTCTGGTTTAGAGTCAGAGTAGCAGAGGCCAATTCCATGGGATACCTGTAATCGCCATGTTTCAAGTAAATTTAAAAAATAAATAAATTACTGGAGCCAGTTTGCTGTAGTGGTTAAGGCACGAGGCTCGAAACTAGAAGACAGTGAGTTCTAGTCTAACTTTAGGCATAAAAACCAGCTGGTACACTTTGGGTTAGTTACTGTCTGTAATCTACCAAACAGTGGGTTTTTTGTGTGTAGAGGAAATAGGAAGAGGAATTAGTATTAGGTAAATTTGCCACCTTGGGTTATTTATAAACATTAACAAAGGTGGGTAAAAATCAATCAATCAAATAAATGAAACCTCAGGTGCTCAGGTTTTTTTTAAATCATTAAGGTTAGTAAGCAGGTATATAATTTGAGCTGAGTTGCTCCATCATAAAAACACCATACATAGTAATTAATGTTTTCTCCTTTTTTATTAGGCTTGCTGCAGGTAGGTGGGGGAAGAATATATCTTTACCATTTTTATTAATTTTTGGAGGGGATCTTTGTGACTGTCTACTTATTTTCCTCTATCTGTGCATTTTACATTAACAAATGCAGGAGGGGGAGGTTATGCTCCTTTCCTTGGGAAATTCTACCTCCTTATTTCAGCAGGGTAGAATCAGAAAAAAAAATGTTGGTCACAGGGATGATATTTGTTGGGTGCAGAGTGGATAAGATGCTTCAGAAATGAAGACAAAGATCTAACATGCACACTGTAAATTTAATAATTAGGCACTTCTCACCTGCTCTCACTTATCCCTGAACTGATACTATTGGGCCAACTTTTTGACATTTTGAAACTAAGCAGATGGTGATATTGTACTATCTGTGCACAAGAGACGGGGAGGGAGATGGAAGGAAAAGGGAGAGAGTTTGCAAAATCACTCTAGTTTAGGAATGTAGCAGAGGAGTTTATGCTAGGGAGAAATTGCACAGGGCTGGCTGGGTTAAAAGTAAAGGTCATTTCCGACTCTATTTTAAAGCCGAAGAGCCAGTGTCAAAGATGTCTCCATGATCTTGTGGCTGGCATGACTAAATGCCAAAGGCGCATGGAACACTGTTACCTTCCCACTAAAGGTGGTTCCTATTTTTCTACTTGCATTCTTACAGGCTTTTGAACTGCGAGGTGGGCAGAACTTGGGACAAGTAACAGGAGCGCACTAGGGATTCGAACCACCAAATTGTCAACCTTGCTGATCGACAAGCTCAGCATCTTAGCCACTGAGCCACCATGTCCCTTCCTAGATGGGTTAGAGGAATTGTTTTTAAAGGATGGAAAGCATTGTTGTAGATGAGGTGGGACTTTTGAAAAACTGAACAAGAATGGATTTTTTAAAAAGCTTCGCAGGGATTTTTATAGGCTTAGAAAGAGCTATGGATTATAGGTGTACAGGTAGATGAATTTGTTTAATTGACCGTTCGAAGGTACAACAGCACTGAAAAAAGTGACTTGTAACTGTTTTTCACACTTACTACCATTGTGGCATTCCCATGGCCACATGTCAAAATTCAGACACTTGGTAATAGGCTCATATTTATGACCATTGCAGGTCATGTGATCACCTTTCACAGCCTTCTGACAAACAAAGTCAATGGGGAAGGCTGAGTCCTACAACAACCATGGCAAGAAAGATCATAAAATGGGGCAAAACTCACTTAACAAATGACTTCATTTAGCAACAGAAAACTTGGGCTAAATTGTGGTCATAAGTCAAGGACTACCTGCATAGGCCTGCAGACCTAGAAAGTTCTTTATTGCTTGAAACCTGGATACACAAAGGACAATTTCCAACTGGGATTGATTGGATCAGCAGGAGTGGGATTCAGTCAGTTCGGACTGGTTCACGTGGACCAATAGTTTCGCCGATTAGTTGGCCCCGAACACCTGCCCCAGCGCTAGTCTGTCCTATATTTCCTTTCTTTGAAGCCCAGCTGATAGGCGCGGCAGAGCGCTTGCCGCGCCACAGCTGTTTTACTCACCAGGGCAACAGTAGAAGGTAAGTTTTAAAGCTATTTTGAAAGGAATTGCGCGTGTGCGGACTGGTTGTTACACTGGCTGAATCCCACCACTGGGATCAGGCTATCTTTTCTCCCATATCCTAAACAGCTGTTTAGAATGAGCCTCATTAAAAGGATAGTAGTCCCTAAATTATCTCTCAAACTTACCTAACATGTGAAGAATCATTGCCAACAGTGCCCTGTTCCAGCTCTTCAAGAGTAAGCTCTTATTATTGTGCTTGGTTTTTTTCCCTGGCATGTCTCCTCTTAGCAAGACACTCAAGCATAGCTGTTGAGTTACTCTTACATTTGCTACCTCTGATCACTGGGTTTTGTGGCATGCCAGCAGGCTTGGTGCAGTTAGTTGACAAATTTGGGCCCTCCTGGGAAGGATCTTCTCATCGCACACTTCAGGGAAGGTACCAAGTTGCACAGGATAATTGGCAAATTTTGACTTCTCCTCAGCAGGACTAAGAGAGCAATTATTTACTTCACCATTACGTGTGTTGTAGCTTTACTGCCTCTGATTGCTGAGTTTCCAAAGGGAGAGTCATACAAAAGTTGGCAAGCAAGGACTCTCTTGGGAAAAACCCCCTTCATCAGGTAGAGGATTTATTGGTGTGGGATTATGGCTTATTGGCAATACTTTAAATTAGTTGGTTAATTAGCAGAACCGTCAGAAATAGGCTGGCACAGTGAAATACAAAACCATCGAAGAAAGAGCTGGTATTTGACAAATTATCTTTCCCTGTTATTGACAATATTAAAAATAATAATAATCAAGTAGTACCAATTGCAATAGGCACCTAGAGTGCAATCCCAGAACTGGAGCACCACTTGAACTCCATTGGCATTGACAGAGTCACCATCAGTCAATTGCAAGAGGCAGCTTTATTCAGAATAGCTCAGGCGATACTGCTAACATCATCAAGCATCTGCCCATCCCAGGTCTTTGAGAGGGACATGAAATTTTTGGACATTTTTGGACAAAAATGCCAAATCCAGCCTAAACATCTGACTGACTGTGCAATGACCCATAATTATAACATCAGTAAAGACTCAAGACTCCTGCTTGAGCAGGAAAATCTATACTATTTCAGACAAATGGTTGTCCAGTCACTTTTTGAAAGCCTCCAGTGATGGAGCACTCACAACTTCTGAAGCCAAGCTATTCCATTCATGGATTGCTCTAGGAAATTTCTCCTTAGTTCTAGGTTGCTTTTCTCCTTGGTTAGTTTCCACCCATTGTTTCTTGCTTTGCCTTTTGGCGCTTTGGAAAATAGTTTGACCCCTTCAACTTTGTAGGAGCTTCTCCAATATTGGGACACCAAGATCATGTCTCCCCTAGTCCTTCTTTCCATTAGACTAGACATGCCCAATTCCTGCAACCATTCTTCATATGTTTTAGCCTCCAGGCCCCTAATCATTGCTCTTCTCTGCACTGTTTCCAAAGCTTCAACATTTTGTAAGGTTTGTTTTCTCTCAGAATTGTTCTAGGTGGTCCTAAAAGTCATAAATAACATATGAATAAAACATTATGGCCTCTTTTTAAACTCATGAGTAAAGTTAATACATATGGCTCACCATACTGAAATTGTTCAGAGTAGCAGAGAGAAACTCAAATATCATTTTTGACTTTCCAAAAGGACTGTGATTGGCAAAATTTAAACGAAGTCATATAACCCATTGGTTTGTTACTGTCAATGTGAGAGACCCCATCATATAACCCAACCCTCTCCTCTTTCAAGTTCTCCATATATGGAGTTGCAGCATTTATTGCCTTTAACAACCATAAAAACAGTAGGAGATCCATTGAATGTGCAAGGAACTTTAAAACTCTATGAAGTGCTTCAAAGGCACCTAACTGGATTCGCTTCTTTGAAGTATCTCCTCACTCTGATTTACAAATCTGCTTCAATCTGAGTCATTCAATTGAAGCTTTATTGAACTGAAACACCCCTTCAAACCCCTGCACGGCCCTGGGATTAGCACTTCCATATCAGTTTAGAGACACTACCTCTGATCAAATGACAGTTCTGTCTAATTAACTAAAATAAACATCTATCTTTGAGATCAATTGGGTTTCCATTTGATGAGTATAGTCCATTGAAGCAGACAGAGGAAAGAACAGTTCATAAAATCTGGAGTATGTTATCAAAAGCAGGATAAGAGTGGTTAGTTAGGAGTATGATTGATAGAGAACAGAGAAGAACTTCACTAGCAATAGTTTCTCATCATTAACACTCCAATTTTTTCATCTTTGTAATTATGAGTCCTTTCTTAAAAATAATAAATAAATCAAGTGAAAGGGTATCATTTCAGTCCAATCAATCTAATGCTTTAGCATTTACATAATTTTCTTTTTATTACATTTATAAAGTACTTCCCCCCCCCCATCATCTATATAGCCCATAATCAAAACATTTAAAGAATAAGAGGCTTGGTGGAAAAGAAAGGGGAAGGGGAAATTGCATGGGGAAATTCAGAAAAGTACAAATTGATTAGGAGGATTATAATTTGAACATTTGTTCAGAGAGTGGGAATTTTAAGGGTCTCTATTATTTGATGATCCCAAATAATTTAACCCCTTCTCGGAGGTAAGATACGTTTAACTGAGATGAATTTATACAACTATGTATTGGTTTACAGACTGAATGGATGAACGGCCTGGTATGAGAAATTTCATACAAACTGGAAGGAAGGAAGGAAGGAAGGAAGGAAGGAAGGAAGGAAGGAAGGAAGGAAGGAAGGCAGGAAGGCAGGAAGGATTGAACTCATGTGGTATAAGCCCCACTAAATAGACTGGATCCATGAATCAGCTTTGTAGAACAAATAAATCTATTTTTATTGAGATTGAGTAATAACAGCAGCTTGCAAATCAGACTATGTTTTACATCCTCCTACTGTTATATTTCAATAGCCTAGGAGCAGAGGTGATATTCAGCTGGTTTGGACTGGTTCACCCAAACCAGTAGTGGAAATCATGGGGGGCCCGCCTGCCCGCCTGCCTACCCACTCCGGGTCTAAGTCATCAAATTGATGTAAGTTTTGGAAACTCATGCCCAGAAGGCACACGCATGAGCAAAGCACATGCACATAAGACTGGGCTCATGTATGGAAAGGGCACGTGGGGTGAAACAGTGTTAAGAAAAATGTGAAACCCACTGCTGGTTAGGAGGGTATGTGTCTAAAATATTTCCAAATTTCATCTTCCTGGGTTAAAACATGCTTCAACCCACTTCACCTAGACAATGGTTCTTGCCTACATAGGAGGAGTAAAGTATATTGATATGTCACTTTGAATTATTTGTAATAATAACAAAGCAGGATACAAATAAATAATGTAAAAAAAATACGAGTTAGAGACTAATGTGCATTTAATTTCTAATTTGTTACGGCTGAAAGTAGACTTAATCTTGCCAACCTTAGTACAACATCTTAGCCACTGTATCGTGCTGGCTGTTGCATACTATTCATAACAAACAAGTCTTTAAAATTTTTCCTAAGGAGTTGGGTTTTTTTAAAATATAATTTCCCCCTGATATTTGTATTGACAATATCATGAACATATGGAGGCCTAGCTTTTGAGCAGCTTCTCCTAATCTATTTAGCTGTTAATGCAAATTGTTCGAAGATTTGAAAAACAACAGCTACGCTACTTTCTTCTTTTCCTTAGGAAGTTGTCATTTAGAATGAAAATGTCCACGGGGTATTTTTTTAAAAAAATATATAACTACCATTGTTGGCATTGTCAGTAGGTTTATATGTCTTTGGATTGTTGAACAAAGAAAGAAAGAGGAACAATGCTTATCAGCTCCTAGTGCAAAATCCGTTCCAGCAGAATCAGATTGTTATTTACAACTTTGCTCTGCCATTTTCAAAGTTAGCTAAGGAAAGAATTATGTTTACAAATTTGAAATGGCATCCAATATCTGTCTAGAACAGCAACTGTCCCTGTATGGAGGAAAGGTCAAGTGGAGAATTAGTCACCAGAGGGCAGGATCCAGAGGTGAAATTTAGCAGGTTCTGACAGGTTCTGGAGAACCGGTAGCGGAAATTTTGAGTAATTGAGAGAACCGGAAAATGCCACTTCTGGTTGGTCCCAGAGTAGGGTGGGAATGGAGATTTTGCAATATCCTTCCCCTGCTACACTCACCAAGCCACACCCACTGGTAGCAAAAAAAAATGAATTTCACCACTGGCAGGTTCCCTCTTTGAGCCTTATCTAGTCTTTCCCAGGTGAAAATTTCCAGTGTGGGGAGATTCCCATGAAATAGGCATAAAACAATACAGAATCTAGTTTGAACTGTGGTTCTGGTTGTCTGCACTTGACCTTATCTCAGTTTACACTTTATTTGTACCTTCCACAAATACAAAATAATTTGTTGTTCTTTTTCTATAGTCTTTAAAAAGACTTTCAGTTTTTCCCTCTGCCCTCTTTCATTTGTCCTACTTCTTTTGAATGCCAATTCTGACAAGCTTTGGACCTTTTTCTGATGGTGCAGCATGAAATTATATGGAAGGAAGAATGAAAAGGAAGAAGCTTGGGAGCAGGCAGACAATAACTAGTAGCTTTGAAGTGGGAGCTTCGGAGTGAGCTTGGAGAACCTGCCCTTTGAATCACAGCTGAAAGACCATCCTTCCCAAATCCTCCCAGAATAGACTTGATGAACTAACCCTTAAGGTAAAACTACTTCTATCGAGCTGAGCTTTCCAAGAGAATTGGGTTGCTAGGATTCTGTCTTCCACAATTGCATCTCATAAATAGATGATGGTGAGCTAGAGATGCATTCCCCCTTTCCCATGGGTTGAAAATAGCTTTGTAATTGTCTATAGTAAATGCCAAAGCAGAACAGCAGACAAAGGTTGAGTAGTTTTTAATTAAAACAAACAAACAATAGAACTGAGTAAAATAGTATCTAATGTATTCTGCAGGATGTCAACATGGAGAAAATTCAATCCTCCACCACCTTTAGAAAGATAGTTCTAAAAGTATTGTTCCTCTTACATTATTCATAGATTTTGCTTCATGCTCTTATTTGGAAAACCTTTGCCATACAGATGCCAAGGGGCGATTGGCTGAGTCTCTCTGTTGTTAGAACACTAGTGCTGCTATGAAATGTCATGGCTTCAGTGTCTGGGCAAGCAAATTGATCAGTTACTCTTAAGGATACAGCAGAACACTGGACTGCTTCCTTGAGGCATGGAAGGATTTAGAACGGGTGGCCATGTAAATTTTATACCGGCTGATGGTTTCCGAATGCACAATGCTTACTTTTAAGAAGGCATTATTGACCTAAAGGGAGGCTGTCATCTTGAAAATGATTATATCTGAAAATGGTGTGCTTACAGTTGCTATTGATTAATACAACTGAAAAATGTTAGGGGGGGGGGAGAATCTATTTTCCACAGGCTGTTTATTTTGTAACGTAGTCACACTTTATGCTGTTGTACAGAACCTCTTTATTTGTCATTACTGAACTATGGATGTTTCCAAACAGAGAGCAAGGTGGCAGTTTCTTAGATTTCGGGGAGGGACTGGCATCTGTTGTAGGATGTGGTTTTTTATAATTTCTTGCTATGGAGTTAAAGCAGACGTTCCCTTCAGAACAACAGCCTCTTAACAATAATAGAATAACAGAGTTGAAAGGGACCTTAGAGGTCTTCTGGTCCAACCCCCTGTTCAAACAGGAGACTCCATACCAGAGGTGGTATTCAACAGTTCTGGAGAACTGGTAGCGGAAATTTTCAGTAGTTTGGAGAACCAGTAAATACCACCTCTGGCTGCCCTTGTCCAATCTATTCTCTGCCTCCGGAGTTCCAGCTGATCAGGAGGAAATGGGGATTTTACTGTATCCTTCCACTGCTAAACCCACAAAGCCACGCCCACAGAACTGGAAGTAAATCTCACCACTGCTCTAAACCATTCCAGACAAGTGACTATCTTGGTATCTTCTTAAAAGCCTCCAGTGATGAAACACCTACAACTGTCTTAAAGGCAAGTCATTCCATTAATTAATTGTTCTCACTTTGTGGAAATTTGTCCTTAGTTCTAGGTTGCTTCTCTCCTTGATTAGTTCCCATCTATTGACTCTTGTCTTGCCTTTTGGTTGAACCCCCCACCCTCTTCTTTGTGACAGCTCCTCAAATATTGAAACACTGCTATCATGTCAGTACTAGTCCTTCTTTTCACTTAAGCTAGACATACTCAATTCCTCGGTAAGTCTGGTGCCAGCAATAAACAGATGAAGGCTTCTGTCCAAGGCACTACATTTGGGGTTTCATGAAAGCATGATAGCAAAATCATTGTTTAATTAACTTGCTATTATTTTATGGATCCAGAGGCTCAGTGGCTAAGACGCTGAGCTTGTCGATCAGAAAGGTCTGCAATTCAGTGGTTCGAATCCCTAGTGCCATGAAACATAGTGAGCTCCCGTTACGTGTCCCAGCTTCTGCCAACCTAGCAGTTCGAAATCACGTATAAAATGCAAGTAGAAAAATAGGAACCACCTTTGGTGGGAAAGTAACAGCATTCCATGTGCCTTCAGCATTTAGTCATGCCGGCCACATGACCACGGAGACGTCTTCAAACAGCACTGGCTCTTCAGCTTTGAAACGGAGATGAGCAACACCCCCCCCCCGAGTCGGGAATGACTAGCATATATGTGTGAGGGGAATCAATACTTTTAAGAATGAAGAGATTTATTCATGGCATTTTCTAGTATTATATGCTAAATAAGAGACACAGTTTGGAGTAGTGATTAAGGCACCAGCAGGTTAGTAACTGTGAGCTTTAGTCCTGCCTTAGGCACAAAGCCAAATAGGTGACCCTGGGCTGCTCATTCTCTCTCAGCCCTAGGAAGGAGGCAAAATGGCAAAACATTTCTGAAAAACCTTGCCAAGAAAACAGCAGGGACTTGTCCTGGCAGTTGCCAGGAGTCAAAAACTGACTCAAAGACAAATGCTAAAACAATTTCACTTTATGTAGCATGTTCCTTGATTTAGATTGGGAAAAGAGATATTACTGCTCTCCCTCAATTCAAGCAACAGTGGGTTTTAGGCTGACTTTGTCCCATAAGGCACCTTCCCACCTGATACAAATATAGGAACTTAGGTAGCTTATGTCAAGTTGGTCCATGCATTTGAAATAACCTATGCTCATCTTCCAAGCGTGGGCTCACTATGCCTCACTAGTTAAGATGCTGGACTTGTTGGCTGGAAAGCCAACAACCCAGATTTCAAAGAATTGACAGACTGGATTTTATCATAGATTTTAGCTGTTATTTATTATTTTATACTAGGATTTTCAATTGTATATTTACTGAGTGATTTTATGTGTTCTGATCTCTGGTCTATGACTGTAATAAACTGAATTGAATTGACTATTGCATCCAGTTTTGGCCACCATGATTTAAAAAGATGTTGAGACTCTGGAAAGAGTGCAAAGAAGAGCTAAGATGATTAGGGGCTGGAGGCGAAAACATATGAAAGAATCGCAAGGATTGACTATGTCTAGTTTAGTGAAAAGAAGGACAGGGGTGACATAATATCAGTGTTCCAATATTTGAGGGACTGTGATAAAGAAGAGTGGGTCAATTTATTTTCCAAAGCACTAGAAGGCAAAAAAAATGGATGGAAACTATCCAAGGAGAGAAGCAAACTAGAACTAGGAGAAATTTCCTGACAGTGAGACCATTTGTTCTGAAATGGTATAGGGTCCCCTACTTGAGCAGTGGGTTAGACTAGAAGACCTCCAAGGTCCCTTCTAACTCTGATGAGGATGATGTTGTGGGTATTGTTGATGACAATGATGATGACAACTACTCTTCCCCCTCCCCTTTCTCTATACTGAGACTGTCTATTTAGTTGCTGCTTGGTTAAACACTAAACAGTAGAGTTTTTCTATCTATCATCTATCTATCTATCTATCTATCTATCTATCTATCTATCTATCTATCTATCTATCTATCTATCTATCTATCTATCTATCTCTCTATCTCTCTATCTCTCTATCTCTCTATCTCTCTATCTCTATCTCTCTCTCTCTCTATCTCTCTCTCTATCTCTATCTCTATCTCTATCTCTATCTCTATCTCTATCTCTATCTCTATCTCTATCTCTATCTCTATCTCTATCTCTAGCTAGCTAGCTAGCTAGCTAGCTATCTTCCAACACCTACCTACCTACCTACCTACCTACCTACCTACCTACCTACCTATCATCTAACATTTATATATCTATCATCTCTCCCTCTCTCTGTCTCTGTCTTTCCATCCATCCATTTCACAATGCATTTTCCAGTCTTGGATATCCAGTTACTTCCCAACATTTCAAGCCAATGTTAAGATGGGTGCAATGTCTCTGTATTATTTTCTACCATAATACTGGTGCAACATTGACTGAATCTGCAGCAAAGGAAAGAGATTTATTGTACACGTCTCAGAGTGGGATAGATAGATATTTTCCTCTGGTTCTTCCCTCCCTCACTGAGACAACATTGAGAAAAAATACGATTCTCTATAAAATTATAGAGTAGGAAGATACGCAGTGACAAGTGATGGATTCAATGCGCATCCAAATCAAGGGCTTTTTGCTCCACTGACCAAATGGGATTGTTCAGCAGTTCTGTGCTTTTTCCACTCAACAGAAGTAAAAATGTCAGAAGAACAGGAGAGATGCATAAACAGCAGGTTTGGCATTGGTCATCAGTTGAGATGGTTTATAAAGGGGCATAATAAATTGGTTGCCCAGACCGTCTAAATCTGATGGAGTAAGTTGTTAAGTTCCAACACCTAGAAATTCAGGGACTATGGCTTTCATGGCCTATTAGAAGTTATAGAGTTATCCGTTTGAGCTGAATCTTTTATGGGTATGTGGGAGATTCTCTATATTATAAAAAAGAGGCCTATCATAACAGGTTCTATTGACACATACTGCCATTTCTTAAAAACTACAAATGTTACCAAAAGAAGAGAATATTTGTAGCTCAGGGTTAAACTCTGGAATCCCTTGGTGCTGTCTGAGCTTGGTTATTTTATTGCAGATTTTCATTACCAAACTAGATAATATCATCAGTGCTAGTATGGAAGTGGGATTTGCTTTTATTTTATATACTACTGACCCGATACCATCAAGTCAGGGGTCGGCTGCTGGGGGTTCACATGGGTTTGGGCGATCCTCTAGCTAGGATTCTGCCCAGTTCATCAAAACCCCAAATGCCACTCTTGGCTGGCCATGCCCACCCCTCCCTCCCTCCCTGCCCCTCCCCTCCCCTCCCAGGAGTTTCCATGCAGCCCGTTCATCATGCCAGATAAATGCAGGGCCCTTATGTGGAGGCTTAGGGAGGGGGGTAAACAGGTCTACTGGAGTTCCAGAAGTCCAGAAACTGGCCAGTTTCTGGCCTCCGGAAGGCCATTGGACCCCAGGGGAACCAGTTTTCGCCCTGCCAGAGGCTTGAGGAAAACCTCCAAAGCCTGGGGAGGGCAACCTTCCCCCCACCATAGTTTAGGAGGCCGACTAGGTGAGCTTTGCCACCATGGCAATGCCCACCCAGCAACGGGGCAGCAAACCCATTGCTGCAATTCTTGAAGCCCACTCTTGCATCAAGTCCATTCCAATAAACACTGATAGGGCAAGCCACTAGTATATAAAAGAGAGCAAATCCTATCCCTCTTATTAGCACTGATGATGTTACCTAGTTTGGTAATGAAAGGTCTGCAAGAAAACAACCAAGCTCAGACACCTACATGAGATTATTTTTTAAATCTGATGTACAGGCAATAATGATTGAAACAGATTTTTGCATGTTTGCAGCTTCTTTTAGCGCTAGGATTCAGTTTTAGAAGAGTACTTCTTTTAGAAGAGAATATTCAGGCTGAAAGTCGCAAGCCAGCCTCTGTTTTACATTGTCCTGCTTCACATCAGGAATTATATCAATCTTCAACCTGTAATAAGATATTGGGGAGCGCCTGGCCTTTAACTAGAGGAAAATCAGGGACACTACTGCTTGCATTGGAAGAATCTCCCCAGCCCAGAAGAAATATGACCATGTAACTAAATGAAGTTCTGCAGGGCTTCATTAAAACAGTTCACAGACAGTTTCCCCAACACAATTAGATTTCATTCAGATAGGAAAGTGTGAACAAGGCACATTCTGTACTCTTGTAATACAGTTAGAAGAGCGGTTCTGGTTCTTATAATGAGTGACAGTGGCAGGAGTTAATAGGAAATTTGGCATTTGAGGCATTTTTTTTCACCCCCTAACTTGCACCATGCTGTTTTGAGGCTCAGTAGATAATGATTACTTGGATTTGACCTGCATTGGTGAATCTGGTCATGCACCAGCGTAAAATTTGCACCCCATCCATCTGTGACAGTTAAATTTTAGAAAAAACGAGGAGAGAGAGACTAAATACATCCAGCTTAGTCAATAATGCTTGTCTTGAGCAAAAGCTATAAGGTAGCAATTTTCAGTGGTTAGGATTTGTTTTCAGGAAGGTAGCAAGGACTGAAACAGGGGGAAGCTTAAAAAAAGGTAAAATCATAGGTTATTGTTAATATTAGGGTTCCATTTGAGAAAACAGCATCATTTTCCTGAACAAACTAGGCAGCCCTAAAAACATTATTCAGAGAGGGAAGGAGACACAAATATAGTGATTACTGGAGCTGAATTTTTCATTACTTTCCATTTGATTTCTTCCTTCCTTTCTTTTTTTTCTTTCTTTTTTTCTTTCTTTTTTCTTTCTTTCTTTCTTTTTCTTTCTTTCTTTCTTTTTCTTTCTTTCTTTCTTTCTTTTTTTCTTTCTTTCTCCCATTTCAAAGTTCAACTGGCTTCACAATGATCCTTGTTACAGTATGGGCTTTATTAAGAATGAATTAATCTGGGAAGTGGGCCGAAAAGAACAATTAAGAACTCTGATAGACAATGAGTGGATATTAAGACAGGAAATCTATCCTACTGAAAATGTAAACTGCTACAAGCAAAAATGGAAACCTAGGAAACCTTGATTTAGAGTAGCTCAATCAAAAGACCAGGAAGCATTTCCTTGTGCAATTTATGCCATGCTCGCATGTACGGCTAATATAATGTAATATGAAGAATGGTTGCAGGAATTGGGTATGTCTAGTTTAAAGAAAAGAAAGACTAGGGGAGACATGATAGCAGTGCTCCAATATTTGAGCGGCCGCCACAAAGAAGAGAGGGCTCAACCTATTCTCTAAAGCACCTGAAAGTAGGAAGAAGAAGAAATGGGTGGAAATTAATCAAGGAGGGAACCAACCTAAAACTAAGGGGAAATTTCCTAACGGTGAGGGCAATCAACCAATGGAATAGAAGTTGTGGGTCCCCTGTTTTACAGGGAGTTGGACTAAAAGATCTCTAAGGCCCCTTCCAACTCTGTTATTCTGTTGTTCAACAATTCTCCATAAGTGGGTTGTTTTTGAAGTATCTTCCAACGTTGGAAGAACCTTGATGGCCTTCTAGTCCAACCCCTTCCTTAAGCAGGAGACTCAAACAAATAGCTGTCCAATTGCTTCTTAAAAATATCCAGTAATGGAGCACCTTATCCTTAATACAGCCTTAACATAAACACACTCACTACTATATAGTGGTAACGGAGATTAAGTTGTCATGAATACCATTCAACTCTGCATTCCAGTATGAGATGGCTAGCTTCCCTGAGCAGTTTCATTAAATTTGATAGGAGAAACATTGTTCTCAAAAATAAAATAAAAAACACAATAATACATGGGCAAACAATCGATACAAACTCAAGGTAAACCGCTCCAAACTTGATTGCAGAAAATACGACTTCAGCAACAGAGTGGTGAACACCTGGAATGCTCTACCTGATTCCGTTGTTACAGCTTCAACCCTCCATAACTTTAACCTTAAACTCTTCACCCCATTCCTAAGAGGTTCATAAAGGGGGCGTGCATAAGCGCACCAGCATGCCTACCATCCCTGTCTTACTGTCCCCATTTATCTGCATGTATTTCCTTTGTTCATGTTTATGTTCATATTTCTAACTGTCACCTTGTACGTGTTTGGCAAAGAAACAAATAAATAAAATGTCCATAGTTGCAATTAGCAGTTTTACTATTTACTAATATCTAGCAATTTGCCACCTTCCTAGCTTCCCAAACTTCAATGAAAGCCTAAATACAAACCTAATTAAAGGCTGTTCCAGTGGAGGCCATTCACAAATTAAACATTTCCGCAGGGAAGAAGGAAGTCCTTCCTGATCTATGATACTCTTATGCCCATCATCATCTTCTCCTCTCTCTTTTTTTTAAATCATTGTTTTCAGGTTGGATCTGATAATTGTGGACAAATGTGATTAATGAAGTGTGCTAATTGCAGATGAGTGCAGATGATTGATGTAGGTCTGGAACTTTTTGCTGAATTGTCTGTATTGTCACTTTGTGCAATCTGAATTTTGGCAAGCTTTCACTCCAGCCAAGCTTTAAATTTATTGGAGCAGAAATTTCCAAGAGCATTTTCCTCCTTCCATTTCTTCCTGATATACAACAGAAGGTTGTTTTCAATATTTTTATGTATCTTCTATGCTTTTTAATTTTTAAATGACTGTAGGTAAGCTCCCCATTGGGAGAGTGAGTACGTTCAGAGAAGTTGTGTTGAAGAACACACAAACCAGCATACAGAGACACTGCAGTTTAAATAGGCTTTTACGTTCGCGGAAATAGAGGTATCAGAGTCCATCAAACAGTCCAAGTTATACACGGATAAGACAGTCAGTCATCAATGTCTTTCAGTTAAGGGATAATCCAAATAACATAGTCCAGTATCATATAATCAGTTCAGTACTCAAAGTTTGCTAGCAGTTGCAAAGGGGAAGTTACAATACATCACAGCTCTTTCTAACAGCCAGCTTCCAAAAACACTCAGATCAGATCAGCATCTAACAAACAGAGAGCTAACAGTCATTCTGGTTCCCTCTTATGGCCAATTGAAGATTGAGATTATATTCCTAACACCCCACCCCAGTCTTCTTCTTTGGTAGAGATAAAGGACTGCCTGCCGATTTTACTCCCCTAGTCAACTATGTTTCAAGGCCATTTAGTCAGTGCCTGTCTGAAGACATTTCTGTCGTCATGTGGCCAGCATGTTGTCACAGAGCTCTGTTACTTTCCCCACTGAAGTGGTACATATTTATCTACTAGCATTTGCATGCTTTCAAACTGCAAGGTTGGCAGGAGCTGGAGTGAGAACAGGAGCTCACATGGCACTCGGGTCGTGAACCCAGGCTGCCGGCTTTCTAGCTTTCCAGCTCTCCTTCTTTGACCTAATAAATATTTGATTTGGTACTTTTCTACAAATAGCTTAGACAAATTGCGATATGCCAAAAATCCATTCAAGAACACAAAGTCAGAAAAGGAGTGGTAATGTTGGTTATATTGACTCTGCCTATAAAGCAGTGGCAAAATTCATTTTTTTTTTACTTCTGGTTCTGTGGGCGGGCTTGGTGGGCATGGCAGGGGAAGGATACCGCAAAATCCCCATTCCCACCTCACTCTGGGGCCAGCCAGAGGTGGTATTTGCCGGTTCTTCAAACTACTCAAAATTTCCGCTAACGGTTCTCCAGAACCTGTCAAAACTGGCTGAATTTCACCCCTGCTGTAAAGCCTTTGTAAATGTCCCTTAAAGTCTATGTTGAGTTATGGCCGTACCATTCCATCTTCTGCAGTCAGAAGTAATTCTCACCTTCTGCTTGATTCTTGATAATGTAGTCCAAATAATGCGAGAAGAGCTTGCTTACTCTTGCTATACCTTTAGGTATTCCTGGGAGGGGGGATTCCTTCTTGCTAAAGAGGTGCACCTCAACACTTCCATTTGCAAACAATTACAAAATTGAGAAAGAGAAAAATTGCAACAATCTCAAGATCAGATGCTTTCATCTTTTGAGAAAGAGAAGCTCTTGCAGCCTCTGGAGGATCTCGACTGTGGCAGCTGCCAGGAAGGTTAATGAAGAAGATTTGAATTATTTATGCGGGAATATTAAAGAGGTATTAAGCCCAAGGAGATGTCAGAAGAACGCTTAGCACCGAGTGATCAAGATAAAGCTTTTCCTAACATATTCCATTATATGCTGTGTAATTACAAAAATCTAAGCTGGTCCTTAGGCACATTTTTTTCCTAATATGCTTGTACACTGAAAAACAGGGGGAGCCCGGATTTCTGACTCACCACATCCTTGTGCCTTATCTTCAGTAATTGTGTTAAATAACTGAAAAAGACGATCTGAAGGGTTGTGACCCAGAAAAATAAATGAACTTAATCCCTACGGCCCCAGAGGGCAGGACTAAAATAGTGGGTTAAAGGAAGAAGGAAGAAAATTCAGCCGTAGACATTGGCAGAAATTTCTTGACTGTAGAAACTATGAAACACTCTCTTTTACTAGAGGTCTCCAATCAGTGACTGGGTGGTTGGACCTGCAACTGAATGTGGTAGAACAAGATGAGAGTTCCTCCAAGCTACTGCTACTTATCATCAGAGTCTTAAAATGAAGTCCCAGATATAAATATTATATTAATCAGTGGTACAACTTGCCTCCAGAAGTTGTGAGTGCTCCAACACTGGAAGTTTTTAAGATGTTGGATAACCATTTGTCTGTAGTGGTGTAGGGTTTCCTGCCTAAGCAGAGGGTTGGATTAGAAGACCTCCAGGGTCCCTTCCAACTCTGTTATTCTATTCTATTCTATTCCATTCCATTCCATTTTAATGTTGACACCAGAAAAATCTGAAATGAAGGTTCTGCCAATACTTCAAGACTTTCTATATTGAGTCTGGAATTATTAGCAGAATCAATTCATTTTCTGGTGTTATTCTTACTTCTTGTTAACCTGGAAGAGTTCTCTTCCAAAGAGAATATATAGATGACTAGAGCATCACCATTCATCTGCCAAGCCCTGACTTCACCAGGGAGCATCTACTTACTTCCTAGGAAATATTATCAGTTGAATCCCTATAAAAGGCAGAAAAGTGTTTCCTTTTCTGGATACTAAACCACCAGACAATATATGGAAGCATATTCAGAAAAGGATGTAACCGCAATATCACGGATACCTTGTACTTAAGAACAAAAGTCCTTGTGAATAAAATGTAGTTATGAGTACAGACTTTAGCATAATTATTTCTTCTTCTTCTTCTTCTTCTTCTTCTTCTTCTTCTTCTTCTTCTTCTTCTTCTTCTTCTTCTTCTTCTTCTTCTTCTTCTTCTTCCTTCTCCTCCTCCTCTTCCTCCTCCGTCTCTGCCTCTTCTTCTGCTTTCTCCTCTGCTTTCTCCTCCTCCTCCTCCTCCTCTTTTTATGCCTCTTCTTCCCCTCCCCCTCCTGCTCCTTTTCTTCCTTCTTTCGAATCTGGCTCTTGGTTGTTGGAACATGTTCATTGCCCTTCTTTTGGCCATGTTAAAAAATTGCCTTGAACTTTCTGTGCTTGGATTTCGTTCCTCTTGATGAGTTACTCATGCCTAACTCTATAATCAAAACCAGCAAACAAAATGATCATGCTGCTTGCCCTCCTGCATATACATATTGTATTTCAGTGTTCTTGCTCAATTACATGTTTACGGTGTTTATTCTAGTTCCACGTACACTATTGTTTTTGCTCTAGAAAAGAAGTTATTTTGGATTGGATTGAGGGAGAAAAAAAAAGAAATTGATGCAAAACAACAAATTGGGGTGGGGAAGAGAGTAGATGAACCTGAAGGAAAAATTAAATATGCCTTGCCTTGTTCCAGAAATAGCTATTTTCACACTCTTCAAGTGGGACATTCCAATTAAATAAAAATGACTTGTGACCTTGATAGTATAAATGAAGTTGCACAATGTACCTTTTCTACTAGAAAGGTATTCAAGCAATGAATCCAACAAAGGATTCAAACAACAGTGCCACAGTTGGTCCATGTGAACAAGGCATTTGCCTCACAAGAGCATTCAACCAGATATTTCGATCCAGCTAAACTTTTTGGTAATCCTTGGATTGTGCAAGAAGCAGGGAAATACCCAACTTTCATTAAACTTAATCTTCTAGCTCTGACAGCTCTGAATGGACTGAAATGTGAGGCTTCCTATTTCATTTCAAGAGATTAAAGAAAGTTAAATGACTTTATCCAGTTAGAGAACCCAGACTCAGGGAGAAACTTAGCTTTTTGAAATTGAGTCATAGAGAAGGGAGCTGGCTGATGGTTAAGTAAGAGTCAAAGGCTATAGGCGAACATAATTCCTTTATATGATGGGATATGTTGTTATTTAGTAGGAGTGTAGAACTATACTTGTGCTGTATGATCCTTTTGTCAATGAAAAAAGCTTAGTAGCCAAATTATTAGTCGTATAATTCTCAGTATAGACAACAACAACATATGATAACTTAATATCATGTACAGGTAGTCCTCAATTTACAACTGTTCCTTTCGCGACCATTCAAAATTACAAGGGCACTGAAAAAAATAAATCAATTTATAACCATTTTTCACACAATTGTTAGAACATCCCCATAGTTATGTGATCAGAATTTGGATGCTTAGCAACTGATTCATATTTATGACAGTTGTGGTGTCCCAGGGTCATATGATCCCCTTTGGTAACCTTCTAACAAGCAAAAATCACACGGGAAGCCTATGATTCACTTAACCACCAGGAAGGGGGGGGGATCCACTTAACAAATGTCTCACTTTGCAGCAGAAATTTTGGGCTCAATTGTGGTTGCATGTCAAGGACTTCTGTATGATACAACTGAAGTTTTACTAACAACAGGCAGCTAACCACTGTTTCAATGACTCTATGGAAGAAAAGATCACCTGAAATTTCTCCTAATAGTTAGCTGGACTCTAGACTTTTTAAAAAATACAGGTGTTTGCAGGTTTCCCCCAGGAACTCCTAGCCCACTTTTTGGAGCAAGAGAGAAGAAATGGCTAGCATGTGTTCCTTGAGGTTTTATTTTCTCTAGATTCAATTATGGGGAATTGTATATTAGGCCTTTGACTCCTTGCCTAATTCCTGCTAAAAATGACTTGAGGAACAGATGTCTGAAGTTTCTCTCTTTACCTGATGTGGGAATTTGCTATGTGGCAAAATGTCAGTCTGTAGTATAGTCTTTAAAAGGGACGCAGTGGCTCAGTGACTAAGACGCTGAGCTTGTACATCAGAAAGGTCGGCAGTTCGACAGTTTGAATCCCTAGCTGCGTAACAGAATGAGCTCCCATTACTTGTCCCAGCTTCTGCCAACCTAGCAGTTCGAAAGCATGTAAAAATGCAAGTAGAAAAAATAGGGACCATCTTTGATGGGAAGGTAACAGTGTTCCATGCACCTTTGGCATTTAATCATGTTGGCCACATGACCACGAAGACATTTTTGGATAGCGCTGTCTCTTCGGCTTTGAAACGGAGATGAGCACCACCCCCTAGAGTCAGGAATGACTAGCACATATGCGTGAGGGGAACCTTTACCTTTTTTTAGTATAGTCTTTAATTACAAGAATACATTTGGTGATTTGTGACTGGGGGCTCTGATGCCATTCAGATGGTGTTTTCTTTTTCAGCCAGTCCCCATCATGGGTGTCTGTGTCAGCCACAACACAAGATCCACTATTACATTTTTAAAAATGTTGAAATGCAAATACAAAAGGCACAGTTTGTATTCAAAGGGCATCATTTACCCATCAGAAATCATCCGCACCAAATTTTCATGGTCACTGCTGGATGTAAAAATAGCTTTAAAAATTATTGCAAAAGTAGAAGACAAAATATAAAGAAGATCTTGGTCTTACTACCGGACAAATAATAAGGTTACTGTGTCAGCCTAATTAGGAATCCTGACTCTTATTCTTTCGGTTACCATCTATTCAATTTCACAATCATTCCTACCGGTTTCACATGGCTGAATCAAAACCCTACTAAAGTTTGCTTTTTGCCTCTCTTCTTAAATGGGCTGTTATTCTTCCTTCCAAACACATATATATATATAGCATATCGCAGATGAGATGGGAAGCTGTTGAGAAAATTCCGGCCAGAAAAATATGCTACCATGGCATTGCCCTAGCCATCGCTAGCTTAGCATTCAGCGAAGGAAAAATGATGGCTAGGAAGCTGCCTTGTTATATTAATAGCTCAGATGGTTTTGGAAAACAGCCAACCACACCTATTATGTCTTCAGAACACAGGAGATTAGTAATTTATTTTGTCCTCTATGCAGTACAATGACACAGAGATTTTTTGTTACTGTAGCCCAGGAAAAAGAACAGTGACCAATGACTATTTTGCAGCCCTATATTGATCTGGAGGGAGCACTGAGTAGTTTATGGTGTTCCCTGATTATACTTGGTATTCAGGATTGACAAGAATGAAAAAGGAAGTTTGCAAAATTGACTTCAAGAACTTTGGGGTGATTAGATTTATGGACAATGCCTTGAATGCACTATAGTTCATGGTATAATCACATAGCAATGGTTCACCGACAAATCCGCGCTCGACAAAAGTGCGCCGACAAAACCATGGTGAGAAAACCGTGAGGTCAAAATTGCGCCCACAGAAGCGCACCGACAAATGTGCGCTGACAAAAGTGCGCCATCAACAAACGTGAAAACAATGTAATAACCATAACCCTAACCCTTACCCTTACCTTAACCCTAATCGCGCTTTTGTCGAGCGCGGATTTATCGGTGCTCTTTTGTGGGAGCGCTTTTGACGTCACGGTTTTCTTGCTGCAGTTTTGTCGGCGTGGTTTTGTCAAGCGTGCATTTGATGGGTCACGCATAGCAATTGCATTTAGACTTATATACTGCTTCACAGTGCTTTCCAGCCCTCTCTAAGCGGTTTACAGAGTCAGCATATTGCCCCCAACAATTAGAATCCTCATTTTACCCACCTCAGAAAGATGGAAGGCTGAGTCAACCTTGAGCCTGGTGAGATTTGAACTGCCAAATTGCAGGCAGCTGGCAGTCAGCAGAAGTAACCTGCAGTGCTGCACTCTAAGCACTGCGCCACTGCGGCTCATATCCAGCAATCTGTAGCTTCTCTGGCTTCTTTTTCTATTGGATCCAAGAGAAGACATAATGAAGCAGCTCTTTTCATAAGTTTGTTTATTAATAGCAATGCTACCAATGGAAGCAGTTTTGTCCTGAGAAATTACGTGGAAAAGGGTTTGGAGAATTTGTCATTCTACTGGAAACATCATCTATCTAATTGCCCGGTTTGCTGGAGACTTTAAAAAGATAATTTCTGACAAGGCTACTGGACACCATTACCCTGCAGATCTTTTTCAGCAGAAATCTTTTCCCACTGCAGCTATTTTGATAACAGCGCTTAAAATTCTATAGTGGCTAAAAATAAGAGTAATGAAAATGATGGGTTAAATTGAGAAAAGTACTAGAAAAGTTTGTCCTTTCGTGGTTTTTCCAAACAGTTGACTGATGTCTGAGACTTTCATCATCCCTTGAACTGGACCCCAACTTTGGAGAATAGCATCTGAGAGCATTCTGTGAACCAGGTGCTTTGTGTAAAATGTGCAGGACGACACCTTGAAAGCCAATTATCCCCAATGCTTCATGGTCAAGACACTTTATTCAGCCTACTTTATTATTTTATTTTGTCCCAAGGAAACACAAAATGTTTTACGGCTATTGGGAAAATGAGCAAGAACCTTGCTGAGAATGTGAGCTGGAGTTTTTAGGTTTGAACCAGTTGTGATTACAATGAAATAATTGTATTAAAAGAACTTTTAAGGCGAGGAAATGGAATACCTGCAGTTCTGCACTGCTTCGTTATCTTGTTGGCGATCAAAGTGTTTCTTTTAGAAGCTGGATGAGAAAATGAGGAACAAGAAAAACGAATAGGTGGCTTAAAAGGAAATGTTTGTATATGAGCTGCTCCTTTGGTTTAAAATATCTTATGGATATTAAACAGTTGATATGAATTAATCATTAAATGCAACAGATTTAAATCCTTGAATTTAAATTAAAGAGATAAAAGTTCCTTATTACAGTATATATGCAATACTTTTCTACTGATTCTATTCAAACTATTTCCTTTCAAATGCTATGCTTGTAAGAGAGGGACATTATAGGACAGAAACAGACACTGAACTTCTGCAGCCCAATTGCGTGCTCCTCTGCAATTCTCACAAGTAATCGATCAATCAGTCAATCTTTATAATTGACACAGACCAGCAGAGCACACAAATAAAGATTAAAACTACCTGGTGTTAGAACAGGATTAAACAGCCTGAGAATCCATGACAACAGTACATTTAACTCTCCTCTAACCTCTTGTTCAAGAACCCCATCCTCATGTTATTAACCATGTGATATATAAGCACAGCACATTTAACATAAACTTTAGATTCTTCTCCTTTTGAAACTATGGCCTTTGGCATATCATTCAAATGTCAAGTGGAGAAAAGATCACTATTGCATCATCTTTTAAGTAGGTTGAGAGTTGCAATGATATTAAGGCATTATTTAGTCTTAAAAACTCAATATTAGAAAGCATTGATGGAATAGAAAGCTACCTGATATAATTCTTATCCATCACTTAGAAGGTGAAAAGTCTGGTGGTGTTGTGGCCCACCAGCGGCCAGTGAAGCTGGCAGCAGAGTCGGACAGTGAGGAGATTGGGGAGGAACATGGGCCAGTCCTGGAGTCTGAGGAAGACTCTGATGAGTGCTCTGCATCAGAGGCAGAGATGGGGCCAAGCTGTCTGATAGTTATTAGCTGCCTTCGGAGGCAGACATCAGTGAGGCAGATGAACAGCTGGAGCCTGTTCCCAGTGTGCGCATGCACAGAGTTACCAGACGAAGGGAACAGTTAAAGAACAAGGGTCGACTTGGCAGTAAGGCCACAGGTGGACAATGAATGACCCCTCCCAGAGGAAATAAAAGTGGAGTGAAAGGGGAGTGGAGTCTGCAAAAGACAATTAGTTAACTTAATTGGTTCGTGACTCTCTGAGACTCCTTGCCAAATTTTGCAGATATCAGCCTGGCAGCTCCCCCAGCCAGATAAGGTCTGTGTCTGTAAATCCTCTCTTGAAAGACTTTGCTGGAAGTGAATGAGCAGAATTCACAATAAATTAATAAAAGGGGATTAGTTGTTTAGCAGAGTGATGGCATTCCGCCATCAGAATTGTGGCAAAAAAGATTGTAAATGGGGCAACACTAACTTAACAAATGTCTCATCTAGCAACATAATTGTGATCATAAGTTTGATCATAAGTTGAGTATAAGTTGAGGACTACCTGTAACAACAGGAAAGACACAGTCTATCCCTTCCCCGAGATCATAATTTATTTTCTTCTTGGGAAGTTGTTTAAGAATTGAAATCACATCTTATTCCGAACTGCATTTTCCATTTCATTGTAGCTAAACACTTTGAGTTATACCATTATAACTCAGGATTTATGAATCCTTAAATGCAGCAGTATCTGCCTGGCAAGGCTTTAATGCTAAACGTATCACCTGTAGTGTATTTCCAAATCATTTGACGGAAATTGTATTGTAGTAGAATATAACAGGGGAGACTTTATCAGAACGAAAAAAAAAAAGAGATGGATTGTAAGAGGTGCTTTTCTGACACCGTTTATGAAATAAGGAATGCATATTATATGCAAATAATGACAATGTTAAATTTTTATCCTGCCTGATTCTAATAATAATAAAGCCATTATTCTGGAAGAAAAAGGTAGGGAACACTATATATCTAGCATAGATAAACATTGGCAATCTGGCTGGAAATCAGATCTTCTTTATTTTATGTATACAAAATGAGTAGAATAATAGGTAAAATTAGGTGAGGTGAGTTTGGGAATATGCAAGAAACTCGGGTTTTTCCCCCTTCTTTTTTTTGGGGGGGGGGTGTGGAGTTTCAAGATTGCAAGTAGTCCCCAACTTAACAGTTGCGACCAGAAATTCCATTGCTAAGCAAGGTAATTGTTAAATGAGTCACACCTGTGGTTGGATTCCAAACCTTTTCCTCCCGGTTCCATGACAGTGTTTCTTCGTGTGCATGCACGTAGCACTCAAAGACCGCTCTCGGTGTCAGCGCTGGTGAGCTGTTGTTTAGCTCAGCTGAGGCGCAGCAATCTGCTCTTCTGCACGAATCAGCTGAGCTAAAATACAAGGGAATATAGGACAGGGAACAGGGGTGGGGAGTGGGAGGACTGGCCCAGCCAGAGTTGGTATTTGCGGGTTCTCCGAACTACTCAAAATTTCTGCTACCGGTACGCCAGAACTGGTCCAAATCTGCTGAATACCACTTCTGAGTCACACCCAATTTTACAACCTTGTTCAGCATGATTGTTAAGTGAATCACAGCAATCCTTAAGCATATTCAGGCTGTCCCCTTAAGTTTGCTCATCAGAATCTGGCTGGGGAGGTTGCAAATGATGATCACATGACCCTGGGATGCTGCAAGCAGTGTCAATCAAATCTTTCTGGTTGCCAAGTGCCCGAACTTTGATCACGCGACTATGAGGGATGCTGCAACTATCGTGTTTTCCTGAAAATAAGACAGGGTCTTATTTTCTTTTGACCCTCGAAATGAGCACTTGGCCTTATTTTCAGGGAGGTCTTATTATTTTTAAGGTGCAGGAGGCCCCTTAACCTCAGACCGTGGCGTGTGGATCAGCTGATCCAGAGAGGGCCAGAGGTTCTGCCTGCCCTAGAGTCACTGGGACTGCCACTCTTTTTGCAGCTGCCACTAAGAGAAGGGGCATGGTAGCTAGGGTTTGTGGGAGCGGCCTCCGTGATGCCATTCTAAGTGGATGGCAGGTGCATGTGGAGCGCATGGGGCATGTTCCCCCCTCCCCCTGAGGGAATGGCAGGGACCGGCTGCTCATGCATTTAAATATTTTAGGCGAGGGCTTATTTTCGGGAAAACAGGGTGTTAGTGCAAATACTGTTGTAAATTACTTTTTAGAGCCATTTTAACTTCAAACAATCACTTTGTTAAAAACTTTTTATGGGTTGCACTACAATGTTAGGAGTGCTTCCTTTCTGCTTCAAAATAATGGGAGTTGTTGCCATTCATTTTTCACAGTCATGTTCCAAGAGAAATCCAGGCACAGACAAAACAAGTGAGGGGATGGGTATTGGGCATCTTGTGTAGGGGATATGTATGGTTTTTGTATCCTGAGATAAAACTTTGCCATAAAAAAATAGTTCCATTGAATTCAATGGGATTTAATTTGGAATAGGTGCTCATTGGGGAATGCAATTAAAATAGCACAAGATAAATTTACTGAGAATTGGCTGATGTTCATCCTGGATAGAAGAAGGGTATCTTTTGACAGCAGGAAACTTTTCTCTTTGTTCTATTTCATTATTACTGTAATTACGCTTTTACTTCTGAACAAAAGTACTTTTTTAAAAAAAATCATCCAGCAACAAAGATGAAATGAACCTTGAGACACTGCAGTTAGCATTGATCCTGAGCTACACATATTGCTTTCTTCCTCACCTTTCTTTCCTTCCTCATCTGCAACTTTGCCTTGCCCCTAAGTCCTCCTTAAAAAGGAGCAGCATGTGATTTAGAAACCATGACTTAATAAACTGCCAATTGTTTGTTTTAAAAAGATTCACTGGAGATGCAGCTTTACTGAACTTCTCAGGAACTTAAATTAAAATCAATGAGAAGTGTGTGACTAACATCCCCGATGGAATTCTTAGAGAACTTAAGGGTTATTTTTAATTTGCTAATAACCGGACTGCTTTATCCACTTTAAGGAGAAGCTGTAGCATCTGCTGACTTCAGTAACTTAAAGTTTTCGCTATTATTGTTGTTGTTATTATTGTTATTATTAGTATACTTTTATTCATTAAACATGAAACTCAGCCAACTGAACATTCAAAAATGCATCACAAATACCATTGACTGGTACTAATTGTTGATATGGGTTGCTGCCAGCATTCTAGGTATCAACCAAGTACCTTCTTAAGATGTACGATGATGATGATGATGATGATGATGATGATGATGATGATGATGATGATGATTTATTCAGGGTATGTCTCTACTGCTCTTGTGACATTAGTTTTCAATTAATGATGATATAGCTCCCTGTTCCCCATGTATGGAATCTTTCAGTTCACAAATGAAGGCAAATACACATTTCCCAAGATAATGTTGCAGGATTCAATCTGGGTCGGTCACTGGGACCAAAGATTTAATCTTCCAAGTTTTCGGACTCATGCTGGAGCTCATCCTCAGGGGCAAGGGCTTGGCAGCACAAGGAAATAACAGCCAATGACTTAATAGCTAGCCATCAACACCCCAATCAACAATGAAAAAGCCACATCCAGCCATATAAACACCACACAGAGAATAGCCCAAAGCACACACATTACTAGAAGGAAGTTCCCTGAGGATGGGCTCCAGCATAAGTCCGAAAACTCAGAAGATCAAACCTCTGATTCCAGTGACCTACCCAGATTGGATCACACTATCTTTCAGTTTTATATTTTAAAAAGTTATTGTATTTCCTGCCCCTCTTCCAAATACAGGATTTGGATAGAACCGACAATGGATATGTGTAACCATCAAAGAAAGAGAAGAGATTTCCTTAGATAATGCTCCAAACAAAACATTGAATCACCTCTGGGAATCATTATGTTCTTCCCCAGATCTCAATGTCTTAAAAGCAAAATAGAAACACTGCCTGTTTTAGGATAATCTTATGACAAGCAGTTCTAAACAAGAAGCTTCTGTATTATACTGTATATTTTACAATATAATAGCAGAGTTATAATCATAGATGTTTCTAGGTACTGGATGCCTTAGAGGAAACAGTTTAGAGAAGACACCAGAGGTTGAGATGAATAGCCTTGGCCTTTATCCTGTGTCATTTCTATGGGGTAAAGTGCTTCATGAAAATAAATTGTGCCTGTCCATAATAGCTACGTGAACCAAGCAAGGAGCTGATGAAACCCATTTATTCTGAGTACTGGAATTGAATACGCGCTCAAATCTCCTTCACTAGATTTTTAAAGGTGGTGGCTTGAACTTGAATATTATTCCAAACTCACATTAGTGTATGAAATTTGGGAGCAGCACCTGAGATGTTATGCTTCATCAGAGTTATTTCTCAATGGTAGCCTAGCCTGAATTTTGTGTTATTTCCATTATCGTAACCCTGCAAATGGGGGTCTGCAAGCATCAATCTCATTGATACAGAAAGCCTCAAGCACAATATGTGATATCGGTTAAGGGAAATTATTAAAATGTTTCTAGGAGGTTTTGAAAGAGGGATGATGGGAGAGAGATGCTAGTGGACCTGTCCATTCACAAAATATTATGGTAGAGCTTCTAAAGTAGTGCTTCAATCGAATACTAACTGTGGTCTGCCATTCAGCCTACCTTATAAGGACTGAGGTAGAGCTAAAGTCAAGGGCTCAGTGGCTAAGACACTAAGCTTGTTGATCAGAAAGGTTGGCAGTTCTGTCGTTCAAACCCCTAGTGCCACATAACAGAGTGAGATCCCGTTAGTTGTCCCAGCTTCTGCCAACCTAGCAGTTCGAAAGCATGTAAAAATGTAAGTGGAAAATTAGGACCGACCTTTGGTGGGAAGGTAATAGCGTTCCATGAGACTTTGACGTTTAGTCATGTCAGCCACATGACCACGGAGACATCTTTGGACAGCGCTTTGGCTTTGAAACTGAGATGAGCAGCACCCCCTAGAGTCAGGAACAACTAGCACATATGTGTGTGGGGAACTTTACCTAGAGCTAAGGTCAGAGATGGCCAGTATGCAAAGATACAATTTCAAGGTGACTTTGAGGCCAATAAGTACCATGCCAAGTATCCAGAAAGGTGAGAGGAAGAAGCCACGAGTTTCAACCCAGGAGTCTGTGAATGTCCTAGCTTCTTTTCACTACAGAAACCCTTAAATGTGGGGGCCACATAGTTTAATGATAGATAAAACAATGCCTAATTTTTATTTAAGAATTTTATATTAATTTCTTACCATTCAGTGCCAGGATAGTGGTAGACAAATGGTAGAGGCATTAAAGGACAGGAAGGAAGTTCCTGATCCCAGAATTGGAATCTTCCCTGGTCTTCAGCAGAACTATAGAAGCAATGTGGTAGCTGGCACATCAATGATAATGCCATTGTCCATCATGGGCACCAAGGCACTTGGTAAAAAGTCGCACATTATGCTGCCATCACTGTCTACACTGTGACACTGTGGAGTGTGTGCCAATAATGATAGCTGCAATTTAACTGTCTACTCGTGTCCCTTCATTGTGAACAAGGCTTGTAAGGGATGAATGGAAAGTAGACAGACAGGCCAAATAGACAGAGCTGGTGATGTATTTGCTATAGGACAGATTCTTTCCAGGTCTTTTGTTCAGCCATCAATAGGTTCATAAAGGTAAACAACGTTCAAAACATTAAAAAACTAAAAAGGAAACAAAGAGAGTAGCACGCCTCCTCACCCGCAGTAAACACCAGGTTTAATTGTAGACCAACACGCAAGGTGGAAACACACCAATCAAGGAACTACCGCTTCACACAAACAATCAAATAGTAAATAACATCCCACCAACAGTGACAATGGAAGCCACTTGAATGTAATCAGGGAGCAAAATGCATTCACTTCTACATTCATACTGTTAGTCTTGTAATGAAATGACTGCAAGAAAACAACCATGCTCAGAGGACCCCCATTTTCTTTACCCAGTTCTTGTTGGTAAATATTCATTTAGCTTTTTTAAAAAAAAATGTTTCTCATTCAGACATTGCCATAATATTAATTCATTATACAGGTATCAACAGAATCAACCAACTTAAAATCAATTTTAGTGTGGGCATATTGTCATCCCAAACCAATTTGAAAAAGCCAATTCTTGTTTTGTGTAGTTTTCCCCCCCATAGGATTAAGCAGGATAAATCTCATTTTCTTTAACATCCCTGTGGGACATACTTTAAAACCAGCATTGATCCAAATCCTATCAAAAATACACTAAATCCTTAGATTTAGCCCCTGATGAGGCATCCACTCTAAATAAATGCTCAGACCTGTTGCTTGCATATTGCCCCCCTCTGTTTTGCCTTCCAGTCTGTCTTTTGTTCCTTAGAATAAATCTATAATTTTTAGAGGGCATCCATAATCAAGAAAGACACTGGAAGTTACTTGCCTTTCATTAAACATTGTGATGTTAACCAAGCAAATGGAAGCCTAACTGATACATTTGCAGAAAAGAAAGGTAGTGAATGAAATGCTTTTTGACTTTGCCCTTAAAATTTAAGATTGCTAGAATCCACATATTGTGCTACGTGGTAATGTTGTGTGGTTTGGACTGATCACAGTCTTGCAATCAGCCCATTGGATTTGAGAATTGTGATTTGTAGCTAAAATAGTTGACAGCAGCTTATTATTTTAACTGTCCAAATAAGCCATGGTTTAATACAATGCATGATGCTGAGTTATAAATCCAAATTGGCTTCTTGAGACAAAGAACTTCCTGAATTCATGCAAAATATTTCCTGTGTTAAATGATAGATTCTTTCTCAAATAGTCCCAAAGTTTGCTATCATGGCAAAAAAAAGGGAAGGGGATGGAGAGATGGGGCAGCCAGTATATTTAATATAATAAAGCCCCAGGCTCAGTCTTGATATCTTTTATCAAAAAGATTGAGAATATTATACAAAATGTCAAATGTGGGTTAATGCTAAATAAAGGCAAAACACTGGGTAATAAATCTAACTTTATATTGATACTAATGAGATCTGACCAGAAAAGAGCTCTTGATATTTTGGTTGATAAAAATGACAGTTTTTGCGTAGTGCTTTTAAAAAATCCTGGGGATAATGGAGAAACAGGAAGAATTTAACGACATTATCTATCTGTCTCTTTTGTCTAGTTTATACATCTCATCTATCTATTCTTTGGTTCTGTGGATGAAAGGATGTTTCAAACCACACCACAGAATAGTATTTATTATTTATAATGCAGCTCCATCCAAATCCTTGTTATATTATGTACCTACCTACCTAATCTAGCTATCTACCGGTATCTATCTACCTATGAAAGGATTAAGTGATTTTTCACAGAGCACATCGTAAACTTAAAGAATTTGTTGCAACAAACTGTCTTGATGAACATTTACCCAGATGGCTTTAAATAAGGTTTAATAGAGAATAAGTTTATGAATACCAAGTTGGAACAAATTTTGCTCCCAATTTTAGAATGATATCCAGAGCATGGCAACTGCATTCCTGACCAAATGTAAGTCTTGATCTCTTCTCTCACAGATCTTATTTTTCAATGTTCAACAATTCAGAAACTAGGGGATCAAATAATCTCTCCTATTTAAGCCATTTTCTAAAAAATGTAAAATGGATAGCAGCATTCATAAACTTGTTTCACAAAGAAGCATTATATTCAAGATACATTGGTAAGAGACGATACTACACTAAATGATGATTTGCTCATGCCAGTGAGAATTGCCACTACAGTTATTTCTCAACCTTGCTGACTATAAGAATTGTTCATCTCCCAGAATTCTTCAGCAGCAGAATTCTGGGAATTGAAGTTCACCCATCTTAAAGTCATGAACATTTGCTACAGGTAGAAGATCCCTATTGACTCAAGAAGACTGCTTGTCAACGGAATTACTAGTTCAGGCATTTCAAAAACAGTCAAAATGTCAAATCGTACCTTCAATCTACACTAACTACAAATAAATCAGCAATTTAGTCAGCTGCACAATTAATGCTGCCCAAGAGAGATGATATATAGGGTGTTTGCTATTTACCCTGAACTCTCTGGATATGTGCCCATCTTTGCAGTAGACCCAACAGCTTTTTCCAATTAAAATTCCAGGTCTTGTTGAAGTGACTCTTGTGCTGTGCTGCTGAAGCAGTACCATATGTCTGTAAAGCCACAAGACACCAAAGCATGACCCCAAATAAAAGTAAGCAAACTCTTAGAAAACCCTCAAGAAATGACGAAAGCTCGTCATTCCTCTCAACTTCTAGTGCTGTATGGAAGGACGCCATCCAGAGAGGCAACACAAACAGGGATGGACCCAAACATTGTGCACAAAAGTAACAACAATCCCCCCTCCCACTGTTTCCAGGTCAAAATGCACATATATCCCAAGGCCAGCCATGGGTACTTTGGCATCTGAGATGGAAAATTCTATGTTTTCCTAACTTGCAATAAGCATATAATAATACAGAACTCATATTTTTTTTCTCCTGCCTGTCGTAACACCCCAAATTGGCTGCCAAAAGTAATTACCTCCCTCTTCTTAATGATTGGGTGGAGTTTCCTTTTGCTGAAAAGCAATTAGTTTATCTATTTTTCCGCCTCTGAGGGGGGAGTGTAGTTTTGTGCAAAGATGAACTTTGCAGGTATTTTGAACTGTCAGATTTTGTTTGTTTTCTTATTAATTCTTGAAATTTCAACAAGCTCAGGGAAATCAATGATGAAAGAGTTTGCTTTTGTCTTAAAATTATAATTACATTAAGTAGATGCAAGAAAATGTGGGCTAGACGCTTGGCAATGCCGAAAATTCTTGCTGAAGCATCTGGAAAGAATCATAAGGGGAAGAAAATGGCTTCAACTGAATGAGGTCCATGGGGAGTCCTTATGGATTAATAAGGATGGAGGTGGAAAATTTTGGTACAGTTCCTCTATTCTAAGCAATAGCCTTCCAACTCTATTATTCAATTATTCTCTTCTTGGAGCCTGGTGTCTTGTTGGTATTGTGAGGACTCAGAAAGACATTTCTACATAACGTTTATTTATTCATTGGAAAGATTTATATGGCAACCTTTTAAAGCAACTCTGGGTGACTCACCACAAAAAAATCAGAAATATGACAATCAAAACAATGAAAATATAAAACAAAACCAAAAATTGCTTTCTAATTGTCGTCCTTGGAAATGGCCCGCAGCAAGTTAAGATGCCCTCCTTCTATATACAATCCCATATCCTACTTATACAATCCCAGCATCTCAGGGAAAAAAAAATCTAGGTCTTATCAGACTTATGAAAGACAGGTGAGGAGGATGTATCTGTTTAATCATTAATCATTAAATCAACCTTTCAGGACAGTAAGAGCATATTTATTACTCCATGATGATGGTCAAAATGTCCCTGTAATTGAGATTCTTGTTTTGAAGGTTTTGTGTTCTTGATACCCCCAACTTTAATCAATTAAAAGACCATAAAGATATAAACATTGGTGCCTCGCTGGAGCCACTGAAATGAGATAAAATACTTGTTGTGTGGCAACAGGTATTTTGTTGTCTTTAGGTAACAATCCACGTATTTAAGGCCGCTCCATTGTCTTGGCTTGGTGACTGCCTGAATTGGATCTGGCTTGGAGACCTCACCCACCGTACATTTTTGCAGCTCTGTTGTCAGGACAAGTTCATTTTGACCAATAGAGTTGCCAGCTGTGGGGAGCTTTCATGGAGTGTTTGGTCTGTTAAACCCTGCCAAGCCCATCTGAATGTACTTTCATTGCCAACACCAGGTTTGGAAGCAGCCAATGACTTTGTGGAGAGCAGTCAAACTGAAGGAAGAGCAGTGGGGGGAAGGAGAAAGAAAGATGTTTTGTAAATTGTGGATTCTACAAATAGGAACAGAGGCATTTTCAAGGATACATCCAAGTTTTTTTTAAAAAAATATTTTGGACAGACATACTTCCACTTCTGATTAAATAAAATATTAAAATAATAGAGCTGTAGGCAGTGATTTCATACTGAATCCAATTCCCTCTTCCGTGCAGGAATCCAAGCTGATAAATCTTGGACAGATGGTGTCTAGCCTTTACTTGGACCCAGCACTTTTCCGAAAAATTGTTTCCAGTGTTGAAATCTGTTCCAATCTTTCTACTAAGATTTATTTCCTTCCAATATTCAAATGGAATTAAGTGTCCCGTAACTTAGAACAATGTGTCTATAATATGAATTGGTAGGAAAAAAATGTTCTTATTTGTTTTCTTGGTGAAATGGGAAAAGTTCTGTCTTCAACCTTGCCTGCTTAAGGTTAAATACTATCCCTTTCTTCAATATGGTTTCACAGAATTTAGTTTCTAGTATTTGATAATTATTTTTGTGGAACCTATTTACATTATTCTCAGAATGCTTTTTTTAAAGCACAAAGCCCAGGAGTGAACACAAAATTATTGGTTGGTCTAACAAATGCAGTGGGGTAAAAAGAGAAACAATTCTTTTTCTTGTAAAGATAAAGGTTTCCCCAAGATAAAGGTTGCTAGTCGTTCCAGACTCTAGGGGGCGTTATTCATCTCCATTTCAAAGCCAAAGAGCCAGCACTGTCCAAAGTCGTCTCTGTGTTCATGTGGCCAGCATGACTCAACGCCGAAGGCACATGGAATGCTGTTACCTTCCCACCAAAGCTGGTTCCTATTTTTCTACTTCCATTTTTTATGTGCTTTCAAACTGCTAGGTTGGCAGAAGCTGGGACAAGTAACAGGAGCTCCCTCCATTACTCGGCACTAGGGATTCGAACCACTGAACTGCCGACCTTCTGATTGACACGCTCAGCATCTTAGTCACTGAGCCACTGCGTCCGCTGTACATCTTTTGTTGTGGTCTAAAAATGTGTTTAGCATTTAAGTAATTATGTCATGCTCCTGACTTATAATCAACTTGTAATCTCTAATTATTCCAAGATCTTATTAGTTAGTGCTACTGTCAACTCACTGTTTTCTCTACTTAGACTTTGCATTTGACTACTGCTTCCTAATGACACATTTTGCATTATGTTTATTAAATTCCCTTCTGTAGTTTTCAGCTCATTTCTTTAAGTTAACAAGACAATCTTGAATTATATTTTATAATTCTGAGGCATCCTAATGTTAGGTGGTCTACAAATTTATCAAGTATTCCTTCTTCCTCCTCACCCATGTCAGCAGGGAGAGAATAAATAAAACTGGACATGGTATTATCTCACTTGATACCTGGCGTTAGTTAAAGAAGAAACTCTTGAGGAGAAACTATTTGAGTATGATCTTTGAGGTAAGATATAGTAGACTACCCTTCTTCTGACTTAAAGACGTTTCTTGGATGAGAAGCAAAATGTCTTCAAAGAAAAAATAAAGTCCAGTTGCCTTTTGAAAAAGCACCTTTGGGATATACCACCCATTTTGTTCTCCAAGCTTCCTTTTCAGGATTTTGATTCCTTGAATTTTCCTTCTATCCCTTTTTTGAAAATAGGAGCACCGTTTGTCCTCCTCTATTTTATCTGTCATTTGAAAAGGACATCAGAAGTATCCTAGCATACAATTCATCTGTTTCTTGGAAATTTCACTCCAAGTAAATAGGTGTTTCTGGCTTTATTTTTGTATCACTTTCATACTTCAGTCCTATACTTTCATCATGCTTTTTGCAATCGTCTGATGAATCACATGTCTTTTGTTGAGCAAAAATAAAGAAGCTGGATAGATGTGCCTTTTCTTTCTAGCATTACCAAGGAGCTGGAATACTTTTTCTTTTCCTTTTTTAAAAAACTTTTAATTGCTTACTGAACTCCGACTCACGTTTGTGTATAC